>NC_034599.1:45048549-45063853 GCF_900095145.1 Mus pahari | reverse complement strand
ACACAGCAAGAGACAGAGACACACACAGAGAGAGAGGCAGATAGACACACAGACACTCACAGAATGTGAGAGAGAGAGAGTGAGAGTGAGAGAGAGAAAGAGAAAATAAAGCCTTTCCTGACAGCCTTTGCTCACCAGAATACCGAACACCAGGTGAGTACAGTTGTTCAGGAAGAACAGATTAATGGGCTTCCTGACATTTTTAGGGGCTGACATGTGGCAGAGGAAACTGTTGTTGAAGAAGACCATGTTAGTACTCAGACAGTGTGCCTCAGTATACATGAGCTAATGAAAGGTTGGCATGGGCCGGTGGGGTTGAAGTCTGAATGGAGAATGTCTTCTGGTGGGTTCTTTCCATAGAATTCTTTATAGGTCTGAACAGGCCCAGTGGCTTTAGTTATACTATAAAAAAAAGAAAATACTTGGTCCATTTCCCCCAGTCCAGCCTGTGCATAGTGATGGCTTCAAAGTAGGCAAGGAGATCCTGGGTGAATTAGAACTAGTGTCTATTCCTAGGTCTCTATACTTTCAGGGTTCTTTCTATACTACCCTAACAATTTTCCTATTATTTCTTCTTTTTGTCTCTAGGTAAGCCCAAAGGTATTGCTTTAGCACAATGCAAGTACTGCCATGAAGAGGTGTACAGCCCATCTCCACTGCAGAACTAGTCACAGAATCCATGTCCTTTCATGCAAGCCAAGGGATTAGATCCTGGCCTAAGACAGACCCAGACTTACGCTTTCAAATGTGAATATCTAAATGTCAGTCTTAGGCTGGGGAGATCCTCTACATCCGAAACTACCTTGATAGCCACACAATCCATCCATCCATCCATCCATCCATCCATCCATCCATCCATCCATCCATCCATGGGAGATCCCCCACCATGTGCTTATGCCCCTATCTTACTCAGAGAAGGGACATACACATCATTTACAAATGTCAGAGATGAGAAAAAAATCTAGATGTCTTCCCATTTAGTACCCTCTTAAGACAAGGCTAGAACCAAGGCCTCAGGGAAAAAAAATGACTTGCTTGATTTCAAATTTACCCAGAAACTTGAAGCCCACCCTGACTCTCACAACAGTGTTCCACTCAGAATCTATCATAGCTTTCTGACCTTTTGTATCCAGGCTAGTAACACCTGCTTAAGGCCATCCCTCCACTGCAGATCTGTCAGAAGCTGACCATCATGGCTGACTGATAACAGCTGAAGCCTCAGCAGTCACCTGAAGCAGCTGGGTTATAAGATATACTAGCTAGAAAAGGGAGGCCCAGAATTCACTACCACAAATTATGCCACTGAAGTCAACTTAGATACAAGGAATGCAGAAAGAGTTTGCTATTCTCACATCATATCCTAGGAACAGTGTGTGTGTGTGTGTGTGTGTGTGTGTGTGTGTGTGTGTGTGTATCTGGAAGCGTACCAGGAAAATAACAGAAGGAATAGCAAAAGGAAGTACTGCTGAGGGTCTGTAGAAACAAACCTCACCAAAATCATCTTTGTTTTTCCACCAATTTCACTTATTCTGTGGCCCTTAGAGGCCCTATCTTCCTCATGTTAGTGAGCATTACATAACATACTTCATACTATATGATGCATTACATAGCCTCCCAGCAAGGGTAGGTGACCACAATGAAGTAACCTTTCCAATATTTAGAAAATTGTTGCCTTAGTCGATGTCCCCACCCCACCCCACCCCACCCCAGCTCTTGGGTATTTACTAACAACAGACTCCAGAATATTCCTATCTTATTCCATCAAATTCCATCAATATGGAAGACGATCAACCCTCTTTTTCTTACCTCCTGTCTCTGTTATTTCTCTATGATTAAACACCATGACCAACACAATTGGTAGAAGGAAGGATTTACTCGGGTCTATAGTTCTGGAGGAATTATAATCCATCAGCATCATGGCCAGATTCTTTGCCAAAGTGTCACAGGAATGGCCTCTAGCCCAGTTGCTTTTTATAACCCTTGTTTTCCTCTAACTCCTCTTAAGCCAAGCCCCCATAGTCTGCACAACTTTCAGCACTGACCACCACAATCCCAAGATGCTACCAGCATGGCCTGCTAAGCTCTGCATAGGTGCAACCACTTTTCTACCCCAAAGTTCCAAAGGTTTTCACATCCCTGAAAAAAAAAAAAAACAAATCAAACAAACAAACAAACAAAAAAACCCGATATGGTCATGTTCTTTATTTCAACACCGGACTCATGGTACCAACTTCTGATTAGTTGCCTTTCTGTTGCTGTGATAAAACATCAGGACAAAGGCAACTTGTAGAAGGAAGACGCTAGAGTCTTAGAGTCCTGACAGTGAGGACAGCGTAGAAGCAGGTGGTAAGCAGAGCAGCAGGGACAGGAATCTGAGTGCTTACATCTGAAGCACAGAGAGAGAAAATTGGAAATAGGCGAAGCTTTCTACTCTCAGTTTCTGGTCCCACTGATAAAATTCCTCCAGCTAGGCCATGCCTCAAATGCATCGTCACACATAAATTCAAATTCCCAAGACTAATTTCTCATTCAAACTGCCACACCCCTATTCGTGAATTTGTAGATACATACAAAAGATACATACAGGGAGAGGGAGCATGTGCGGATGACACTGTGCTCAGTCTTCATAAGTCAAACGATCAAAACACTATCATTAGGCTCCTCAAAAGTGACCTGGCCTCAACTCCTTTTCCTGTAAGCCAGCCCACCCCATTCTGTTTTCTTGTCTCTTGTCATATTTTATCCGCCTTTGTTAAGATGATCCTTTAACCTCCAATCTAACTAGCCCTTTGAGAAACTTATCCGAGTTTTCCCATGGTACATGTAAATCACATGCATAAATAGCCCGTGTTATTTCCTCCTGTTAATGTCCCTTTTTGCATGTTTAATTCACAAGCCTGAGGTACTAGGGCCAAGTCTGAGGCCCAGGGACACTTCCTATTGTTTTATAACAGAAATAGAAAAGCAACTAATCAGAAGGTGTTATACCTATACATAGCTGTATTGGGATCGAATAGCCTGCCTGTTAGAAAATGTCTCTAACGACTTGAATGGGCTTATAGAGGAAAGGCAGCTCCATGGAGTTATCTAACTTTCAAGGTTAGGAAATATAGAGCGATTCTACTCACCTATGTGAAAGAGTTACAGTGACTCTATTAGCTTTCTTGTCTGAATCACTAGACATATGTCCCAAAGTCCTCTCCTTCCCGGGAAGGCCTGTTCTAAAGACTGATTCTCGGATCCTAACTTTAACTTGCTGATTCCAACTTTCGAATTAGATACTGGGAGACAGCCTTTAAACACTGGGCCCTTTCAAGGTGACCCAGAGGTGACCAAAGTTTTAAATTGACAGGCAAAGAAGTTTCCCTGGCCTGAATCTACCCAGCCCAATGCCTTGAAATGCAGATCTGTGCAGATTCTGTGGGCAAGGGCCACAGACCAGGGCACCCTGGGTTACCCTTTGCTCTCCAGCACTTCACCCACTCAGGGCTGCTATTCCATAGATCTTGTTTCCAGCCTGGGTGGCATTTCTATAGCAGCCCCTCATTTCCTGCCAAGACCAGAGCTGGCCTCTCTGATCCTGGCTCTCAGCCCAGCCAGGCTGTAGGTGGATCATTAAAGACCGCTGGACCTCTTCTGGAAGACTCCTGGGCTGTGTTGTGGAAGGAGAGGCATGGCTGGGGTGGGTGGGAATATTCAAGAAGCTGTTGCTATCAAATCTGGGGAGCAGACAGTCCAGGACCCAGACAGACCTCTGTTACTCATGCAGAGATAATTCAGTTAAGGGGAATGCAGATGGGAGAGATGGAGTGACTCAGAGGCTGAAGGCATTTCAATGGGGCTTGGTAACTGAAAAGCACTTATTAACCCAGGATGCTTAAGCATTAAACAGGGCTGGGGCCTGGGTGGAGACACTGAAGAGTTGCCCACACAGGATTTTGCTGGAAGGTTGGGTGTTATGAAGTAGAATTCCCCACTCTCAGCCCGTCTAAGAGCTAATTCACACCTTAAATCCTCAGTGAACTCATGTTTTTTCCTAGGCTGTTCAGGTAGTTATCATCTGGCCTATACAGCCATCCCGGGAAGAGATAAGCTGAGAAACTATAAAGTGTCAGACAAGAAGAAAAGCTTTTCTGGGATTTAATTTGAGCCATTGATCACCACCTCCCCTAGGAACAAGTTATTTCTTTGTGAGCTGTCATCTATGAAAGCAGGTGGCTTGGCTCCTGGAGGCCTTGCATGGTAGAGGACTACAGGGTCCTCAAGGCCAAGTCAGAGGCACAGGGACACTTCCTATCATTTTTTTCCCCATGCCTGAGAGTCAATGTCCTTGGGCAGCATTAGAGGCATCGCCCACCCTCAATCCCATCCCCAGCTATAATAGTGTATGTCCCCTTGCTCATCTGGAAGTCCCCCCTAAAGTTTCATTTGATCCACCCACATCTTGGGAAGAGGCTCTGGTTTAAAGCAGGCTATTTGGTCCCTGGAAAGGAAAGGAAGTGTCACAGTGCTGTAAGGAAGCTCCTTCTATTTGTCTCTGTCTATTTCTTCTCCTGGCATAGAGAGATTTTTCTCTCCAAACCATTTGTCTTTTTTATAACTTGCCTATTCTGTGTCAGATGAATGCAAGGCAGCGGAGAAGCTGACGAAGGCCATTGCTTGGATGCTTGAGACCACGCTAGTACACCATGGCCAAGCAACTGGGACCTACCTCCTGCACGGGTACCGGAGTAAAGGCGGGGTGGGTGGGATGCACCTCCAAAGGACTGGAAGTGAGCTCTTCCAATGAGCAGGCAGAGGACTGGCCAGCAATGAAGGAGTTAATGGCAGTCAAGCCTTCTTCCTCTGCCCTCCCTTCTCTCACTGGACCCAGATGAATAGCCAGTCAGTAAAATGACCCAGTGGAAGGAGTCCAGAATCAACCACTCTGATCCCAGGGGGCATTTGTACTCTTCACAGCACAAATCAAATCACCCAGAGCGAGAACTGGCAGGCTGCAGAAGGCCCAGAGACAAGACAGCCCTCTGGCCCCTTTGGGCACAGCAGGGACTTAACCCAAGCCGGAACCTTAGCCCATGAAACCCATAGGAGACCGACCTGCCTGGTTCCTGTGGGTCTGGAATCTCAGTGATTTCTCCCTGAGACATTGTTAGCTATCATGGACAGGCCTTGCCTCTTGTCCTGTCTTCCCCTCACTTTGTATAGCAATGCTACCTCTTTCCTCAAGGTGTCCCTTGACCTTGACCCATGTGGGTGCTCTGTTGGTGAGAAGGCAGGTAGGGAGGTCGGATTTGAACAGGAGAAATCCAAATCCTAGGATCTCACAGAACCTGAGATTCCTCCTCTCCACTCAGACAGTCTCTGCTGTGTGCAAAGCTCTATCGCTCCCTGACTGCCCCCAGCTCCTTCCCTCCAGGAGGGAATGCCCTGAGCCTCCTCCAGCACCCCACTGGCCCTTCTGCACAAAGCTTTGTCCTCTTGAAAGCCTGCAGATTTATAGTTCTCAGCTGCAGACATTCCATCCCTACCATTCCAGCCTCTCACAACCCTTGAACACCCTCCTCCATGTCCCTCTCACAGCCTCCCTGGAGTTGCAAGTTGTGGGGGTGGGGCAGGAAGGGAAGGTTGACCTCTAAATACAGAGAAGCTCAGCCTTAAGGAGCCTCCTCTGTCAGGCCACTTGGTTTCCTGGAACTTGAGTGGCTATGGCCTGTTAGTAGCCCAGAGACTGTCCACACAAAAAAAAATAAAATAAAATAAACATGTGTGACTATCCATTTCACTGTGGTTCTCTGTCTAGCAGTAGCCATGTATTTTTAGACTATTCTGTTCTATAATAATTCTCATGTTATCCTGCAATGATAGGACTTAGGAAACCCCACCTTCTTAGATCAAATTAAGTATCTCTAGCCTGAGAATAATGTGAGCAAACCCTAATAAAATTTTGGTGATGCCAATGGGTTATTTGTATGGGAAGAGATGATAGCCAAAGGTGGAAATCTGCTGTCACAGAGAAAGCTTTAGACCCACCCTCAAGCGGTAGGTAAGTCCTAGCCATAGAGAACATTCCTGAAACATAAATTCGAAGCTGGCCTGGACTTGATGGGGGAAGATGAAGTATATATACTGCTTACCACAGAGGTATCTCTTCAGATGTTAGAGAAGTTCTTTGTGAACTCAAGCTGTTGTCAAAATAATTGTTAGAGAATAATGAGCTTGCAAAGCAAGTTGAGAACAGGCCACAGAGAGATGAAGCCAAGATATAGGCTAGGAGCTGGCCCCAAGCCCGGGGAAGCAGCACTGGATCTACAGGGTCGAGGGGCCAGAAGAGGCAGCCAGGACTGGACCTAGAGAAAGGCTCCGTGGGTGATCCCTATGAGCAAGGTCAAATGTCTCCGCAGCCACCTCCCAGGAAGTTTTGGTCTTGGCTCAGATGAGTCAGATGGAGTCTGGCCACTATGCTGAGAAATGCAGCTGTGGCCATCCCTTGGCCATCCCATCGGAATATGATGGCACTTTGAGCTAGCCTTAGAGGGCAAGAGAAAGGCACTATAGAAAGCTCAAGCATGGGCCCTGGACCCTTAGAAAGTGGGTATTTCTGAGCAAGTTGCCCTCCATGAGTCCCAACTAGCCTTGCATCTTTAACAGGGCTTTGCAGAATTGTTAAAAGGGTCTGAAGCAACTAATGAGCAACTCTTGTATGATTATAAGTATGGAACAGTAGTTATCTTACACAGTCATCAGGACACTCATTTATTATATGTAGATTCGTAAAGAGCTCCAACAATGTGAACACGATGCTCACTTGTAGGGGAACCATCCTCTCCCAATACCTCCCTGTCTCAATTTGGCTCTTCCACCCTGTTCCCCATACCCTCTCCCAGGCAGGACTCAGGAAGCCAGAGCCACAGGTGAGCATGGCACCCGGTCCAGCTGTGAGACTATAAAGAAGGCAGAGAGATATGGGAGAACTTCAGCGCTTTAGAACTGCCCCTGAAAACATTTGCTTAGACTCTGAAGGGAGAAGAGATGAATGTGAAATCCCATTTTGAGTCACCAGTAGCTATACATCAGCTGTGCCTTAAAGACTGCAACTATTCTAGGTTTGGGGGAAAATAAGTAATGTGCCGATTCAGGAATCACTGCTGTGAGAAAGAGAGATGAGACAAAAATCTTTTTCTCCTCATCACACAGCCAAGCCCAATTTGCAGCTCATATTTCTGGCTGGAGCCTGGAAAAGAAGCATAGCCCGGCAGGCACGGAGAGGAGCCCTGCTGGAGCAAAAAAGATAGAAGAAAATGGCCTGAGCATCCATATTACAAGAGGGAGGTGTTTTGAGGGCAGCCATTGGACCCTGGCAGAGGGAGACCTTCTTCAGGGCAACCATGAGAACTAAGATTTGCTTCAATTGAAAGAAAAATGTTCTTATCCACATAACTATTTTTCAGGATCAGGCAGAGGAATTGACAATGTTGATTCATTCAGCCCAGCAGTATTCAGGTCAAAATCAATCTTGTCAAAAATCCATCACACACACTCAATAAGTAAGAAAAGGGATACAGGCTCCAGGGGAATCAATCACTCCAGCAGGGAGAGCTGAAAACAGATCTATCATGAGGAAGCTTGCATTACTCAGTGGACTCCCTCCTGAATATGCTCTGGGACCCTACCCAAGGTCATGGTCTTCAGCCCCATGAAACATTCAGAACTTCAAGCAACATTCAGAACTAAGATGATCCAAGAGGAAGTAGCCAGGCTACTGTTGATCCCCTTATAGCCAAACCTCCATCAGGGCCTGGAGCAGATTTATACAAGTGCCCTTCAGATCTGTACTTGTCTGACTGATGCAGCCCTATGGAGATCTGCAAGAATCACCAGCACTTGACTCCTGTTGCCCCTAAATCAGTGTGCAGTTTCACATCTCCCTTCCTCTTTGTAGCTACACCAGAAGTTGGAATTCCCCAAGCTAATGTAAGGAGTTGGAAACTCCCAAAGTTAACACAAGGCAAACCTGATACCCTTTACTTCATAGGAAGCACACAATACACCAGAAAAAGTTCTTCACCAGCAAGATGCTAGGGAGGCCTGGGTACCGTCTCCATCATCCATTACTGGTTAAGACAATTATTTCATTTCTATATGTCCCATTTCATATGCAAATTTGGAAAGGATAATGAAGCATGCCAAGTGTTAGGATGCCTGAAGACCCAGAGACTACTTGTTAAGGAACAGCATATAGACTACACCATGAGGAAGCTCTTCTTAGAAAAAGGTCCCGGTTGGCCACAATTCATGGCTTCTAGTCCCACCTCCCTAGACTTTTAAAACTTGTGCACATCATGCTTGCATGAATTCCCCTACATAGGAAGTATTAATTAGCCACAGGCTTCCTTAGATCTCTTCTAAATACTGGTAGGGTAGTGAATGATCAGTTAGCAATGCAAAGGTAATAAATGGCCCAAGGAAACCTTTGCAGCAAAGGAAGGAGGAAGAAAATAGAGGAAGTACCCTGGGAAACTAGTTGAATTTGTTTCCACAAAGCCCTCCCTGTACAGGGTATGGTTGAGTTGAACCTGAGGTGACTACATTAGAGCTTAGGGAAGTTGAAGGGATAGAAGGCAGAGTGGAGGCTGGTGTCCATGGAGCAGGATAGAGAGAGCCACAGTAGTATACTGGGCTTTAGATGTAATGAGAAGTCACTGGAAGCATTGTTGTCCAATGATGTTTTGGAAAAGTGGTACCCAGTGTTTTGGAGTGGATCTAAGCAGGAAAGAGTAGAAGGAAGCAAATGAATTCAGGAGCCTTAAAGAGTTCCAGGAGGATGGTGGGAGTGTCATTGGAGAAGTAAAAGTCATGTTGGGGAGTTGGTACTAGAATCCAAGACACTGTTCCTCTGAAGTTGTATCTTCAACCACTGGCTACATGGGGATTCTAACTATGGCTCGGAGGCAGTCTTGGAGGAAGAGGTTGGGGTGTGGAAGTACAATGTAGAACTCTGCCAAGTCAAAATGCATATTAGACGAGAGAGGGCCAGTCAGGTCTAAGAATTTAGACTTGGAGCCATTGCATAAGAGATGTTGACTCAAGGTCAAAGATCAGAATGATCAGCTAGGGAGAAGGTGGGAAGAGAGGACAGAGCCCCCGGAACACTCATACCCTCTAAATGCCTCTGGGTGTGTACATTTTACTGGTGGCTGGCTCTAGAGAAGGGAAGCATTTGGTCCCCTGCAGCCTGTGGCTTGTTGGATTTGCCCGTTGCTGTGTATTTCTAGAAGGTAGGTGCCGGCATTCGGCTCTATTGCCAGCAGTTTTGAGTATTCTGGACTAGAGGAAGGGGGAAATGGAAACAGGATGGATCTCTCCTTTGAGTGTGATGTTACATGAACCTCACATGGCCCTCTTCCGGGGCAAGCTCTATTTATAGGCTTGTGCAGCTTCCGATGTCAAGAAGGAACATTAACACGGATACCCAAGAGCTTGAGTTTCAGGTCTGCATGGTCTCGGTCTGATTCTGCAGTGGCGATCTCTTCTCTGGCGACTCTGGCGAGTTCTCCAAAGTCTGAACTGTGTTCAGTCTTCTCACATCCTGCCTGTCACAACCCTGGGAATCACGCAGTGGGTCAGCCATTCTTTCTAGTGCCTTCCATGCCAAGCCACAATGAACCCAAAGCTAGAGCATTGGGAGGGACTGCAGACAGCCCCACACCAAGGTGGGTTCCAAGGAAAAGGAAGAGTCCCCCTTTTCCCTTTCCACATGCTGTTGTTTCCACCAGGAGGGAAAGCCCCCATTTCAGAAGCTTGTCATACTTAGCCATACTTTGAGTCCCTTCATGACTATGAGACCACTGAGCCTGACTAATGGGTCACTAACATCTAGTACTGAGACTGCCCCTACTGGGCATGAGATTAATTAACAGCAGACCGAGAACAGATGGATGAGCAGCTAGAAATAAGCTCAAGGGTTAGGGACCATTAGAGAAGACTTAAGGAAACCATGGAAGGTCTTCTTAAGGAAATATGACTATAAGGAAGAAAGATGCTACAGTAGGAAACTGAAAGACCCCGTCCTAGGCAGGATGAAGGGGTAAGGCTGTACCCTCACCAACCTCAAGAACGATGCAACGTGAGGCAGGAAAGGAAGCAGGAAGAAATAGGTAATGAGCTCAATTTCACAGCTGGGTGGGCTGGGGCTGTGCCCGGGGAATTCATTTCTAGGACAGCAAGGCAGCTTTAAGATCCTTTCTCCCTATTTGCTTCAATTCACCCAGTCAGGCGTCTGGATAGATCCAGCCTGATAATCTAAACTCTAGAGCCTACATCCCAGACTCCATCACTGCCTCTCAGCCCACCCCCTGCTGCCAGGCCAGACTGAAACCTCATCTCCAGAGCACATGGCACACCATCACTGTTGCTGTTTTTAATGACACTTCTAATAAAGAGAGTCACCACTTGAATAGTGCTTCCTAAACGCTGTGCACAGACGTGTCTATCCCATCCCCTGTCTTCTATCGTTCTCTCCACTCCTACCCCTAGACAAAAATCAAGTTATGTAGCCCACACTGACCTTGAACTGAACCATCACTCTTCCCCAGCCTCTGAAGTGCTGGAATTTCAGGAGTTCACAACCCAGCCACCTGCTTCTTCTTTAGCCTTAAAACCAGCCTTATTAGGTGAGTGAGGTGGGTGCTATTATTTTCACAGATGAGAAGCCAGGGTCTAAGAAAACTAATATGTCTAAGAGTTTGCAGCCAGAAAGCATTAGAACCCGGAGCCAGAGAGCTGTCTGACTTCAGCTCACACCAACTTCAGGGAAAATCAGGTCTCCACGTGATAAAAGAACCATCTAAGAAAATGGGCATGGAATAGAACTGAAAATCCAGGTCCATCTCAAGGCTTAGAAAGAGAATCAGAATTCTACCCTGGATCTGCCACCATCTTAAATGAGGCAGGCCATTAGACAATGGCCTAAGTGCCTCTTCTTGATTCCAGTCCTCCAAAGTCCTAAGGTCCTAAGTCATAAGAATACCCAGTCAGGTTCTGTGCAGAACCTTCCTTCTCTCTCTCTCTCTCTCTCTCTCTCTCTCTCTCTCTCTCTCTCTCTCTCTCTAATGAATTTATTTGCCTTCACACACAGCTTCCCCTTCCTCTTATCCTCCAAGTCCCCCACCCACCCTCCCTTTCTCCTCAGAGAAGAGAGCTTTTTGGATATCAACCTGCCTTGGCAGATCAAGTTGCAGTAGAACCAGGAGCATCTCCTATTGAACCTAGACAAGATAGCCCAGTTAGAGGAGAGGGTTCCAAAGGCAGGCAACTGAGTCAGGGATCAGCCCCTGTTCCAGTTGTTGGACCATATGAAGACCAAGCTGCATATCTGTTACATACGTGTAGGAGGCCTAGGTCTGGTCCATGCATGCTCTTTGGTTGGTGGTTCAGTCTTTGAGAGCCCCTATGGGCCCAGGTTAGTTGATTCTGTAGATTTTATTGTGGTGTCCTTGATGCCCCCTGGCTCCTTCAATCCCTCCTCCTCTATTTCTGAAGATTCCCTGAGCCCTGCCTAATATCTGGCTGTGGGTCTCTGCATCTGTTTTCATCAGTGGCTGGGTGAAGCCTCTGAGATGACAGTTATACTAGGATCCTGTCTAGAAGTATGGAAGGAGATCATTAATAGTGTCATGAGGGGGCTCTCTCTCATGGCATGAGTCTCAAATTAGGCCAGTCGTTGGTTGGCCAGTCCCTTAATTATGCTCCATCTTTATCCTTGCACATCTTACAGGCAGGACAAATTGTGGGCCGAAAATTTTGCAGGTGGGTTGGTGTCCCCATCCCTGCATTGGAGGTCTTGCCTGGTTATAGAAGGTGGCCACTTCAGGTTCTATAGCTTCTATTGCTAGGAGTCTTAGGTCACTCTCACACCTCCTGGGAGTTTCCCTTGTCCTAGGTTTCTAGCTCATCCCAGAGATGCCCCTTCGACCTCAGTCTCAGTTCTCTCTCCCACTTTCTGTCCTACCCATTGTTGATCCCTCCTGTAGCCCTCCCCACCCCCTCTGACCCAGTTCCCTTCTTCCATCCACTCCTGATTTCTATTTTATTCCACCTTGTGTGACACACACAGTCTCTCCCCTACACTGAACACACACAACAATAATAATAAGTGTAATTTTAAAGTGTGTATTACCTGAGGACTAACACCTGAAGTTGCCCTCCGACCTTCACATGCACAAGTATACACATATGCAAACACTCATGGATGTACATGGGTGTATTAATCACATACACACATTCATGTACACATATGCAAAGGTCTTTAGGGGGTAGAGGAGGTCTGTAGGTAAGTGCTCAACGTCAGGCTCCCTGGAGATGATTATCAGAGCAAAGGAAGCTATTCTTTGGGAGTGGTCTCATTCAGAGGTGGTCCAAGGAGGAGCTATGCATGGGGTAGTCGTTGCTACACAGCAAACTGTCTCAGAACTCACACATTTCGGGGATACTAATTTTTACTGCTCTTAGGCCCGTGACAAAGAGAGAGCAATGCGAACAGAAAGAGCGTCCCTGAGTCCTGCCTCCCTAGCCAGATGACCTCCCAGAATCTGGTGAGAATGCTCCCCGGTCCTGTCTTGCTCTCCTCTGTCCCTCTTTGTTGATTGTAACTGCCTGGAGATCAGCTGATGCTGCTGGCAGAGCCCAGTGAGCTGGCATGATGCTTCTGCCACAGGAGAAAGGCACATTTGTTGTGGAGGAAGGATTCCTGGTCCTCAGTGCTGAGAAGTCAGAGAGGCCAGAGGGTACTCTGGGGACACCACGTCCTCTACTAAGGCTCCAGGGCTGCTGTGGGTTATTCTGATCTATGCTGTTCCTGTCTCTAGATTTTCTCTTCTCCTTCTGGGTCTGATTTCTTCCCCAGTATCACTCCCTGGTCTTCCCAAGTCTAAAGCAGCCTGCGCCCCTTACGCACACCTCTTACTCTCCGACAGCTGCTCTTTCTTCCTGATGGGAGCATACTCTACAAGTTGCAATTACTTGCTGGTTTGTTGTCTCTGAATCTGAAGCCAGGTGAGGGCAGGGGTCATTCCTATCCCTGTTCCACCTGCTCAGCCCAGAGAGCTATATACAGTGTTCACACAGTAAATCATTGTCGAATGCATGAAAATGTGAATGAATAGATATATACTGAAACTGTTTTCTGTCTTAGGGATGGAAGCACCAGAGTAAACACTTAAATGAAGCCCAGGAAGTAAACGTAGCTGTGATGGGTGACCTTTCCCACTTCGGGGCTCAGATAACTTCTAGATAAACTGGTGAAAACATGGTTGATCCGAAGCCAGTATTCTGGACAAGGCAAGAGGAAGCAGCAGGGCATTAATAAGGGCTTGCCTTGGCTAAGGAATAGCCAAGAAGATGGTCAAACATCTCTGGGTGTCACCAAGAATGTGTGTGGCAGAAACTGGGGTTTGTATCAGTTGAATGAAAAAGAAGACTACGGCCCAAGTCCAGTGAAGAAGCCAAGGAAGGGCAGAGACAGCCATCTTCACCTGCCACTGAAGAACACAACGTGAGGTTCTCCAACCTTTGGACTCAGACTTGAATCAGATGTCCCCTGAGGTCTTGGGGGTTGGGCCTCAGACTGGATTTGTCACACCATTTGCACTCCTTGCTTCTGAAGCCTTCAGATACTGACTGAGCTCTGTTGGTTGTTCAGCTTTTAGAAGGACTTTTGTGGAATTTAGCCCTGAAAACCGCAAGACTCGGTTCCTTAATAAGTCTCTTCTTCTATGTATGCATGCACGAATGTATGTTTATCCCTACCCATATGTGTGTGTGTGTGTGTGTGTGTGTATGGTATATGTGATATTTATATATTCTTTCAATCATCTATTTATGTATCCTTGCATCTATCTACTCATCCTTCTTTTTATACATCCATTCATCCTTTCATCTGTCCTTCTGTCTATTAATCTCTCTATACAATATCCTTCCCTCCATCTATCAATACACTCACCATCCATCCATCTAGCCATCCACCTAGCCATCCAGCACCTACTCATCTTTCCATCCAATATCCTTCCTTCCTTCCTTCTTCCTTCCTTTCTACCTTCCATCCATCTAGTCCATTGGCTCCATGTCTGTCCAACCTGACCAGTTCAGCCTGAAAGTTGCCACTTTCCTAAAGAAGACACCTAGCCCCAAGATCCCCCACCAACGCCCTCTTCTTGCACAGCAATAATAAATCGTCCCTTGGTTAGCTCCTCTGATCCTTGATGTTCCAGTTTCTGAGTTTAGAAACCCCATCACTTTTGATGGCATAGGGGCAGGAAGAGGCTGGGATCCTGGGCTATGGGTTCCACTCCACTGGGCCATGTGATGGGTGGGAAATTGACTAGAATGAGGAGACCATGACCCAGAACAGCAAACTCGCTCCCTGGAAAGCCCAGACTTTAATAGCTGGGTGGAGCTGAGAGAAACACCAATTGCTACACCTGGCTGGAACATTGCTTTAGTGTCATAGCAGCCGCTTGAAAAGGTTCTGCCTGCGTGTATCATGGTTTGTCCATGTGGTGACAGGATAAACCACCCAGGCTAGTTATTCCACGGTTGGGGGTGGGTCAGTCAAGCAGTGAGTTTTAGAAAAGCAAAGCCAGCTGGTCCCAGCCTGCCCCATCCCTGATCACCAAGGTTCATGTGCAAAGAAAGTCACCAAACAGCCTGCACCATAGCACTGTTGAGTCAGCTAGGCAACAGGCTTGCTACACCTATGGCCTTAAATGCTCCTCAAAGGCCAGCATGTTGAAGGTGTAGTCTCCAGGCTAGAGTTTGGAGATGGCTCCTTTAAGAAGGAGAACCTTGTGGATGGATTTATAGGTTGTTGGGAGTGTGCTCCTGAACTGAACTGTGAAAATGAAGCTCTTTGAGGGGGTTTGTAGCCCCATGGAGGGAGCAACAGTGTCAACAGGCCAGATTCCCCCCAGAGCTCCCTCGGACTGGACCACCAACCAAAGAATACACATGGAGCAACCCTTGGCGCTGGCCACATATGTGGTAGAGGATGGCCTTGTTGGACATCAGTGAGAGGAGAGGCCCTTTGCCTGAGCATGTTCAATGCCCCGGTCTAGGGAAATGCCAGAGCAGGAGGACGGGAGTGGGTGGGTGGGTGGGGGAGCACCCTCATAGAGGTAGGGGGAGGGAGGATGTGATAGGGGGTTTCCAAAGGGGAGACCTGGAAAGGGGAAACATTAGAAATGTAAATAAAAAAATAGAACCAGAGAGAGAGAGAGAGAGAGAGAGAGAGAGAGAGAGAGAGAGAGAGAGA
>NC_034599.1:44976073-45047394 GCF_900095145.1 Mus pahari | reverse complement strand
TCTAAAAACCTCTCTCTCTCTCTCTCTCTCTCTCTCTCTCTCTCTCTCTCTGTGTGTGTGTGTGTGTGTGTTCATTGTTGTGTCTGTTTCCTCTGAAATTTAAAGATTCCATCCAGCAGGGAACCTCTTTAAGCAGGAAAGTAAACAACTTAAAATAGATCCAGGAAGTCCCTAGAACTGACCAGACTCTAGGCAACCCTGCCCCCTTCTTCTTCCTAAGAGTCAACAAGCAGAGGTGCTCCAGGAAGTCCCTGAAACTGACAAGACTCCATCTTCCTAAGAGTAAACAAGCCAAGCTGCTGGGAGTCATTATCAGGAGAGCCAAGCAGCAAACAAGTCTCAGACCAGATGGGCTTCCTGAAAAAGCAGAAACAAGTGGAGCTGCCTGGAAGAGTTTAGGCCAACAGAATCAATTGGAGAGGACACTTGCCTACCTGTTGATCTACCTGCAGGCTCTATCTACCGTGTGCTCTGGGCTCCCAGCTTTGTGAGCTGTTACACATGCTGAGGTAGGCTTTGATGATACAGCAGTCTTTGGGTCATTTCTGTTCCTGTATGTAACCCCAATAAAACTCACTGGTTCACCAAGTTGGGCTTTGATAGGGTGGATACCTGTTTTCTGTCTAGGCTGAGTAGACATGTGTTTAGCATTTCCTAGGAAGAAACTGTCATATTTCTTCCTTCTTTTTCTTTATTCTTCCTTCTCTTCACTCCCCCCCTTCTCCCACACCTGTAGTCCTTATCCCTCCCTCTAACTCTCTTTATCTCTATGACTTCTTTCTCTTGCTATTTTCCTCTCTCCATATTTACTTTTATCCTTCCTTCCTTTTCCTGTTTCCCATTGTTTTTTCTGACTCCTTTCCTTTCTTATTTTTTAAGAGAGAGTTTCTCTATGTATCCTTGGCTGGCCTAGAATTCACTCTGAAGACCAGGCTGGTCTCAAACTCAAGAGGTTTGCTGGCTTCTGTTTCCTGAGTGCTGGGATTAAATTTGTGTACCACCACTTCTCAGCTGCTAACTTCTTGATTGGTAAATTGATTTCTGTTGGTAAATTGACTTCTGTTCCATGAGAATATGCATATATGTGTGTATGTGTGTGTGTGTGTGTGTGTGTGTGCATATGTGTGTGTGAATATATATGTATACACACATACACATTTCACATGACTGGTTTACTGTTCATTAAATATTCCTTGTAGTTAACTTTTGTGTCTCTCCTAAAATCCTTTTTTATGTCAGGATGATGAAAAGAGTTTTCTGTTATCCTCTAAAACCTTTGTTGTTTCACCTGAAGTCTGTCCTCCCTCTCTGATTGGTTCTGCTTCTAGAGTGAGGTAGAAACCAAGCCTCATATCCTCTACATATCCAGTTACCTAACTCCCTTTAGTGAGATGTTATTTCTATCCGCAGTACAACAGAGCACCTTCCCCCAACACATCAGAGGACAACGCGCACATATAAGTTTGTTTCTAGAAACTGTCCATTCTGTTCTTTTGATCTACTAGCTTTTCCTACATTGATAACATTTCTGTAATCACTTTTGTAGCAGGCCTTCATAAGCAGTTTTTTCCTTCTTTTTCCACTGTAATCTTCAAGGTTGTGCTAGTTATTTTTCAGTCTGTATTTCCACATAAATAACAATATGTCTCTTGGTTTCCACATGCAATGTGCTACTGGCGCCTTCGCTGGCATCTCACTAAATTTGTAGAGCAATTTACGACAAACTGGCTATCAAATATCTGCAAACTGTAATATCAAATATGAGAACACAAGACATTCTGCATTTACTTAAGTTTTCTTTTTTCCTCAAAGTAATATGTAGTTTCCTTTAGATTTATTTCATTTAACTTGTCTAAAGTTATTTGATAGGTTTTTTTTTATATTAGTTATTTGAGAATTTCCTGCAAAGTATTATGCTCATATTCCCCTCCTCCAATTTCTCTTCCTTCCTTCACCACTCACACAATTTTCTGACTTCTTTTTTCTAAATAAGAAAATTACGTTTAATTTATGCTGCTCATATGCTCTTGAATATGTGACCTTCCACTGGAGTATGGTCAATCTAAAAGTGGCCACACTGATTCTCTTTGTCCCAGCTGGTACTGTCAATAGTTCCTAAACCAGGTTTGTGCCTCATTGTCCCCTCCCCTCCTACTCTTACTCCCACTAGACACAGTATTCAAATAACTCCCAATGACTTATTACTATATACCATATTAGACAACTCTCATCCCTCATCACAGAATCTTCTTTTTGCAGTAGGTGATCATGAACACAGATGAAGCTTGTTAAGGTGCGAAGAGGAAGATATTGTCAAGTGTTCAGCTATAAATAGGATGTCTATATCACACTCCCCTCTCCAAGGCTCTGGGACTAACCTTGAAGAGGAAGTGGAAAGACTGCAGGAGTCAGAGATGGTCGGTGACTGACTACAAGGAAACTGTCTACTGGACACAGCAAGGTGGTCGTTGGTATGAACTGACAGCATTGTGTTAGTGTGCACAAACCCATGCAAATTCCAGCCAGACAAACTCTCAGACTTATTTGATAGTTTTAATACTAATAGACATAATAATACCTCTTCATTTCTGTCTCCTTCTCCTCCTCTATCACCACGGAGTGGACTGGAATTTCCTACCCTCTCGCCTCAGTCTGGGATAGCATTTGTACAGCTCCTCAATTTCTGGCTTATAATGGCCTTTTTAAAATTTCATTTTCTCATTGCTTTCTCTCAGTCTGAAGAAATTCTAAGATTGTGATATAATGTCTTTAATCCCAATGTATATTATTTGTATATACCTTGTGAATTTCATACAGCAATCACGTTGTTTGCATGGACCAACACCAACCCAAGTACTTGTGCTTTATTTTTGTGGCTCAGTTGCACGTGGTTAATTCAGTGTTGAGAAAAGTGACAGTGAGCACTCTGCTCTTTTTAAAACCCATTTATTATTATTTATTTACTTACCCATTGATTTTCCGTTAAGTAAGATTTCCTTTGACAATTTCTTTTGTTGGGAAAGAAGGTTCCCTTCCATTCTTAATTTCCCCCAATTTTTTAAAAAAAATCATAAAGTTATAAAATTTATAAACATCGAGATTAAATATACATTTCACTCCTTTATTCTATAAAAATAAAGAATTATACTATTTGATTTTCCAACATCAAATTTTCCTTGAATTCCTGAAATAAACCCATGTGGCCACGATATGCTATTTTTTTATATCTACATATGAATTGAGGGTTTTTTTGTATATTTTTACTTGAGCTCTATTTTCCTGAGCAGCAATTGCATGTAATTTTTCCTTTCTTGTAATACACTTGTCAAGTTGCTGTTAAAAATTATGCTGGCTACATAAAATTAGCTGATTTTTTTCTATTTACTGAAAGAGTGCATTTAAGATTGGCAACTTAATTTTTTTCCCTCTAAAATTGTATGAGAACTTAGCAGTAGAGTCATTTTGGGCCCTGAGTTTTCTTCATAGGTTTAGCATAAGGATCAATTTCTTGAACTGTTTCAACTGTTCAGACTTCAATTTCTTTTTATGTCATCATAAAATGTGTTATTTCCTCCCTAGAATTTATCTGTTTCATTAAAAATGTTAAATGTATTAACTCAGCATCAAATCATTCATGATATCAATGTTTTTGTAACTGTAATGATGGCTCCTTGTTTACTCTTGAAGTAGGCTTTATTATTTTTTTAAGATACTTAGTTTGTGCATGTGTGTGTGTGTGTGTGTGTGTGTGTGTGAGAGAGAGAGAGAGAGAGAGAGAGAGAGANTGGCTTCATGCTTTGGCTGCCTGCTGCCGTGGTTGTCCCTGTCATGATAGACACCAGTCTAACCTTCTAGAACCCTGCTGAAGTCCTTGAGGAGAAGCCTTTCTTCTGATGACTGTTCAGGGCAAAGAAATTCATCAGAAGAGGATTTTTTTTTTTTTTAAAGCAAAGGTTCACCAGGAACATACTTGCCTGCCTCTCAAGATCCACTTTCTGCCCAGCCCCACTCTAGAGATGCTGGGGATGCTGGTGCTGAGGGAGGGTAATCCCAAAGGGAAAGCGAGCAAAGCGGGGCGGAGCGATGTGAGGGGAGGCGGAGCGATGTGAAGGGAGGTGGAGCGATGTGAAGGGAGGCGGAGCGACGTGAAGGGAGGCGGAGCACCGCCTGCACCTTTCCCCTAACCAGGATGCCCCTCAAATGTCTTTGCAATTACTTCTCTGGGCATCCACTCAAGACTTCACTATGGCTAACGGGGCATATGTGTGCTACACTGGGTTCCTGTGATGGCAGGCTGCCCCTGTCCAGACTCCCCTGAACAGCAACCACCCGACATTATCTAGCGGTCTAACCACTGTTAACCTGATAATGGTACATTGGGGATTTGTGTGTGTGTGTGTGCATGTGTGTGTGTGTGTGTGTGTGTGTGAGAGAGAGAGAGAGAGAGAGAGAGAGAGAGAGATAGATAGAGAGAGAGATTGATTCTGTGAGTGCATGTGAGGAGTACCCAGGACCCAGGTGCCACAGGGACTTGCAAAGGGCATCTGAGCCTCTGGTGCTAGCGCTAGTGCTCCTAACCACTGAACTGCCCCTCCAGTCTTGTCCTTTTCTTTATTGTCCATCTGATTTTTATTAATTGGCTTCTGTGTTTTCTACTGTCTCACTGCTTTTTCCTTGGGGTTGGCTTTTACCAATTGGTAAAAGCCCAAATTGGCTTTTACCCCTTTCTTTTATAATATAAGCATTTAGAACCATAAAATAGCATCTCTTTAGGATTTTAACCCTTCATGTACTTACTGCTATGGATGCTCTCAAATACTTTTAAGTAATAATTTTGTAAATTTGTCCAGCTTTTCTTTTTTTATTTATTTTATTAGATATTTTCTTCATTTACATTTCAAATGCTATCCTGAATGTCCCCTATATCCTCCCCCCGCCCTGCTCCCCTACCCACTCATGCACACTTCTTGGCCCTGGCGTTCCCCTATATGCGGCATATAAAGTTTGCAAGACCAAGGAGCCTCTCTTCCCAACGATGGCCGACTAGGCCATCTTCTGCTATATATGCAGCTAGAGACATGAGCTCTGGGGTTACTGATTAATTCATATTGTTGTTCCACCTATAGGGTTGCAGGGTTGCAGAGCCCTTCAGTTCCTTGGGTAATTTCTCTAGCTCCTCCATTGGGGTCTCTGTGTTTTGTCTCTGTGGCTTTTCTATTTCTTCTATAGGTCTTAATATTATAACCCAAAACATCAACTTATCTTTTAAAGAATCATAATCATAATGGAAAGAAGTAAGAATCTTTTAGGTAGTGATGGCATAACACATCTTTTAACTTAATGAACTTTGTTCTATAGTTCTATAAAGTGTGATCACTAGAGAATTTTTAATGAGGATCAAATCTGTATTTTAGGATTTATCAGTAGTATAATTAATGTTTACAAATAGCTCCTGTGTTAGAAGGCAGAGGGGTTAAATATGCATAGAGAAATCAAACTGCCTTGGTTTGAACATCTGCCCTGTACTTATTAGCTATGTGACCTTGGATAAATTATATAACTTTCCCAGTCTTCATCATTTACAAAGTATAATGGAACAGCTAACTCTTGAGGTTATTGACTAGAGTCGAATGAGGTTGTGTCTACCATTTCCTAGACATTGCCTAGAACACAGTAACACAAGTCAACACTACTGATCCTTATTATGATCAATTATAGATAAGATATGGAAACAGACTCAGAGACATAAAGTAACTTGCCCAGATTCACCCTGCTTGAGCTAGGACTGGAGTACAGATTTAGATATCTCCAAAGCCAATGGTGCAAGCCAAGTGAATGCTAGATGAATTGGTAGGAGAGGAAATGGGGCAAAGTGGCTCACATGATAGCCAGGAATAAAGCCCAGGGACCTTTAGCTGAGCTATGACAGTGCAAAGCAGAGAGGGTGGAGAAGAAATCTGAGCAGCATGACAAAGGAAATTCAGAACTTAATGACTCTCTGGTGGTGGGACAGGAATTGGGGGAAGAGAAAGGAGTACGAGCTGAGTCACAGTGCTAGATCAGGCTCCCATGAAATAGGAGAACCAAGAGAGGAAGTGAACATCCAGGAGAGGTGCCGTTCTTGGCTTCAGGCACACAGGGAGAGAGCCACTGTGTGCAGAATCAGAGCAAGGGACTGTAGACAGCATCCGTGGAGAGGAGGCAGTTAAAGCTTTAGCAGTATGTGTGATCCCTAAATGAGAGAAAAAAAGAGGCAGGAACAAAGCCCCAAGGATTGAACCTTGGGACAGAGCCAATATTTATTTATGGATGTTCTAGAAGGGAATAAATAGGCATGTAGATAAGGGAACTGGTGAATGTAATCTACTCAGACTTTCAATAAGCCTTTGGCAAGATTCCATTTCAAAGACTATAAGAAATCAGGGCATGATGGGCACGTGGGGAAAGCAGTTTTGTTAGAAGCAAGAAGTGGACTCAGAAAAGAATGGGGAAGAGAAATGGATGAGCATTTCTCCAGGGAGATAAGGATGAGGGATCAGTGCTAGGCCTTTACATGATCTTGATAAGGACATTTCCAATAAATTCTCCACGTTTCTAGTTGACTTTAAATTATTTCCAGAAGCCAAGTACAAAGCTTAAGATACTAGACGATCGAGAGACTGGAAGACTCTGTATGGATGACAAGGCCAGGCTGAACCACTGGGGACCAGTCCTAAACTTTGCCTCTTCCTATAACTGAGGCCTTAGTTGGAAGTTTAGTCCTGACTTTGTGGCTAAGTCTATCTGTAATCTAGCCCAACTTCCTTGGCCTCTGATCAATTCAGCCCTCTTCTAGGGATCAAAGGCCATGCTTGGCTCCAGCTTTCGAAGATGAGTCAATACAACCGAGCAACTAGTTAACAGCACCTGCTGTGGGTTTAGTATCATGTAAGTACTGCAGTTGGCTCAGCCCTCAAGTAGCTCAAAGTTGAGATTTCTGGACCTTATTAATTTCTAGAACACTATTATATACAGCCCTGGGCACTTGTATTACTCTTATGATTGTAGAAATAGCAGAAACCAAATGTTCCTCAGATCTCCCATGTGCTGCAGCCTGTAACTGTTGGAGGCATGTGCTCTAGTGGTCAACAAGTCATCTCTGGGCTTCACAGTAGAGAAGTGAGTTGAGTGTGGTAGGGGTGGACTGAAGCTGGCCTGCTTCATAACCAAACCTAATCTATCTGTACCATCAGATAGACTATTTTCCAGGATCTAGAATCTTCTGGCTAAGGTCTACTTGGTGAACTGGGCCACAGCTGCCTGCACAGATTGCCTGCTCTGTGGAGCTGTTTAGTAGTGAGTGCTGTAATAGTCCTCTGGATTGACTGACTTCTGCAGTCTCCCCAGAATGGGATGCTAGATCTTTCATGAAGCATTGTCTAAAATAGAAAATTTACAACTTTCTGCTAACTGGTAGACTAGCAGTCAGTCACACTGAGGGCTTTAAAGTGACTAGTTAAAATTGAAAGAAAAAAATGTTTAATTTCATTTGAATTCATTGGTGTTTAGGCAGCCACGTGTGGCTACCAAACAGCCATAGGTGGATGACACTGCCCCTCCCCCAGGCTGAGCTGCACTGTCCTCTGATGCTTCTGAGACTCATCTGCCTGTGAGAGAGGACTTTGAAAAAAATGAGCATATAAATCTCATGGTGGACACTGTTTAGAGTTTAAAAAACATTCTGGAGCATCGATTTAAAGTAAAAGATTTAGAGTTCGAACTAAGGAGCTGGTTTTAACTCATCAAAGATCAACAACTGAGTGTTGCAGCCTGAATGATCGATCAGTCAGGTGTTGGGTCAAGATTCTTCAGTCTGAAGAATCTAAATTCATATAATCAAAAAGAAAAAAGAAAATCAAACATGGTTTGAAAGGTTGAAAGGATGCACACAATGAGGTGTCCTGATGGAAAGGTCTTGGAGATGGAGACAATTTAATTGCTGAAGACAAACTTGTTCCAAGGAATATGGCTTAATATTGGGACAAAGCTGCCTCCATCTATATACAAATACTTCAGGAGTCAGGAGTCTCCAAACTGGAGTCTCAGGCATTAGAATTCCCTTACCTTCAAGGACATAACCAACTGATCACAGTCTATGCCACTTCTCTCCCAGTGGCCTCACTACGACTGCACTTGCACACGCATTTGTGTATGTATGTGCGGGTATGCCCACATACACACATGTGCCCCTGCTTCCCTCTCTTCTGTTGTCTCTGCTTTCAGACCCTTTCCTTGCCTTGTGACCTCCTGACCTTCCACAATGGAGACTAATGTCTTTGGCTTTTGCTTTCTGGCTTTTAGCACAATCAGCTCTGTCCTTATGTTCCCACGATTACATGCTAGGGTGTATCAGCATCCAAGCTCCAAACTCTAGAGAGAGAATCTTGTTATTCAACTCTGTGACTAACCAGCTGTGGTCAGGGTGACCATTGCCACCTAGCATAGAACTACAGAGGCCGTGGGGCTGCTTCTCTGAGAAGGAAGATGGCAGGGGCGGCTATCTATCTGCATGTGACACCTCTTTACATACAGAGAAACAAAAGCCATGGGAGTTTCAATATTTTTCCTGTGGTCTTAATATATGTTTCCCTATACCATATTTGAAATTAATTTTAAAATTTAGCATACAAAATAATAGGATTCATTATGAAAATTTCACACATTTGTGTCACAGTGCTTTGTCCTAAGTCATCCACTAAACCCACTGTCCTGTCGCTTGCTTTTCTGCTCGGACAGTCTGTTCTTACCTTGTGCTGTCACATGTCAAGGATTATATTACCTTTGCTGTTTTCTTTCTGTCCCTCCCTTGAGGTCTCTCCTTACTCTCTCATGAACGAACACACACACACACACACACACACACACACACACACACACACACAATTTTCTGTTCTGCATTCACAAGAAAACACAATATTTGTCTTTATGAGTCTGGCTTATTTCACTTAACATAGAGATTTCTAGTTTGATCCATTCACCTATACATGTCATGATTTCACTTTTTCTCATAGCTGAACAAAATTATCCAGTGTGTATTTCCCACATTTTCGTTATTCATTCACCATTGTTGGGCCTAGGCTGGTCTATACCTTAGCTGTTGTGAATGACATAGACATAGATGTGTAAGTATCTCTGAGAGAGGCATGCTGACTTAGATTCCTTCACATGTGACTAAGCGGTATGCTTTTTCTGAGGAATCTCTGTATTGATTTCCATAGAGGGGGCAGCAGCATGCATTCCCATCAGCAGTATATAAGGAGACCTCTTTCCCCACATCCCTGCCACATTTGGTGGTGGCAACTTTCTTGATGGCAGCTATTTGAACCAGAAGGAGAAAGGGTCTCATTAACTTGTCTCGGCTTGATGATTAATGATTTTGAACGCATTTTTAAATGTTTCTTGGTTATTTAGTATGTTTGATTTTGAGAGCTGTCTATTCAGTCCATTGACCCATCTATTCATTGGATAAAATGATTTTCTTCTTGTTTAATTTTTGCAGTTCTTTGTATATTATAGATATTAATCCATGCATTGTATAGCTGGCAAAGAATTTTTCCCAGTCTGTAGGGTGTATCTTTTCTCTGGTAATATCTGCATACCTACAAAGCAGCTTATAAATTTCATGCAATCTCATTTGCCAATTCTTGGGATTATCATCTGCACTAGGAAGGAGGTCCTTGCCAATACCTATGCGATGGTCTGCCTTTCCTGTGCTTTCCTCCATTTCAGAGTTTAAGGTCGATTCTGAATTAATTCTTGTGCTGTATGAGAAATATGGACCAAGTTCTATTGCTCTGTGTGTAGATATCCAATTTACGCAGTACCTTCGTTGAAAGATGGACTTTTTTTTTAAAAAAATGGAAGTATAATTTTGACAATTTGTTTAAAACTTAGGCAGCTATATGTATATAGATTTTTTTCTTCAGAATTCTCTATTCGAATCCATTTGACTGCAGGTTTCTTTTTATGTGAGTACACATGAGGTTTTCGTTATTCTGACCTTGTAGCGTAATTTGGGGTCAAGGATCTTGATAGCTCTTGCCTTTGTCCCTGCTTATTATGATTTGACTGCTTGGAGGCTTCTGTGTTTCTGGGTCAATTCTGGATGTTTATTGCCGGTGTTACCATTGTTCTGCGAGCAATGTCACTGATGGCGGTTGTGGTGGATCTCCCGTATCACATCCTGATACTGAAGTAGTAATCACAGGTAATTGCCTCCTAGATATTGTCTCTATGCCAGCCATGTGCTGATTGGTATTTACAAATATCATTACAATTGTTTATATATCGTAGGAATGAAATAATCTTCTAAAAAGACTTTTATATTTACTTCATATGTATAGGAATGTGTCCGAGTGTCTGTCTGAGTAGTATTCACAGAGCCAGAAGAGGGCATTAGATTCTCTGGAACTGGAGTTACAGGCAGTTGTGAGCTAGCTGATGTAGGTACTAGAGCTGGAACCCGGGACTTCTGCAACATCAGTATGTGTTTTTAACTGCTGAGCAATCATGCCAGCCCATAAAATGAAACAGTATTATTGTCCCCTTTCTACAAATAAAGTAAGTAATTAAACCAAAATCATATATCTAGTGCGTAGGCGGACTGAGTTTGAACCACAGCATTTCCAAATAGACCATTCACTATTTTGTGATAGACTACACTGTACTTCACGCAACTGAATAATTTATGGAATTTATCATACTGAAAAGATGCTAGAGGCAGAGCATGCGGATGGATGTGTTAGGATCATGTTTGCATTAGAGACTTACTAATAGGCTGGCATCACCAAGGAGATCCACAGGTGTGTAAGTGTGTCAGGTCAAAGACCCTGTCCATGAGTATCTAGCAAAACTTGTATAAGTACATAATACGTTTGTACTGAGTGAATGAGAAAAAAAAAAGATATAAGAAGAAGGCACCAGGGAGGAGAACCATAGCTTCTGATCATGCAACCTGTCAGATGTCTATTTGGAACAGATAATCTTCTCATCCGAGAATGCCCAATCTGGGAACCCTATGCTCTTATTTTGAGAAAGATCAGGAAATCGTAGAGAGACATAAACTAAGCAATAGCCATCGAACATTGTATGGAAGTGCGGTCATGGAGACATTGGGCTATGGGAACTGCAGTCATGGAGGCTGCATGGGGACGTGAACCAGGTAATAAGGACAGCCAAAAGGATCTAACCCAATAGGGTTAGCTCAAGCCCCCAATGGTGGGTAAAGTTTCACTTACTAGGTAGGAACAATACTGTGAGCAGACAGATGCAAATGAAAGCAGAGAGCATGTGCAAGGAGGAAGCACAAGGCATTGGCCAATAATGAAAGACCCAGATGGCCCAGCAGCCAAGTGTGCATACAGCTTGCAGGAGACCCAAGTTCAGTTCCCAGCAACCATATTTGTTGACTCACAGATACCTACTAGTCCAACTTCATGCAATCTAATACCTACTTTTGGCCTCCATGGCACTGTGGTCACATGGCACCTGCACATCTGCAGATGCACACATATACACATAATTAAAAGTGATTAGATATTTAATAATAAAGGAGCAATTGATTCTGGAGATCATGGTGGGAAGTAAGTGTTCAGGAGTCTAAAGATGCACTTTCTGTGCCACGGTAAGCAGATTGGACTCTATCCAAGTGATTAAAGCAGAAGTATATCAGGGTCAGATTCATGTTTTAAATATAGATTTTCCTGCTCTAAGGAGGATTGATTTAAGGAGGAACGGCTTAGGGGCAGGGAGACCTATTGGGAATCCAGGCAAGAAATGATGAGTGTCTGAACTGGGACAGGATTTCTGAGGAGGACTGAAAGGAAGAATTTTGAAAAACATTTATTAGGTTAAATTGGCAGGAAGAGTAATTGACACTGAATGGAGACAAGACAAAGGAGGTGACAGCTAGAATTCTGAAGGTTGTGACACAGAGCTGGCATGGCTGGGGAAGCCAGGAGAGAGAAGGAAGAGAGATCTGTTTGAGGGGGAATACAAAGTGTTTTCTCTGTGTGTGTCAGGTTGTTTCTTAGACAAGAGGGAGACGTCTTGAGGAGTCTTTAGAGGAGAGGCTGGCCTTGGGCATACACATTTGGAAACAGCTTGTCAAAACCTCCCTAGGCAAGCTCACCACTGGGGAGCACAGAAAGAGGGGCCTAGAGGTAAACTCCAGAGGGCAGCAGCCTTTTGAAATGTGGAGAGAAATGCACAAAGGGAACAGACAGAATAGAGGCTTCAAGAGGAGTCTTCCAAGGCAGGAGGAGTCACCTATAGAGTGCAATAGAAAAATCCAAAGGTAAGGACTAACGCTCAGTCCTTGGAGTTGGAAAGTCACAGATCATTAGCCATGGCAGACTGGTATCTATGAATTGGTGAAGTAGGGCAGATTTCAGTGGCTTAGATAGTAGATAACACAAGACTTCAGAGTCAAAAGCTGAGAGAAGAACTGTCCTAATGAGCATTAACAACTATGATCCCTGAGTGTCTAGGTGAATCCATGGCGGGGGGGGGGGGGAGGAAGCAGCTAGCTAGAAGAGGTCAATACAGAAACATGGGTAGCTTTCAGAAGGTTCTTTCTCTAGAGTAGTAGAAACAGAAATCAGGGAACAAGGCAGATGTGCTGGTGGTGAGAAGATAGAAGCTCTGTGTGCTGACTGGCAGAGAGAGGGAAAAGCATAAGACACGTGGAAGGGACCAGTGTTTCCAGAGGAAGTTGAGGGAAAAGAGGAAAAGAAACAGTCAGGACTCTTCTGTTTGCGGGTCTGTAGGGTGGCTTTTTGCTTTTGTTTTGTTTTGTTTTGGTTTGTTTTGTTTTGGTTTGGTTTGGTTTGTTTTGGTTTGGTTTGGTTTGGTTTGGTTTGGTTTGGTTTGGCTTGGCTTGACTTGGTTTGTCGAGTAGGCACACCCTGACCACCGTGACAGACATATAGGAAAAAATAATTCAGTGGGAAGTGTGACAGTGGATGAGATTAGAGTCTAGATTGATGAGAGAAGGGAGGGAGCGAGGAGGACACGGAAGCTGGCCAGTTGGAAGCAGGGATCCCTTTAGATGAGGCGAGAGTAAGCAAATGAGGAACGCATATGCAGAAGAGCCAGAGGACTCAGGTAGCCTCAGGTGTCCTGCCAAAGGACAAGGAGTCTGCTGTTCTCTGGGCATGTGTGTGAACCTGGAGCATGCAGCTTGGAAACTGGGGATCTCTCCAGGAGGAACCAAGAGACAAGTTAACATGTATTATGCCAGAAGTAGTGTGGGGCATCACTTGAAATCAGATGGATGCTAATAACTGGCTGAGACAGAAATGAAGAGCACTGGGTCAGAGTCCCTACCTGGGACTGGTTAAGGTACAGACCATAGAGGAAACACAGAAGCCCTATTTCCAAACTACATTAAGCCTTTAATGCTTCCGGCAGATATCCCCCCTCTCCTCCCACCTTAGATGGCGGTGGTGATTTTAAGCCTTTGGGGGGAGGTGTTGTGGGGACAAATGGGGACAGCCTTTCAAATACAGCCTCGTTTTTGTCTCCCCTACTTCCATCTCCAAATGGAAAAGACCTAAGCCAAGAGCTTCAGCTGCGCTGCCTAACCCACCTCTTCCATTGAGTTTTAAACATTAATGAGTGCCTTCAAGGTGCAAGCCCTGGGATCATTGCATTGATGGGTGACAGAGAAAGCAAACTCAAAAGTCACTGTCCTTAGCTGCATGGTCCAGTCAGGGGACTTCTAATAACATATTCAGCCCCCTCCATGCAGACACTAAGCCAGGACAGAATCAAGGACCTGGGAGAGTCCTGTCTTCCTCTATATCTGCCTTACATGACCAACCCATATAATAACGGTCCTTCATTTCCCTGAAGGCTTAAAATATCAGAAGACACATGTGGTGACATGACTGAATCAGCTAAAAATAAGGAAATACCCATGGCAGGCAGGAAGACGGCCAAAAACAAACTGGTGAATACTAGCCACAGATTGGATGGGATGAAGACTCAGTCTCTTGGCCAGTCCTCTCTGGAAGTTTCCATGTGCCTTATATACAGACAAAGAGGCCTCTAGGTATTCTTACCATAAAAAGCATCTATCTCCTTGGTTTTTCTTGTTGCCCTAAAGTTTCTGCAATTACCTCATATAAGAATGAGTCAAATCTAAAAGCAGATTCGTAGCCGTTGATGGCTAGTGAGGGAGGGAGAAATAACTTCCTTTAGGAATGTAGCCACTGGTTGGATCCATACACTCCAGTGGATGACCCAGTACCTAGGCATATACAGGACAGCACTAATTGAACTAATTGAGAATTATAAAATAAATTACTATTATCAAAAGAGGGCATATAGCTAAAGGGATGATGTGATGGGGTCTTGGGGAGAAGTAGCTTGGAGACTTGATCAAGATATGCTGGACATGTGTGTGAAAATATCAAAGGCTAAACAGAGATTGAGAGTTTTAAGTGCACAGACTTATCAAGGCTGATATTCAACTACATTAATGCACATACGAAATGCCTAGTGAGCAGCTAGCACCCCTGCACTGACTGCAGGGCTTGAGCAGCTAGCACCCCTGCGCCGACTCTGCAGGGCTCACTGCATTCTGGTCTTCTCTTGCTTCCTCTGCCTCCTTTGGATGACGCCTATGATCTACCGATTCTTCCTGTTATGTCTGGATCTTCTTCATAATACTTTTTGCTCCCATCAACTCTACCTGGCCACCTGCTACATAACAAGCATACAATTAGTATGTAGTTGTGTGATGGTTCCTTGATTTCCTTTAAGTCGAATTTTAAATCTCTAAACCAGTTCATGCTCTGAATGTCAAAACTTATTTCTTCTCCCTTGAACTGAGGTTTATGGTTGAATGCCCTTCTCATGCCTTTTATTCATCCAGGGTTTCTGAGCATTAACTAATCTTGATACTGGGAAGGTAACAGGGAGCTGAGATTTTCTGCCCTTAGGGAACTTAAAGTGAGGCACAGGCAAAACAAAACAAACCAACCAACAAAAACCCAGAACATTTAAAATAAAATGTCTCATGTATCCATTAGTAATTTTCTTGTTCCTGGACCAAATACTGGGAAGGAAGCAATTGGAGGGAGGGAGGGTTAATTTTGACTCACGATTCAGAGGGATGCAGTCTATCACAGAAAAGATGTAATGGTATCAGACAGCTCCGTCACAGTCAGAGATCAAGAACAGATGAATACGGATGCTCCACTACCTTGCTCCTCTTTATCCAGTCTAGGACCCTCACCCACGGAATGGAACCGCTCACATTCGGGATGGATCTTTCTGCAGTTGTACTTCTATGGAGGCATCCTCATAGACACGCAGAGATGTGTTTCGATTTTGTCACAGGATTTCTCTAAATTGGGATCTCTCCTAGAGGGAGGAGGGAAGTCTCATGAGATTCAGGAAGTAAATGGATCATGTTCAAAGTTTGGGAGGTTCTCAGGGTCCTTCCTCAGGGTTCCACATTTGCCGAAGAGAGAAGACTATGAGGATGCTCCAGGGAGGTAGCTTCATGACTAGTCATCTAAAATAGCACGGGCTTTTCCAAGATGTGTTCCTCTAGGTAACCTCAATAAACTCATCCCTTCCCTAAGCCAGACTTGGGTGGAATCCCTTCTTTCATCTGTTATCGGTGACATGTCTAGGGTGAGTATATGCTTGCTCACATCTCCCCAGGAAAGGTCATCCAACACGTAGTGATTCTTAACCCAGCCAAGCTGACAACATTAGCCCTCCCAAGTGCCAAGATAAGGAAACACAGGGGTTTGAGTAGAGGCAGAGAGGTATTATCTATCTTGGATTGAGTGGACAGCAGGTGGTCATGGGGTAGGCATCTTGTGACATGACACCTGGGCTGAATCCTAAAACTGAGATACCTGGTACCATCTGGTGCATTCCAGTCTCCAGTTCTGCTAGCCTCATCCCTACAGCCAAGCTATGCTCAGAATCTTCCTACTAGAGAAAGGCAGAGAAACCAAGAAAAGGATGAAAATATTCTGTGGTTAATTCTGCTCATATATTTGAATGCTTAGTCACCGCGGGGTAGCATGATTTGAGAAGGATTAGGAATTGTGGCCTTATTGGAAGAAGGATGTTACCGTGGGGTGAGTGTTGCGGTCTCAAAAGGGCATACCAGGCCCAGTTTCACTCAATTATCTTCTGTCCTCATCCTGTCTCTGCCTGAAGATCAGGATGTACTTCTCAACTACCTCCCCAGCACCCTTCTGTGATGATAATGGACTAATTCTCTAAAGCTGTAGACAAGCCCTCAAATGCTTTCTTTTATAAGTGTTACCTTGGTCATGGTGTCTCTGCACAGCAATAGAGCAGCGACTAAGACGGCCGCCCTAGGAAGACTGTTGGAAGCTCTTAGTGGTGAGTGATCCCAGTGAGGATAGGAAACCCAATGGCCACAGAATTCTGGTCTGAGAGCAAAGGCCTGTCTTGCTGGCCAATCACATATTGGGCATTAGTAGTACTTAGTCAGGGACCTCTAGAGATAAAGTTTCTTGATGGAACAGGCACCATCTTTATTTGTATGTTCCCAGTGTTTTTGCATAATGCCTTGTATATTATATTATATAGGTGTGAATGCTGAATGCTGGACTGACAGCCTGAGCTTCCGCCTGGCTTTTAGCACATCCCAGCCATTTCTGAATATAAACTAGGATGCCTCTCATCCCATCCCCACAAAGACTCCCAGGTGATCTATTTCCTGAGTACTTCCTGCTTCCCTTGGCCTTACTAAGCCCGCAGAAAAGTTCCAGCTAAGTGCTCAGTCTTCTTTCTAATACACTTTCCCAACATGGATTGCCTGGGTCAGCTACAACACAGAATTTTATTCATGTGGTCTCCCAATCTCCACCTTCTCCTCTGTGTTTCCTTTCTAACTTGTGGCAAAATGAGAACTACATAATTTAAAATTTTACTGATTAGCCTTTTTTTTCAACAGAAATGTTTAATTATATATTCTTAATACATCAAAATAACGTAATACTATTAGCCTCCTGTGAAATACTGTGACAGCAGTAAAATGTTTAACAGCATAAAGAACAACACCCCTCCCTGTAGAGCAGGCATGTACAAAACAACATCACTAGGCCAGATTGGCTGATTTTGTTTTACTGAACACACATTGGATAATTAAGTTTTATTGAAACACAGATATACATACTAGTTTTATGTGCACTGTCCTGTTTTGCTTTTGGCCATTAGTGGCAGAGTTGAAAAGCTGTGACAGAAAATCAGAAAATGTAGGTTGGCGTCTTTTATACTTAGAGACAGTGTTTTAAATTTCAGTATTCTCAAGTGTTGGAATATCATCATACACAGTGTTAGTTACACTGAAGATGGGATTCAAGTTTAAAGTTTAAAAATGAAATTCATTATGTCTCATTTATGTTTTTCCTTAGTCATGGGGATTAGAGTGAGGATCTTGAACATGTTAGGCAAGCATTCTACTTTACCACTCACTGAGCTATTCCCTCTCTCCCCCTTCTCTCTTTCTCTCCCTTCTTCCCTCCTTTCCTCCCTCCCTTCCTTTCTCCTTCCCTCCCTCCCTTCCTCTCCCCTTCCCTCCCTCCCTCTCTCATTCTCTCCCTCCCTCTCTCCTCCCCCTCCTTTCTCCCCCTATCTCCCCCTCTCTTTCCCTCCCTCCCTGAAAGTAATTATATTAGTCAGGTTTTTGTAATTTTAATGAAATGAAATGTCTAAGAGAATTAATTTTGAAAGAAAGTATATTTGTGTTCATATGACTTCTTTTATTTTTGTTGTTTATTTTATATTGCTTTTGTTTGTTATTGAAACAGTTTCCAGTAGCCCAGGATGATTGAAACTTAATATGTAGCTGAGGTTGGGCTTGAATTTATGGCCCTTCTACATTCATCTCCTGAGGGCTGGGACTATAGGCAGGAGCCACATCCCTGGATTATGCCATTATGGTAGGCAAGCACTGTATCTGCTGAGCTTCGTCTCCCCTGACCCACCCCAGCATCAGTGTTATCTGGAGTAGCATAATCAGTTCCCTGGAAGTTATAGATGCATCTCATGACCTTGCCCTGGGCCTGCCTACAGTACCGGACATTCTGTGGAGGATTCAGTCATCTTTGTTCTCACCGCTAGTCTGGTGATTATTCTGAGATGAGAGTTTGAGAACCCCATAGTGTTAATTAGTCAATGGTTGTATATTCATCCTCATTTTTAAGGAAAGAAACGTTGTGCAAATCAGCTCCAACCTTCACACAGTGAGCATGATGCCACCCTCTCTGCTCGTCTCAGCAGTAGCTTTTCAGCCTAGGGTTCAGAAGCTCCTTCTGTGTGATGGTTCTAACCCACAGGTATGTTCATCTTAATTTTGAATCAGTTGACTTCTGGCTGGCCTCTTCATATTTTATGTGTTTGTGTTGTTTTTAAGGCAGAGGGAATGTGCTGAAACTTGGAGTGAGAGTCATGGTGGAGAAAACCGAAAGCACATTTACATTCACCTCTTATGTGAAACTGCCACAACCCAGCCTTGTCTGTTCTACACTCTGAATGGACCACCAGAGTATCAGCGGCATGTACCACACACATTTCCTTATGGTTTTTAACCCAGGGCAAGGAGCTCAGCCCTCTAAGCCTTGGTTAATGCACCACAAAAGGAGAGCCAAGGTAGCTTAGATGCCTTGCTGTGAGCATGAACACTGCATCCTTGAAGAGTGCCTGGTTGGCTCATAACCAGCTCAAGATTTAGTCCTCTCTCCTTTGAACCTAGAACGTGCATTAGATTGAACATTAACTTTATTAAAATGTACACAGGTGAGCTTCCGGTTATTTTGTCAAGGTCTCACTTACCCAAATTCTGTTTATCATAATCCCTGATCACCAGAAATAATGCTATTGTAAAATAGATGTATGAAGAGTTTCATCCCAAGCCATCAAGCACAAGCCCATTTGCCTTACTCTCCCATGGGGAACATGACCCATTCGCCTCACCCTGAGTCTGGAGGGTTGGAGTCAACATTAGTTACTTTTCTCATTGCAGTGAGAAAAATGTCCAACAAAATCAGCTGAGGAGAGGAAATAATTTATCTTGGCTCATGGTTTCAGAGGGTTCAATTCATGGTCCCTTAGACTCAAAGTGTTTCATTATCATGGTAGACAGGAACAAAAGCAGAGATACAGAAAGAGATCAAAGGCCAGGGAACCTTTAAAGTCACCTCTCTTGGGACCTACCTTCTTCAGATTGCCCAAACCTCTCTTTGTTTCCAGAATCTCCCAAAATAGAGCTGACTAGGGACCAACACTCAAGCCTGTGAGACACATTCCATTTTTAAACCCTGACAGGCTTATGAGCAATACATGTCACACAAATGATTAACATCAAGAATTTGATAATACTAGCAAAGCTCTCCTGTGCCAAGAACCACGCCTGTACTCTCATAGATCACAGTTCCAGAAAAGCTACATCCACTTGTCCAAACTTAACCAAACAGTTACAGAGCCAAGATTTAAACCAGGCACCAATGGACCAGACAGTTAACCTCCAGGGAATCCTAAGACCAGAGGGATGGTGTCTGGGTCTAAGCTGCTCAATTCTACACCTTGGATCATTCACAACTATCAGATCCCATTAGATGCTACCCAGGGTCTGTTTCCCACCCAAGTTCGGAGCAGTTCCCCAGGATGATTGGTCTCCTCAAGCACACTCAGTGGATCCTCAAGACACTTTCCAAGTAGAAAATGTGTGGCTCTCTTGGTGGGTTTCTGTTGCTGCTGACTACCTGCCCCTGAGTATTTTAAGTCTCTTTGTTCCCTCCTCTGTTGTGGGTCTGTCACTGCCTAACCTTCTCTTTGACTAATCCTGTCTGTTTCTGTTACTCTTCTTTTTTTCTTTAGCAAAATTGCTTTCACAGGTAGTGACAAGTCCCACCTGCAGCAGAACTACCTGTTTTGAAAGGGATGAACGTTTATAGAGAAAGAATCCTCCACTTGCACCGATTCCTGATTTCTTTCCCCTCAGGCAGTTTACTTCCTGAGAAATTTTTGTCTACATGACAGCCAAAGATGGTCTAGGGGCTCTTACCCCATGGGGAGCAGTCTGGCTGACAGGATCAGGGCCTGAGGATGCTGGAGAGAGAAAGACTGAGCTGTGCTTGTGAGCAAGAGCCTCAGCATCCCTGGGTCCCACAGCAGATACCACGGTCTCCAGCTGGGATGATTCCAACTTGCATTGACTCAAAAATTGCTGTGATTTTGGTCTAAATAACAACTCAAAGAGTGGGTTTGTGGAGCAAAAGCAGCTCTGATTCCAGACTTCAGAGAAGCTCCAGGCTCCCATATTTTGAAAGAGGTAGACAGACAAGGAAAGACCACTCTTCACTTGGGCATAAATGAAGGCAGCTGATACCCCCAGCAGCTGTATGTAGCACCATCTCTCCCTTTCCCCAACACTAAGGCATTAAAACCACTGAGACCCCTGTGGTGTCCAAGCTGAATCCTTATCACAGTTGTAGCATGCACCTGCTGTCTGGTCCAGCACTCATTCATCCCTTTGGTTCTGAGAGTAGTGGGTGGTGCAGGGTTTGGAGCCTCAGCAATGCAGCCCATCGTGGCCTTGACATGAGCTGGCATTTTAGCTGTCTTGAGTTACATGCTATAGAGTTCAAAGTGAAGTATATGGGTAAACTGATCCTCCTTTCATTTTAGAGAAACCTTCTTCCCCCCCCCCCAGACCCTGTTGTCCTGTCTGCTCAGGAGCCTCTTGTGCATATGCTTCCTCTGAGGCACACTGGGATGCCAGGAAGTCACCTGCATTTCCTGTGAGGTCACCACAAGGAGGAGCACAGCCAGGAAGGAGTGGAGTGGGGACAGAGGAACTCCTTCATCTTCATTTTCTGGGTGAGTGTACATTCTGATAGTGGCTGAGTTTTGAGAAGGATACATGAGTTCAGACAAAGTGTAAGAAATCCGGCAGGAGGACAACAGTACCTATGTGCTTTTCTCCATTCCAGAAGCATTTATTGAACACCTACAATGGGTCTGGAAACCTTCTGCGCACTGTAGAATTGTCACCAATAGGATAGTGTTTGTGTCAACTCCATCTCCAAGTTCAGTCAGCTCCCAGCAGCCATTTTTCTCTAATCTTATTTAAATTAGCAATAATTGAGTATGAATTGTTGACTTTTTGGTGACATTTCAACACTTACAAATTGTGTGCGTTGATTATGTCTCTTTTACTCTCCTCAACCCCTTCCTCTCCCCTACATGCCTTCCTATTCTCCAATAATGTCTTCTCTTTTCAGATTACCTTTTATTTAGTTCCTTTATATAAGGCAAGCATATATAATACTCATTTTCCTGTGTTTGATGTATTTCATGTAACAGGATATCCTCCGGTTCCATTCATTTTCTGAAAACAGCATGGCTTCATTCTTCTTTACGGCTGGATAACAGTCTGTTGTGTGTATTACATGCTCCTTCTCCATTTAACTCTTCATGGGCACCTAGGCTTGTTCCATCATTTGACTATTGAGAATCAATATAAGTGTGGTTGTGCATTGGTTTGTTTCCATCAAATTTCAAAGTGGTAGAGCTGAATCTTATAGGATATTTTAGTTTTGGGGTGTGTGTTGGCTAATTTCATGTCATGTGGGAAGGGGGAAACTCCATTAAGAAAAGACGTCTGCTAGATTAGCAGGAGTTGTATTTTCTTGATTAAATAATTGATGTGGGTGGGCTTATACAATGGAGCGGGATGTGCCACCCCTGGGCAGACTGTTCTGATTGTGTCTGTGTCTGTGTCTCTCTGTCTGTTTCCATGTCTGTGTATATATACAGATGTACAGATGTAGGCTGAGCAGGCCACGAGGGGAAGTCAATGAGCATCACTCCTCCACGGCTTCTGCTTCAATTTCCGGTTCCAGGTTCCTGCCTTGATTTTCTGCCCTGACTTCCCTGGATGATGGACAGCAAGCTGTAAGATGAAATAAACACTTTTCTTCCCAAGTTGATTCGGTCATCATGTTTTATCATTGCAATAGAAACCATAACTACGACAGTGTGTGTTTGGGGTCTCTGTGTGCTGTTTTCTTAACGACTGTACCAGGTTATATTCCTACACTATGTCCTGAAGGGCGATTCTGTGTGCATGATAACTTGTGCCTCTGTCTTCTCTTTCTGACAGTTATAACTCCCTACACCAACACTTTGGTAGAGTCTGTCCTGACTGTTTTCTTACATTGACAATGGCTCTCCTTGCCTCCAGCCATAAGCCTTTCAACATGTCTCTTCTCTTTAATGCTGCCTGAATGATCTTCCTCAAACAGCTCTATTTACATTACCCGTTGGCTTAGAAACCTTGGAGGATCACACAATGTCTGTGCTAAAGGATAGAGCTGAGATTCCTTGGCTCTGTTTTTGAGTCTGACCAACCTCTTGCTTTCAGCTGCAACTGTTCCCACCCTCAAACTCAGCATCACCTGTCAGCACCACGCCCTCTATAAGATCCAGCAGGATACGGAAACCTCTGTACCTTGGCTATTCTGAGAGTGGCCTGGGCTTCTCTCTCTTGAACATAACACACAGTGTGGTTATGGGTGCATGGGAGCTTCTAGCTGTGGACCTGGACATGGCTCATCTGTGTACTCCATGTGTGACCTTGACCAAGGACCTTTACAGTTTGCTCTCTCTTTCTCTGCATTTACTCTTAAGATTTAATTGCATGTGTATTTCTGTCTCTCTCTCTCTCTCTCTCTCTCTCTCTCTCTCTCTCTCTCTCTCTCTCTCTCTCNTGTGTGTGTGTGTGTGTGTCTGTGTGTCTGTGTGTCTGTGTGTCTGTGTATCTGTGCACCTGCATGGTATGGTGGCAGAGGCCAGAAGAGGGTGTAGGCTCCCCTGAGCTGGAGTTACAGGTGATTGTGAGCTGCTGGGAATCAGACTCCAGGGTTTTGAGAGATCAACACCTTTCCTTAACCCTGAGCCTTCTTTCATCCATGATACTTTCATCTCCCTCAAGTGAGACAAATGATGAATTTCCTGCTCATGAGAGGATAGTAATTATCAAATAAAAGGAGCCACATAAAGAATAGCATTTTCCACACAGGATGTGTTTAATAAGTCATTATTGGTCTGTGCCCAGGGCATACTGTGTTCAAGCATTGAGGTACATAAGGCAGGCAGCGCCCCTCAAGGAAGGTCCAGCAAACTTACTTAGTTATTCATAAAAATGCCTGTTTGTTGTGAACTATAGTCACATCACTGTACTAAAGGATACTAGAAGTTAGGAGTCTAAGCTAACTGTCTGGCACTCTTTCCCTAACATCCCACTTAAGACACACTAGCAATGAGTATCATGCATTCTGATTGATATCCTTTAATACCTGTGTGTAAACACATGTGCAGAATTTGTCTTTCTGTGTGGTGGATACCATTTTCACACAGTGTTCTCTAATTTATCTATTTTGTATGGTGCAACCGCTTTAAGCTTGTCCCCTACTAGCCTACAAATAAATGAGACTCAGACCATGGTTACAGGTTACTTTATTTGGCTTTGACAATTACTGGGGGTAACCACTGGTCTACTCTTCTAACTGCTGGCCTAGCTACCTCCCCTGCAGTGTGCCCCACGTACTTGCTGTTTCTCCTAGCTCTATGTTCATTCGTCACCTCCTCTCATGGTGGCTTCCTCCTTTCCTCTCTTCCTGCTCCTTCTCCTCCTTCTTGCTCTCTCTTCCTCCAACCAGGTCACTCCAACCCCATGCACCTCTAATCCCTCCAGTGTTTGGCTAATTTTATTTAACCAATAGTTTTAATCAAGCTTGTAAACACAAGAAGTCACTCATAGGCCTAGACCTTCAGGTATAGAATTTAGAATTGCAATACATAGCAGTAGACCAAACCTCAACAATTGTACTACAGATCATTTTTTTAATTGTTGAGTAATACTCTGTTATATGTATATACTATGTCTTATTTATCCAGTCATCCATTACTAGACATGTAAATGGATTCTATACCTTAGCTATTGTAAACAGTACAGGAACACACACACACACACACACACACACACACCCCTGCAGGTGTCATTTTGATGAGTTGTAACTATTCCCTTTGTATATTTTACTTCTTGAGAAACTCCCACACCATTTTCCCAGTTTTATAAACTATGGCTATCAGAACAGCTCAATATGGATATATAAAGGCAGATAGATCCAAGGAACAGATGGGAAGACCCAGAATTCTCCACCTAATTTATAGCCAGGTGATCCTCCACAAAGACATGGCAATCATGGGGAAAGGACAGCCTCTTTAGTGCACGGTCTTGGAAGCTGAATGTGCACATGAGGGTGAACCTGGATGTCTGCACTTGGGCAAGCCTAACTCACCCTCTGTTTCTCAAGCTGCACAGAGATCCACTCCGGAGAAATCAAAGGCCGACGTGTAAGACTTAGAATCACACTCAGAGAAAGGATTCAGGACATTAATATAGGGAATACTTTCCAGCTAAGATCCATAAAACGCAGGAAACGAAAGCAAACACGGGCAGGTGGGATTATCTCAATCCGAGAAGCTCCTGCACAGCCAAGGAAGACAGATGAGTAGAAAGGCAAACTGCAGAGTGGAGAAGCTTCACAACGTCCCCTTCTGACAGAAGATCCACAACACACAAGGGACATAAAGGACTCAGCAGCAGAAAGAAATCCAATTTAAAAGAACGGGAATCAGAAGAAGAAATTCAAATGACCAACAAATCTATGGGGGAAAAGAGTTCAACTTCAGTAGCCTCTGGGAACTGAACTCAAGTCATCAGGCTTGGTGGCAAGCACCTTTACCCAGTGGCCCGTTTTGCTGGCCCCTGTTTTTCTTATTGTTCCTAATCAAAACCTTCCCTTAGAGTTGTTCTTTTCTTTGTAATATTGCTTGCAAAGAACAAAAATCCCAAACGCTGCAGCATTAAAAATAGAGTTTCTGTGAGTCACTTAATCAAAGGCCTAGAAGAGGGGCAGCCGTTCAACCATTTCACTAAGGGCTTGCTGTCCCCAGCTCTCTTCTCTGAAACCTGTGTGTAGGTGGAAGGCTGGCTGTGCTGTGGTTACAGATGGCTGTTGTACCTCTGGACACATGTCTGGGAGGGATAAATGGGCACAGGCCTTTCTGCTGATGAAGATGTCCTCTTTCAGTCCAGAAGGTAAGCTCATCCTGGACAGCCACCAACCACACTGTGCCCATGGCCACCACTTGCCACAAGACAATGGAAGGACATAGACATTCTCAGAGAGATACATCATCTCTTTGAACTGAACCATGGTTTTGTACCTATGCAAGATTTGGGAGACAATTGGCAGAGTTCACCACAAGCTTCTACTTGGCTTTAAATTTGCAAAATGACTCTGCTCAGGCCTGAACCAATCAGACAACTTAATTAGAAACAAGTGATTTGGGAAGAGCTTTTGGTATTATTATTATTATTACATACACTTTATTTTCTTTTTTAGAACAGTTTGGAGATTTGTAGCAAACTCAGGAAGATGATAACGATTTCTGCTGACTACAGCAACCAGTTTTTCTTATTATTAGCAGTTTACTTCACAGTACATTTGTTATAATGAGTCGGTGTTGATGTAGCTATTAGTTCTGCAATTTATTAATCTTTCCTTAGTTTTTACCTAATGTCCATTTTCTGTCCATATATCCCTTGTGCATGTAGCAGTGCTGTCTCTTTAGGCTCCTCTTGGCTGTCAGTTTCTCAATCTTTCTTTTGATTTAGTGTGTGTGTGTGTGTGTGTGTGTGTGTGTGTGTGTGTGTGTGTGTGTTCATGTAAGTGCAGGCACCCATGTGTGTGCTTGGGTTTCCATGCAAATACACATAATGAGGAGACCGGAGATAAGTTCATGGCGTCACATTTCCTACTGCATCCAAGGATCTGTTTTTCTCTCCCCTCCCCAGCACTGATGCTATAGGCACAGTTACACCCAGCTTTCACATGACTACTCGGCATCTGAACGTAGACCCTCATGTTGATACAACAAGCACTTTTCTGACTGTGCCATCGCCATGGCTCTGCGTTATTTTTGAAACAATATCTCTCACTGGCCTGGAGCTCACCCATGAGCCTAGGTAGACTGGTGAACCCTGCAGAGCTTTGCTCCAGCCCTAGGGCTGGAATCACAAATGCTCACCACTAAATCTGGATTTTCAACATGGGCTCTGGGGATTGAACCCATCTCCTCATGCTTGTTAGGCAAGCGCTTTATTGACTAAGCTCACTTTGACCATGTTGAGGAATTCTACCAGGTGTGACTAACCTTTTATCAATGTGGGATGATGTGGGATGATGTCAGCTAAAAGGCTTATGCATAAGAACTGCAAGTCTGAGTTCTAAAAGCAATTGCAAAACATGTTTTAAGTAAATTTACATTTTTATGTTGGGCTATATTCATAACTGATCGTGGACTGCAAGCAGCCCATGAATACCTGATAAGGTGTTGTTGGTAAGATGCTACTCAGTAGACTAAATCTCTTGACTCTCACTGGGGTTATGGTTTGGTGGGCATAAGACCACAGAGGTCATGTGCCCTTGCCATCATTTCATATCAAGAGTGCACGATGTCAACGTGAATGACATGGCTAATGTTGATGTTGGTCACCCATGTGAGGTAGGTCTTACCAAGTTCTATCTTTTAAAGTCACTTTTGAGTTCCTCTTTTCATTCTGTACTCTTCGAGAGGCATTTACCATCTGAAACCCACAATCACAGAGTAGAAAGATACACTATTGAAGGCAGCATATTCCCATAAATGTCTAGATATTCTTATGCACAAGAGCCCTGCCTCTTCTCCATTCAAGGAAATGTATGTACATATTCATTCAATCATTTTACTTATGTCAATATAGACTTATGAATATTTATCTCATACCTGAGTTGTTGATAAAATATTTTTTTACTTTCTTTTCCCAAATCTTCCAACTTTGCCCATGAGTTCAGTTATAGCCCTGTGATATCATACCCTCACCAGTGTGTCTGTTTGTGTGTGTGTGTGTGTGTGTGTGTGTGTGTGTGCGCGCACCCCATATTTTCTGACACTTCATGATGCTGTCAGCTTTTCTAGTATTCATCATACCTCAATCCTCGAACGAGCCTTTTCTCCAGGGACCTCTGAGTATTTTTATTAGAGAATTACACTGAAAGCCAAGATCTGGGCACTGGACGTGCTCATGTGGGCAGTCATCTTTAATTACAGACTTAAGACTTCCTTCCCTGCCTCTCAAATGAATAATTACTTTGCTCTTCTTCTTACCACCTCCAGTTTCTCTCTCACTATGTCTGCCCACACAGAACCGATTTCAGCAGGAATGCTGTACTCAAAAGTTAGGATGCAGGGGCACGAACATCAAAGTTGTGTTTTAGGAGTCGTGGATTCTTCAATGTCAGAAATGTAGGTAGTTGGACCTTTTATGTTCCCAAGTCCCTCAAAAGGAAATTGATTGATCCCCTCAGAGGCAGGCAAGCCATTAGTGGCTGAGCCATGATTAAACCACAACGGGGTAGCCTTTTCCTTCTCACTGTCTGCTCTGAGATGTTGCTTTCCACTGTTCCTTTCCTTCTTGAAGCTGATACTGAATTGGCTATTGCCTTAGTGGGATTCTTACTAGGGGGAAAACATGGGTTTGCTGAGGAGCAAGCGGAATGTTGAACCTTCTATAATAAATTTTCAGTTATGTGACCAGAAACAGTGGAGATATGAGACAGTAATCTCCAACCACACTTGGGCAGGGAGGTGGCACTTCACTCTAATAATAAGGCACAGATGTCAAGGTGCCTTATCTCAGGGCCCTTGGGGTGCCAGCCACCTCTGCCACTGTGCTGGGGGAGCCACGCAGGCTTGGGATGTGAGGCTGTTTGGATGATGTTGTTTTCTGATGTAACCTCTGTTGATTTCCCTACCTCCCTTTTTTTTTCTGCCTCTTTTCTTCCCTCTTGGGAGCAATTTATACGTCTCTGGCTCCTTTTAGGCGGGGACAGAGTGCTAATTAGCTGTCTGATTCATCCCAGGCCACCTGTCCCATGGCACTTGGCAGTAAGACCAGACTGGGCGTCGCCCCAAGCTTGCCTGGGCAGGCAAGTGTCCCAGGGGTCTGGACAGTCCCTGTGTGACGTGAGACAATGATTGTGCAGCACAGTACATGGGGGAGAAAGTTGTGTCCAGTGCTCTGTTACCTTGATACTAGCTACATCAGGCATTACAGGGAAAGCCACTTCCGCTGACTTTTAAGTCCTATCTTTCCTCCTTCCAGAGGTCCTCCCAGTGATGCCTCTAAGGAGGGGCCCTCTTTTTCCCTTCCTACCATTGTGTTTATCATCAGAATGCACAATTATTCTAATCCCCATAGAGAGGTCTCATAAAAAACATCGGAAAGGCATGCTCTGTGCTAATAATGAACATCTTTTCCTATCTACCTTCTCTACATCCACCAGCCCAAATCAGGCTTCAGTGCCTGTTCCCCTCATAAAGCTGGCCCCATGTAGGTCCAACAACCTCAGTGTCAGATGCTCTGCCACCAAAGCATTCAACAGGAGCCCGATCCTCATTCTTGACTCCTCTCTCCCTGGCCTTGAGAACCCTTGACTTTCCTTCTCCCATGTTTGTTATTTCTTCTTAGCTTCTTTTTTACAGGTGTCTCCGCTTGACTAGAGCCCTCTCTTTAATTCCTCCTCCTCCTCTTCCTCTATCTTAAGGAGATTTATCTGCCCTCATGGCTCACCCCTGTCTACAGAGAGGTCTACTTAGCTTTTTCTTGTGTCCAAATACAAAATGTCCAGCCACTTGGTATCTCCACTGGGAGAGGAAGCCCCAGGCTTGGCATTCCCTAATAAAATTTGGATAATTACACTAATCATCGTTAAATTAATTTAAATATTATAACTGGGTCCTATGTAGCTTTCTGCTCTTTAATTATTACTCTGGCTTATTTCTGACTCCTAATCCTGCCTGATTAGGTAATGATAGGAACAACAACCTTAGCAATAGTGACCAACCAGTGTGAAATTCTTACAGTGTGTCAGGCCCCAGACAGGCACTGCTCTATGTTAGACCTGTACCACCCTGTTGTAAGATCCTGTTGAGTCCCCATGTTTGCAGCTTAGAGCTTTCAGGCTTAGGAATATGAAAGGACATTTTAACTTAATTTCTCTAGAGGCGGAATTATTATAACCTACTTTTCTTGACTCCAGACTATAAACTCTTAGACACATCCTTCACTAACCAGATCTTCGAATCAGCCCACCTGTAGCTACAACTGATTGTGTGCCCCGATCTGGGTATGGAGGTCAGCAACTGATTGTTTATCCCATCTGGGTCAGCAATTGGTTGTATACCTTGGTCTGGGCAAGAAGTCAGTGGTGCTGCACCTCTAGGCCTCCTGGGTCATTTGGCCAATGAGACTCAGGCAGGAGTCCTCAAATATGTCTTATAGATTATGGATGCTGGATGTTCTACCGAAAATTGATTGCTTCCCAGACTGACCGAGCCAATTTGTGCCCAGGAAAAGAGACACAGTAAGGATGCAGGCCCATAATACCCAGTTTCTATCTTGAGTAAGCGAGAGACCGTAGAGGACAATTAGGCTTAGGCTGAGCTTCATGCCTGCTTTATGCACCTTCTGGGGTTCCATCATCTAGGCCATCACTTTCTTGACATGATTAGCCTAGATGCAATCTCCCACATCACAGGTACTGCCTTGGTACCTATCTGAAGAAACAGAAAGGACTGGATACGATGCTTCTCAATGTAGATTCCTTGAAGCTCTGGAGTTCCAATAGAACCTTAAGGCCTACAAAAGCTTAGATCTTTAACAAGAGCATCCCTGCTGCTAAAATATTTATGTGAAAGCTCCATATAGCATCCTATTCATTAATAAAGAGAATCTTAATTTTTAGGAAAGCATATTGGCAATAGGCTTTAATGCCAGGGAGACTTGAGTTGGACTCTTATTCTGAAATCTATTACCACCACCATTGATCTTCCCTTTGGCTCTCAATAACATAGGGTAGGTGTCTCTGCATCTCTAGGTCATATAACGAGATGTAAATGCAGTATGTGAGCAGGCCTAACAGAGTCTGGCGGAACAAATTCATTCATTTCCTGTCTTTTGCTCTGTGACATGCTGCCTGTCAGAAAGGACTGAAGTATTACATACACGGAATGCCCCTAACTAGAAATTTCCATCCTTTTTCCATCAGTCCAATACAAAGAAGCCACACACTCCAGTAATCTCCAAAGCATTTGACCACTCCAACCCAGCCATCACAACATTCTACCTCTGGTCTACCCAACACCTGGCCTTTCAGGGCCCCATAGAAGGCCCTAGTGATGCATCTGGACATACACGCTCAGAAAATGGGTTTCTAAGCTCTATACTACCTACAGCAGAACATGCAGAAACCGTCAAAGAGGCCAGCCATCAAGGATGGACAATGGACAGCCAGGAGAGTGAAAGCTGATCTTAGGTAACTGAGGCAGTCAGTTTACATCCCACCGGAGGACAACTGGGAGTCTCTAGTGAAGGGAGAAGGCAACTGCATAAAGTGCTGTAGAAAAATATCTGCTAAAAATGATAAACTTTTAAAAGAAGTTATTTTGGCTCCTGGAAAGATAAGCCTCAGTTGTCTAGTTCAGGTTTTTTTGTTTTGTTTTGCTTTTGGGTTTTTTTTTTTTGGGGGGGGGGTTATTTATTTATTTATTTATTTTGTAAATTCTAATGATGCCCAGACAAATGTGGTGTTAGTACAGTTAACTCAGTCCCTAGACTTGTGGGTCCATTTTAAGTAGTGAAGTGAAATGGAACAGGTTTTTATTGATGAATCTCAGTCAAGAGGAAGGAGCTGTGACTCCTGCGGGGGAGCTCCCCCAGAAAAGTGTAGAAAGGGCGACCATACTCTGGAACCTGAAGAAGAGAAGGAGTGTAGGAAGACTCCCAAGCTTGAAAAATGGCAGATGGCTTGGTCCAGCTCAAAGCTCGATTCATTAGGTTTTATGTATCTTAGGTGAACAGAGATTGGGAAGAAAGGACCAAGTGTCAAATTAGCCGTTTAATTATTTCTTCAACTTCTCTTTATAGGTCCTGCATGGCTGCAAATACACTCCTCCATCCTCTAACAGAGATGGAGTTTCAGGAGGACAGCCAGTCCCATGGATCTGCTTAGGATGTTCTGATCAAACTGGCCTGCACTTCCAGGGGGATGGAGGAGAGGGCTCTGTACACATGAACACTATATGTGAAGCCGACTTCCAGGTGAGGAAACCCAGTGGCTTTCTCCTAGACTTGAAAGAGGCCAGCCTCGGCTCCCAGGACTCCAGAAAATCTGCACTATCGCCTCAGTAAAGCCTTGTCTTGTAGGAAGGATACTTGGGGACAGTGATTCTGTTTTAGTTAGAGTCATTGCAGTGAGAGGTTAATCAGAGCTGGAGAAGGAGATGTGTGGGGTCCAGGGGACTCCAGTGAGGGAGGGAGCATACAAAATTTGTACTCGGTTCAGGAGATTCTCATCTTCTTTGAAATCTTTGGTCAGACCTCTTGTTTTTCATATCTCCCATAGTCCTTCTGGCTTGTACCATCATTACATTTCTTTTCCCATGCCCTGGTTAAGGATGATTCCAGTCCCCACCACTGGCTTGGGATCTCTGGTGCTCATGCAGCACCTTCCTCTGTGGCATTCCAGGAGACATGGATCTCTTCTCCTTGACACACCTCATTCCTTCTGAGCAGGTGCTGGAACACTGGCCTGAGTCCTGCAGAGGCCCACCTTACCTAGAGAACCCTTTGCTCACATTTCCTCTGGTAGAAAGTCAGACACTCCCCTTTCCAATCCAGCTCTTCTTGACACTCAATACAGGTGCCTAAAGCCTCATCTACCTGGAAGGGATCTGTGGAGGGTGACCTGGGTATTGCCAGGAGTGACTTGATCAGGTCACAATACAAAGTGAGACTAGGACATTGACTTCCTGGCATTCACACCCCTCCCCCTTGTCTTTCTTGACCAGCAATTCTTAGGCTGATCTGGGCAGGATGTCACAAGTAATTTGTCACCCAAAGTCAATACCAACATTTTTAAATTAATTGCTTTATCATAAGATCACTCTAGAGCCGGGAATGGTGGCACACACCTTTAATCCCAGCACTNGGGAGGCAGAGGCAGGCNNATTTCTGAGTTCGAGGCCAGCCTGGTCTACAGAGTGAGTTCCAGGACAGCCAGGGCTACACAGAGAAACCCTGTCTCGAAAAACCAAAGGGAAAAAAAAATCACTCTAGAAATATCACAGTCAGGCCCTTGAGAATCCAAAAGAACCTGCACCCTGGTTCAATAATGCACTGATTTTGTGATGGGGGCAATTTACTTGTCCTTTACTCAAGCTACCTGTCTATAAGATGGGACAACACAAAAGACACTTTCAGAAAGTTGTTGCTGGAATTAAGTAGCCTAGATGCCTGTTTAGCCCACCATGTGGAAACACTAACAGTCAGTGCTGGCTAACATGGGTACTCATGCTTATGTTTGTAGTTTTACCTAAAAATAAATAGAAAAATCTACATGTAACAACTGTAGTATGTAACTTTATAGTAATAACTTTCTCCCTGTTGTTCTGACAGCATTCCTTCAGTAGAATTGGAAAAAGATGGATTGTTGACTACACATAGAAATTGTAAATAATAACATTCTATCTTATTTTTTATCACATCTATAAGTGACACACCAGTAATACTTGTGGTGGTTATGACTTACCATCACCCTGCTTTTCTCACAAAACAAATATAAATATAAATATGTGTGTGTGTGTGTGTGTGTGTGTGTGTGTGTGTGTTGCACATATGTGTGCCTCTGTGGTGTGTGTATGTGTGTGGTGCCCTTTTTCTTTATTTGGGCTACACTCAGAGAGAGTCATCTCGGAAATAAACTTCATTTGTCAAGGATCTTCAGCAGACAGAAACTGACAATAGCAACACCCATGTGGTCTCCACAGGTCCTGATGCAAGACATGAGCCATAAAGTCCTAGAGGCAGCAGACCCGGATGTGGAGCAGGCAGCTCCGACCAGCAGGCCAGCTTGTCCCTGCTCGCCTTGGGCAACACCAAGGGAGGTCTCAGCTGGTGCCTTCCTGATGAATATGGAGGAGGCTGCCTTCAGCTCCTGCAGTGGGCTTTGTTCCTAGGCTCCACTCCCCTGTTCTCAGATCAGATGTCACTCTTTTTATTATTATTATTCCCTGTGTGTTGACAAGTGATTTAAACACTTCACAGGGGAAGAGAAAGGGTGGGGGCTGGTGGGGAATCTTTTCTTTGAATCCAGGGTGTTCTGGGTTTCAGATCAGCAAATAAATGGCTATGGGTGTATAATTAAAACTAATAGGTTAATTAGGGAACATTTAGATCTTTCTGGAAAAAAAAATAAGAAAGCCATCAACTTGTCTCCTTTGACACAAGCAAAATAGGAGTGTGATAAATAAGCCCAGACAGGGGATCAGCGCACCTACAGTTGCCCCTGTTCCTCCTTTCAGAATTACTGAAAGTGGGTGGGCCACAAGACTAGACATCCCCCCACCCCAGACCAAGGAAGAAGGACTCTGCAAGTAGAGCTAGTTGGAGTGAACCAGAGTCAAGACATGTTCATGGAGCAGGAGACTGGAGTGACCCACTCAGGACAGACAGGCTCGGCTACAAGGACTGTTCACATAAGAACTCTCTTTGTGCCCTGCATTGGGCTCATGGATCCAAGGTCATGCAGAAGCACTGGGTGAGCCCACGCTGGGCAGGATGGAGAGAAACCTGTCCACGTTGACTGATATCCTCTTCCCCAAAGATACAACGAAGTATCTTGGAATGTGACCTTAAGTTGGAAAGAGTCGTTGCAGGTATAATTAGTTAAGCTAACATCAGGTCATCCTGTCAAAGAACAGGCCCCTAAGCCAGCATCTTCTGCCTGCCCTTAGTAGAACAGTAGCTAGAGCATCTGATATGGAGGTAGCTGCTAGAGTAGCCCTCCCACGCCAATAAGAGCCTAGGGCTGCCCAAGGTTGAAGAAGGGGCCATTGGCCTCCTCAGCCCTCACTTTTGACTTCTGCTCTCTCAAACTGCTAGTGAATAAGTTTCTGGTGGTTTCTATTTTAAAATTTACTTGTTTGTGGATGTGCATATGAGGGTCAGAAATGGACTTTAGCTCTCAATCTCAATCATTCTCAATCTTATATATTTAATGCATGAGTGTGTGTGTGTGTGTGTGTGTGTGTGTGTGTGTGCATGCTTGCACTTGTGTGTGGGTGCGGTATGCACAGACATGTTGTGATGGTTTGAACGTGCTTGGCCCATAGAGAGTGGTACTGTCAGGAGGTGTGGCCTTGTTTGGAGGAAGTGTGTCACTGTGGGGGTGGGCTTTGAAGCTTTGCCCAATGTGGATAAGTCAGTCTTCTCCTGTTTGCTTTTGGAACAAGAGGTAGAGCTCTCAGCAACTCCATGCATGCCTGCCTTGATGATAATGGACTGAACCTCTGAACCTGTAAGCCAGCCCCAGTTAAGTGCCTCTTCACAGCAATGAAACCCAAACTAAGACAGAGGTTGGTACCAGGGACCAGGACATTGCTGTGGTAGGCCATACTTGTGTTTGCAGGAATGTGGATTTGGGGACTTAGTAAAGCAGCAGAATGCTTTACGTGGGGCTTAATGGACCATCCTTGAGGAAGTGTGGAAGATGGTGTTCCTGAGTATTTTCAACTGTGGGGCCCTAGCTCAAGAGGTTTCAGAGGAGAAGACATTTAGTATGTGGCCTAGAGACTGTTTTTGTGTTATTTTGGTGAGGAATGTGGCTGCTTTTTGCCATTGTTGGAAGAGTTTGCCAGAGGCTAAGGTGAAGAGCTTTGGATGAACTGCTTTGACAAAGGAAGTCCTAGAACAGCCTGGTATAAATTCTATTGTGTAGTTACTAAAATTCACTCATATGAAGAACATTTTAATGAAAAGTATCAAGCATAGAAAGGAAAAAAAAATACAAAAAGTATGATTTAAAGGGTAAAGGTGCACCAGGAAATGGGATGAAGCTAAATTCCATGTCCAAGGATATTAAATGGAATTAAGGAAGTGGTCACCTTGAAACAAGATCCTACCCAGCTAAACTTACTGTTTATACATTTGCGGTTGTATGAGGGAGAGTTATATCATGTGAGAAGTTATTAAAAGCTTAGGCCCAGGCATGGATTGTACACACCTTGGAGACAAAGGCAAGCAGATCTCTGAGTTCAAGACCAGCCTGGGACAGAGCAAGTTCTAGTTGAAGAAAAGTTTAAATCCAGGCATGGTGAGGCATGCCTTTAATCCCAGCATTCAGAAGACACAGCCATGAAGACCTCAAGGTCACTCTGCAGAGCACTTTCCAGGGTAGCCAAGCATAGGCAGTGTGAAGGAGTTGGAAAACAGAAAGTTGGTAATAATGTAATAGACCAAGGAGACCATGTTCCAGCACCAGTAAGCAGCAGAACTCGGCACCTTTGGTGATGTAGCTCTGGCTTTAGAGTCAAGAATAGAAGAGACTACTGGGACAATTGATGCTAGTTATCTGGAGCTAAGGAATTAGCAGTGATCAAGAAGAGACCAGCATCACTGAGGTGAAATCTGCTAAGTGTTTTCTGAGAACATAAAGAAGCCATGTTCCAGAGATAGCTAAGGTTTTACCTTGTGCTGCAGCTGGACTTGGTTATGTGTAAGAATTACCTAGGTGGTGCTGGTTTTGAAAGCATGAAAGGGTCATGAAGAACAGCTGAGGCTGGGTACTGTGAGAGGCCAGGGAAGGCCATTGGTGAAGGTGCAGCCTCAGGTGGAACTGGGCCTAGGACTGAAGGGGTCATTCAAAGAAGTTGAAGCTTGGTACCATACAGAGAGCCTATGAGAGGCTATTGATGAAGCCTAATTGCAGCAGAAGACCCCAGTGTATTGAAGACACCAGTACCATGGGATGATCCCAAGAATAGCAGCAGCAATGGAGTGGAATCAACCAAACCTTGGAGTGCTATAGAGGACAGAGCAGGAAATGTGACCCAATCCCTTTGGAGGAACCCAGAAGATCACACATCCTGTATAGATGCCAGACACTGGAACACAAAGCTGTGAAGTTGAAGTTGCCTAGGATGCTCCAAGATGTTAGAGACCCCAGACTCATGGGATACCTGCTGAGGAAAGCTGCTAACAGGGAATGGAAACAGCCCAAGAGAAGGAAGTTTGTTGCAATCATCAATGCTGAAAAGAACTGAACATCAGACATGGAGATACAGAATTTGGAGTTTGCCCAACTGGTTTTTGTTCTTGCTTTTGTCCCGGATTTTCTCACTATGTCATTTAGAATGGTAATGTATATCCAGTGATGTTGGATGTATGTGATCTACTTTTTAATTTTGATTTTATAGGGCTATTACAGTTAAGGGATTGAATGAATCTCAGAAGAGACTTTGAAATTTGGACTTTTAACATTATTGAGACTGTTTGAAACTATGGGGCTTTTGAAGTTGAACTAAATGTATTTTTGCATTATGCTATGCCTAACTAGGTATGGCCCCCATAGAATCATGTGTTTGAACAAGCCTATGGGGCCCAGGGAGTGGAATGTGATGGTTTGAATATGCTTGGTCCATAGGGAATGGCACTGTTAGGAGGTATAGCCTTGTTTGGAGGAAGTATATCACTGTGGGGTTGGGCTTTGAAACTCTGACCAATGTGGAAAAGTCAGTTTCCTTTCTGTTTGCTTTCAGAACAAGATGTAGACCTCTTGGCTTCTCCAGCACCATGTCTGCCTGGATGCTGCCATGCTTCCTGCCTTGATAATAAGCCCCAATTAAATATTGTCCTTTATAAGAGTTGCCTTTGGACATGATGTCTCTTCATAGCCATGAAATCAAAAGTAAGACACATGTACATGCAAATGGAGGCCAGAAGTTGACATCTGTTTTCTTCTTTAACTATATACTAAGGCTTGGGTCTCTCACTTGAACTCAGAGCTCACCAATTTATGTCGTCTGATTATCCAGCTTGTGCAAAAGGATTCCCTGTGTCTGCTTCCTGCACTGGGATCACAGGTAGGTTACCATGCCTGCCAAAGGTTTACCTGGTGCTGGGATTCAGATTCTCATTCCTCCAGTTCTTACATTTGGTTGGCAAGCACTTTACTTGTTCAGCCATCTTCCCAGCCCCACCACACCTGATTTTTGAGACTGCATCACTGATTACCCAGGTTGGATGCCCTATAAACTTCCTGGATCTGCCTGTCTCCATCCTCTGGGAGCTAAAGTACCAGATGTGTACCACCATGCCAAGCTTTTACATGGGTATAGGGAATTCAAGCACAGGTCCTCGTGCTTGCTCAGCAGGCTCCTTATAGACTAAGCCATCGCCCCAGCACCAATTTCTGATGCTTTAAGTCACTCCTGTGTGATGATGTTTGAGGCCTAGGAAATCAGAGTGAGCAAGCCTTTCTTTAGTGATCACCTGGATTAGTCACTAGTAAAAGCTCAGGTTCAGCCTGAGAGTGAAATTTCAAATTAAGACCCCAGAAGGAAACACACAGGTCTCAGAAGGATCATTCAAGCTACAATAGAATAAAAGGTTCAAGAGACACATCCCTGGGGGCTGGTGAGATGGCTCAGTGGGTAAGAGCACCCGACTGCTCTTCCAAAGGTCCAGAGTTCAAATCCCAGCAACCACATGATGGCTCATAACCATCTGTAACAAGATCTGACGCCTTCTTCTGGGGTATCTGTAGACAGCTATAGTGTACTTACATATAATAATAAAAAGACACATCCCTACATCCCTGCCTCCCACAGGATCTCCATTGTCAACTGATAGTCAGTAGAGACGCCTTATCTCTTAGGATAGAGAAGTATGAACCCCAACTGAGAAGGATGTCCCTGGGAACTTGAAGGAAATGTATTGAAGCCTTCTTTCATTGCCCTCTTCCCCTCTTAAAAACAGTCATGGTTCCTGTCATCTAGGGAGTGCTTACTGTCTACTAGGGTCACATGAAACTCTTTGTTAAGGATGTTTCTCATGAGTGGTTACCCTAAGTAAGGCCCGTAGCTTCTGTCACTCATATCAGGTACCTCCACTTGTATGCAGAGACCCAGCTTGCAGTGATTAGAGATGACTGGGATCAAGTCCAAGGTCAGGCCACCATCAGACATATCTGTTTAGTCAGCCTAGTTTTTTTGTTTTTTTTTTTTTCTCCCCTGAAAAGCAGTTTTACTATTTATATTTTTAAACTCAGTGCCATTTTGACCAGACTGAAATGAACACATGGGGAGTCTTCCTGGCATAACAGGAGATCAAGAATGGACCAGGAGAGTGTCAAGGGACATGAAGCCCGGCATAAATGTTGAAGTGGGTAGCTTGGGAAAGTCCCTTGGAGAAAATGGCCAATGAGTGGGCTCAGCTTCCCAGGCCTCTGCCAGAGGAGAAAAGCAAAGAAAGAAGGTATGCCGAGCCAGCCATTATCCTCACCTAGAACCCCAGATGCCACCTACTGAGTCCTGTCAGTGAGCACAAGGAATATGTTTCTGAGACAAGTCAGAAAAGAAGGGCTGGGTGATGACTTTCCACTCTGTGGAATTAAGCTTGTGGAATGGCTCTAATGCATTAATACACAGTTCTTTCCCCAAATCCACAGTGGTTTACCCGCTCCTCACCTAGTGGGTCTGTAAGCCCCCTAGGTGTATAGCAATCCCTTCCATATTGATCAAGCCACTGAATGCCCCAGCGGACATTTCCTGTAAAATGTGACGCAAAAATTAATTAACTCATTAACTAATAATACAGTTTTGAAAACATAATTATAATAATAATGATTACCATTTTGCAGACTTCCCAATATTACTGGGGCTGCTGAAATAGCAGGGAGCAGCCCAGACTGCTAAGGCTGGGTAGCCACGCCTCCTTGCTAATCCTCTCTGACTTGGCAGACCAGGTGAAAAGCTACAGTTTTAACTTGCAGGAAAAAGAAAGCACGGGTCCAGTCCTGAGAGAGAAAAAGAATCCAAAGCAGAAGAAAAACAGAGAGGTCCTGGGGTGTAGATGGTTTGATTTTCTGCCCCTAGTTAAAAGGGTTAAGACCAGAAAGCAGCAATATCAATAGTTGTTTTGTTTGCCCAACAGAGAAAGATTGTGCTAGACCCCTACTGACCCGCAGCTAATCCCCTTCCTGCGGGTCTGGAGAAGGGCCCTGTGCTCTGGGCTGTGTGCAGCTTCTGCACCTTGAGGCTGAAGCAAACAGACTTGACAAGCAAGCTCAGCAATCGCAGGCTCTGCTCATCCACCCAGAAAGCTGGCAGGAACCGCCTAAAGGGAAGGGATTCATTCTCCTCCTTTACTGCCTAGAGAGCCAATCACGGGGGTATATTCAGCCAGCAAGCTAGCCAATCATATCATTTGACAAGACAAGGACCAATCATCTTGCTTCGTCCATCTAGGCCACTGCATCTCTAACCTCCTCCCTCCGAGGGCTGTTTCCCATCATTGCCAGGGCCCTGGAGAGGAGTGGAGCTAGAGCCCCAAGCCAGGGCAGTGTGCAAGCAGGAGAGCTACTGGTGGGAAACACCCTGAGCAGAGCCCACTCCGTTTCATCAAGTCACTCTTTGTTTACTGGGCACCATCCCTGTCTCAGGCCCCGCAAATGTGAAAGGCAGGATAATGTTTAAAGCCCAGATGAGATAGAGTTGGTAATCCCAGTACCTTTACACAAGCAACAGGGAATGGGTGGCGGGAGGGGGAACTATGAAAACAGGTTACTTAAACAGGCAGCAGGAGCCAATGGGGATATATCAGGAAGCCCTCCGAGAGATGACATAACAACAGTCAGGCCTGTCATAGCCCCTAGGATCTCCCAGATACAGCCACCTGATTGCTAGGCCTGCTGTATTAAAATGGCTCATAATGGTGTCCTCAACCACTAGAATGTATCCTCTCAAACATCTGGAAGCCAAAAAAATTGAGATCCAGATGTTGGCAGGGCTGCTTTCCTCTGTGGCCTCTTGAGAAGTCATTGCATGGTCTCCTCTCTGTGATTATATCTTTGTCCAAATTCGCTTTTTTTGTAAGGACACCGGTCACCTTGGGTTAGCACTCCCTCTAATGACCTCATTTGCCCCCTATAAAGGCTTATCATCAATCATATTTTGAAAGGTAGGAGTTAGACAGACTGTGAGTATTTAAACTGAACAAGACACAGTTAAGTGCTGATATATTTTTTACATTGGTTTGAAAAATATTATTTAACTACTGAACCCATGCCCCAAGAACACTATGACCAAGGTCTTTCTGTCCTCTGAGTCTTGGGTGCTAAGTGACTCAGACAGGCTCCTGTCAGAGGGAAGGGATGAAGAAGCTCAGGCCCATCTGTAGAAACAAGTCCATCCCCACCCCCATCTCTTCCTCCAAAAGCTGCCCATCACTTAAAGACTCGGCATCCCACTTCCTCTGGTCACTGACCCTGCATAGGGGGTATTTCATGTCATTTTCTCTGTGATAGGTACTGATGTTAAGTTATATTTAGTGGGAGGGGACAGGAAGTGAATAAGAGGAGATGGGGAAGGGGAGGAGAGGAGCAGAAGAGGAAGGGTACTCCATTGGTCCTGGTCCTTACCAGTCAACCTGAGTTCCCAGAGAAAGGTCCCCAGTATCCTCAGTCTGTGGTCACGGGGTCAAGAAGTGCTCAGTGACTTTCGAGGTAACATCGTAGGATGTGGGTGTTATGCAGAAAGCATAGAAGAGACATGCTTTGAGTTCCATGCCCCCCACAGCTCAGTAAGACTGACCAGACATTCACTACATACCAGGCACAGGCACCATGTCAGGAGCCAAAGACAGATGAATGAGCCACAGTCTGCTCTTCATGGAGCTGACAGTCTCCTGAGGGAGACCATGTGCACAATCCACCACAGGACAAGTTATGCCCATGAAGTTCACGGAACAGAGAACAAAGCCAGCCGGCCCAACATGGGGTTCAGAGGAGCCTATGTACGGTAGGAGTGGCTGTCTGCCCCAGATCTTGAGGGGCTGAGGAAAGTAAGAAGAGGAAGGTGTCCTGGTGTGGGGTTGGCATGGACAAGACAATGAAAGCCTGGAGCATTCGATACGTGAGAAGCTCAGAGCAGGTCAGTTGGCCAGGTGCCCACCTACAGTGTGAGGGGCAGAGTGGTGCAAGGAAGAACAGGTAACCCGCAGAAGAGAGTGTAGAACCAGCTCATGGAATGTGTGAAGTGACTCGGACACTCTGTGCCTTTGCATTTCACAGGACTCAAATAGGCACCGAGCTCTTTAGTGTTGCCAGAGATGAAGCCAGTAACTCACCAAGCAGGGAGCTCTTTGGAGATTCAGTTCTTACCTCATGCTTTGGGGCCCCAATCAAAAAAAATCCTGCAAAGCTTAAAAAGTACCCATTGCTTTGTCCAATGAAGAGTCTACGGAGAGTTTTAAGCAAGGTATGGGATGGCACTAATGTTCCATCTGAACCTCAGGGGTACCAATCTGGAGCCAAGGACCCATGTGGGACATTACTGAAGTATTTCAAGAAGAAAAATTAAAAAAAGAAGTTGAGAGACAGAAGAAAGCATTAGGATGGTGACTCGTGGATTGGCTATTGATACGGCGGCGTGAGGGAGGGATCTACAAACAGTCGTGCATTTAGGGCTTGGATGCCTGGATGCATGCTGGTGGCTTTACTATGGAAAGGAATCAGATGCATGCCAGGGTGGACAGATGAGGAATGGGCTGTTGGCCATGTGGAATCTTGGGCGCTAGTAGATCAGCCCTACAGAGATTCTCTGTACATTTGACAGAGTCTGATCAAGCACAAACAGCCAAACACAGGGTCTTAATATTGCAAATAGATTTCAGAAAATGTACCTTTTTATTTTAAAGTGTGCCCATAAAGCCTTTGAGGCTCTCTATACTGTCTTATCTCCTTTTTCATCTGGCCTGTCCTTGAAATCAGAATAGACTGGTGCATCCTTCCCATAAACATTCTCTCCCACAGGCTTCATTGTATCACTGTCCTCCTGATGCCTCAGGAGATGGAGAGACATAAGTGGTGTCTTCCACATGGGTACACACACATAAAATGCAACGAGAGGCCTGGCACATGACAGACTGATCCTCCACTTCTGCTAATGTCGCCTCCCACACTCCTTTCGCCCTGATGTCACCCCTCAGACTCAATACTACTTCCATTTGATCCATGAATCTTTCTCTGTCCTGTTCCCATTTGGAGATAGTCAACTGCAGTTTATTTGTGAAGAACGTTTGTGAGAGATGTGTGAAGGATAGTTCAGTCTCACAAAATTGCATGCAGCCATGCTTGTCCCCAGATAAAGGGAGTGACAGCCCAGGAGCGTCCTTCGAACACCATGTCAAGTAGTCTCAGAGCCAAGTGCCAACTCCTTCAGGGTTCAGGACATCTCTGTTCAGCAAAAGCCCTGGACCCCAACTCAGGATCTGCTTCTAACTCTCTGCTTTCTTTCCCAACATCTCCCCGTTGCTGGGTTTCCACTGCACACATGGGCTCAGCTTGCTTTACTCCTGGATTATTTTTAGTCTGCCCCTTCTCCTGGGTGGATTCAAATTCTCCAGCCTTGAACAAATGCTTAGCAACAAAGCCCCAGAGGCCAGGGCCAGTTTCTGTTTCTCCAAGTTACATCTCCTTCTACAGAGCCCTGCCTCTTCAGTGAGTGGCCGTGTCCCTGGATCATCTGCATTGCCCATTGAAAGGTAGAGCCCACAGTAGAGTTGCTGGCGGCCATTCTCCACTCCCACTCTCCCTATTCAGTTCCTGTGATTTATAAGGTGCCCTGGGAACCCACAGATTATGCCACGGGGCATGCACTGCTTTTCACCAATCTGACAGGGATTGTTTCCACCCCTCCCAAAGATCCAGAGATTTACATAGCCCACATGGCATACTTGTGAAAGACACATGAGGGGCCTGATAAATCATGCGCTTTTTATTATGGTACTAAAATGATTCCCTTTGCTTAATTAAAGTAGCCATATGCTGCAGTGCAAATCATTCTCATTCATTAAAATCCCCAAATTGTGTGTGTGTGTGTGTGTGTGTGCGCGCGCGCGTGCCCGCGTGCGCGTGCACAAAAACACATGTGTGCAAGTGTTAAGGAAGAAAACTGGGAGCAGTTAGGGAGAATACAAACAGATCAAAGTTTGGAAGACAAGGGCATACTAGAGAGAGCCTTGATGTTTCACAGCAAACATCAACAAACAAACAAACAAACAAAACCAAACAAACATACTTCAGCAACAGTAGCAAACTGATGGACACCTGTGCTGGGTCACTTGATGTGAGAATTGTGATTGGTTTTCCATTATCTTGTTTCTTCTAAGTAGTTAAAAGACCTTAAGTTTAGAATCTCCTCTACACATTTGCTTCTTTGAGTCTTGCTTTCTTTCTACCCTTGCTTCTGCATCTCGATGTTCGACTCTAACAGTGCCCACCTGTCCATCTTGCTCATAGCTCTTAACCCAGCACAGAAAATAATCATTTAGCCCATAGGAGGACCTCAAAAGCATGCACTGAATGAATAAATGAATACTAATAGACTAGCAATGTGCAAAAGTTCAGAGCTGGGAGCATGTGACATGTTAAAAAAGATAAAAGAAGGCCAATGCCTCATTCTGCCACTTCATTCTATCCCCTCTCCCTCTCCTGATCCTGATACACTCTGTCCACCGGCATCCCTCTCCTGTGCGCACCTCCCACCCTTTCCCACAGGAACTGGCATTTTTCTTATTGGTTCAAGTAAATAAGCACATTTTTTTTCTTCTAAAACTACAGCAGCTGTATTTCTCCATGACCCAGGGTTAATGGCTAGTGAATCCTGGGCCATCTGCAGGGAACTGTGAGAGCATGCACTCACCCGTGGCCACCTAGCAGGTTCCCTGTCACCCCTATCCATCACAGAAAGCCATACCCACACTTGCTCTTTGGAAGCCCTGTCCTACACAGGAGGTGCACTGGGGTTAGAGAAGCTAACTACCTGGTCCCAGGTAACATATTTACTCTCTCCAAACCTTTTCTACATCACCAAGGTCAACTTCATAAGACTTTCAAGAATCACATTAGCCTATGTACGTAGAGTTTGTATCGTAGGGAAAACAATACACAGAATTATAATTATTTGATACCTATAACCTTCCAGTTCTGTCCCCATGTTCTGCACATGTGAGCAGTTTTGTTTTTGTCATCTTATTAAATCCACACATCTTCTCTATAAGACTCAACTTGTGCAGAGCTGACAAGTTTCTGATTCTTAGAAAGCTGAGAAGTTCTTTCCAGACCCACGTGTGAGCAGAAATGGTAATCAAACAGATGTCCATCTGAGTTCAGGAGCCTTTTGCTCAACCAGTAAAAATTAACCCACGGGCTCCCACCTTGATCTTTTGGAAATTCCTCTTGGAGTAGGAAGAAGAAAATGGAGGTTATGGGAGTCTGTTGTAGGGCTTAGAGGAGACGAGGATTGGTGGGTGTTTCTGTATAGCCAGGCCCACTGTATTCCTTCATCCTTTGATCAGGATGGTTGGATCTCTAGCACTTACCAAAGGTGGGAGGTATTTCGACACCCTTATCAGAATCGCCAGCTAATTCAAGGTCTTTCTCTAAGGTTGAATTAGTCTTGCCTATGTATCCCCACACTAGCCTGTACGTGTATATAGCATCCATGGAATGGATTATAGAATCTATACTTCAGAAGAGTAGCCAAGGCAACAGCATTCATCTTACACGTTCTTCTAGAATCCTAACACGTCACCCAGTGAAAAGTAGAGTTCTTGTCTTAGCCACTTGAACCTGGATGGACTCTTGGTTTCAACATGGGGGAGCAACCCAGGTCTTAAGTCACTATTAACAGACCTACCTGTAAGTTCCTGACAAAGCAGAGAATTCTATTAGAGGAGAGGAAATAGAAAGCTGGAAGGGTAGGTGGGAGACAGTTTAGGGAAGCTTTCTCTCCTCCTTCCCTTCCTCCATACCTCCTTACAACCCCTTCTTTCTCCTGTAACCCTTTCATAGCCCTCCCCCCTATCTCTTCACATCTTGCTATGTGGCCCAGACTGGCCATCTGAAGCCCACTCTCACTTTTTAAAACTTAGCCTCATTCTAAGCAACCACACTCATAAAGCCTCAAGTTTTTCTTTTGTGCTCTCCACATTTCATCTACTGACACAAAATAAGCACAAAACTAATTTTTAAAAAGCTTTTGGCTATGAACTCTTTAATATAATTTCCTGTCCCACATGGGCCTTGCTTCAAAAATAGCATATGAGGCTATGAAAAGCTATCCCGCATTCAGAACAAATAAGAAACCTTTAAAGAAAAATGCACCATTCTTTTGACAAATGCCAACAAACACATGCCAAAGACCTGCAGATGAAGGCTGCTGAGGGGGAGCACACTGAGGAGAGACACATAAACTGGCTACTGTCCTTGCTGCTCAAGAACATCTGGGCCTTGGAGCACAAGCTGGTACAGTGCCTTGCCTTGAGGAGCATGGGGATATTAGGGTTCTCACTCTTGGACATCTAACTCCTTGGGAGGTGATTTAAATGTTATGGTTATGCTATTGGTACATAAGCAAAACAAAGACAACAATAACAAACAAAACAAAATAAAAACTGCAAGATATTTAAGTTAAAAGGGATAAGACTTAGAAAACCCACTCTGGGTTGGGGCAGCTTTAGCTTATGCCCAGAGAGACAGGCACACAGTTTACTTTCTTTGGTTCATGGTTCTCAATACTGAGAATTAATGAGTCTCACTTGAGTACTATAAGCATTCTCTACTGTCTTGGTTTATTTTCCATTGTTATGAGAAAATACCTCACCCCGGGTGAATTGGAAATAATTTGACTGTGACTCATGGCCTGGAGACCGGGAAGCCCAAGAGTGTGTTACTGGTATCTACTTCACTTCTAGAAAGGGGTCTTCTGCTGCCCCAGCTCATGACAGAAAAGAAAGGCAAAAGAACACAGGGAGAATAGATTTGAAAACAAATCACAGTTGAAGGATCTCCCTGCCTTTGTGACAACCTTCCCTTGCCAGGATGCTCTTATTCTCTTTACGAAGGTGTAACTCCTCCTAATGACCTGGTCATAGTACACTGTTACTTTTTAGCCCCATTTCATTGGAAATCATATCTCCATACAGATCTTGTTGGGAACAAGGCATATCTAAATCACAGAAACTAGACTCAAGTCTCTGCTCCAGGCTGCCTACCTCAACTCTAACCTCTTTGCTGCTGTTCTGAGCTAGCATTTTAATTTTTTATTTAAATTGCATTATCATGGGCAGCCAGGATGGGGGTAATGTCATCTTATGTAACTTGGATACGAATACCAAGGGACACTAAAGGAGAACTCCCCAGATTGGGGAATGGGAAACCCAGTGAGGAGGCTATCTCATAATTTGTCTACATGTTTTCATCCCTATGGATGGAAATCTCAACACGCATATGTCCAATGCAAATGCAGCATGTGCACACAAGTAAAGGCAAATGAACAATAACTAGTTAAGTGCAAGCCTACAAGGAACACCTGAGGAAGGTTTTTAATCAATTAAATATGGCTTGTTTACCCAAAACAAGCAACTCTACAGGCCAGGAAGATTCTAAATAGATTTAGGTTTGTAGGTGATGAGATCAAGGTCTTTGAAGTCAGAGCTGCTAAATTCGGGGTGTTCCCTGACTCACCCCTAATCAAGCTATCGTAGAGAGAAGCATTACAGCAATTGTGCATGTGCTCAGTCATACACATAGTAGTGAGGTGAGGTTGAACACTCTCAAACCCAGATGCCTCGAAGTGCTTTGCGTGATCTCTGTGAGGCTTTTGTTACTAAGCATGGAGACCTACTTCCTCAGTCTGCTGGGAGCAGGATCTCTGTCCCAGATTGGAGGTTGGAGGGGCACTTGGCAGGGGACAAAAAGAAGTTACAGCCCCTACTCCTGGGTCAGTACATTTTTGCCTCACAGTTAGTACTTGCTTCCGGGGGCCACAAACAACAGGGCACTCAGAAACCAGTGTGGTGAAACAAGGCAGCATTGTCCCCTGGCCTGGCTTTCCTGCTGCTTGGGTGGGAGAAAGAGAGATGAGAAGGGTCCCGGAGCCACAGAGGTCTGGAGAAAAGCTGGCACCTGGGGAAGAAAAATTTCCCAAGCAGCTGGCCAAGCTGGAGTCTTCCAGACAGACACAGTAGTTGACGCAGCTGTCTTCCCATCTCGGTGAGCTCTTCTCTGCCACTCTTGCTTCAAAAACCCAGCCAAGTGGTAGTTGCCTAGACCTGGCCACAGGCTCTCAGCACCCAAAGCATGTTGGATGCTACTTGTGAACAGGCAGAGAAGGAACACCAACACAGAGCAACACACACTGAGGTGTCCACCCCCCTCCCCCCCACACTCCTCAAAGCTCCACTTTGCAAAAGGTATGATCCAACCTCCTGGCTGGCCCCAAGGAACAAGAATTGGCATGGAGTGCAGCTATGTTCTGTCTGCAGGGCACTGAGGCTCCTCTCCCCATCACATCAAGCCTTTTCTTGGGAATATAACCATTAGTTACCAAGGAATTTGATGGTGGTGGTGGTGGTGGTTATTAGTGATTATGGGAGGTCCCACTGAGCCTTTGGCCAAATTTTCTACTCAATGTTAACAAGACTCTGAGATCCTTCTCTTCAGAGTCAGTGTAATACAAATGGGCCTGCTGGCCTATAATTGTCCTCTGTGCAACAAGCTCACCAGCCTCATGTAGTGGACCAGTTCTTGGAAGCTCAATATCACCCCCCCCCCCCATTTTTGTTAGAATGACATTCCTTCCATCCTTACCCACTGCTTACCAGGGAAGGTACTTTAATGGTCAGCCATAGACTGACAATAAGAAGTAGCTAAGAGGAAAATAGAAAGTTATAGTCTCAAAGGCCCCTGAAATGGGTCTTCAGGGTGATATGTTGGGCATTTCAAATTACATTTTGGGATTCTAATTAGATCCTAAGATGCAAGCTTTGCTTTGTGTTGGCTGACAGCCTCCATGATTGTATGGTGACTTTAGCAACCCCACAGGTATATGCTCAAAGCCTAGAAGAGTTTCCTCACGTGGTATTTCATCAAAAACAAGGATGATCATTTCTGGAAAATCTTTGGCAGTCCTCCTTTGAGAATGTCTGTGTTACCTGGTGTCTTAGGGTTTTACTTCTGTGAACAAACACTACAACCCAGGTAACTCTCATAAGGACAACATTTAATTGGTGCTGGCTTAGAGGTTCAGAGGTTCAGTCCATTATCATCACAGCAGGAACATGGCAGCATCCAGGCAGGCATGGTGCAGGAGGAGCTGGGAGGTCTATGTCTTCATCTGAAGGCTCTAGCAGAATACTGACTTCCAGGCAGCTAGGATGAGGGTCTTAAAGTCCACACCCACAGTGACACACCTCCTCCAACAAGGCCACACTTTCTGATAGTGCCACTCCCTAGGCCAAGCATGTATAAACCATGACACCCAGTCTCTCTGGCTAGTGATGGATTAAGGGCCAGACACCTAAATCAATACGAGCTAATCAGAGAACATCTATTGGCTATGATAACCAAGCATGTTTTCTAAGCCATGATGATTATAATTCCTTTTTAGGAATTTCTTGACTGAATATGTGGTCCAGCTCCATCTCTTGCCAGTTGCTGATATTATACAGATCCTAACCTGTCCATGGCACACATAAGTTACCTCTTCATGCAGACGCCATCTGAGGCCTGTTCAGGGGAGGCACAGACTTCAGAACTAATTTGGGGGTTCTTTTACAGAGGAAGTAGCAGGCATGGATTATGTCTTGAATAGTAGTACCCATTGTAACACTTAGAAATTTCCCAGGACCAGAATGGTATCTCAAAGCTGGTGTTTTATCTGAGCAATGTGGTGAAGAGCCTGTATATCACATTTCATCCTACAGTTTTCAAAGACAGACCAGGCAGTAGTTTGCCCAGAAACCCTTTGAGGACTGAAACAATGGTGATAAGTAAGAAAAGCACACTATAGGATCATGGAGACTCCAACGACAGCCCATGCCTCCTCCGTGTCTCCTGTCGTCGTAGAGCAGAGTGTATGGAAAACTTGAGGCTCCCTCTGGATTACAGAAGGAGGTAAATGTATTGGCAGAGCCCTTCCACTTACTCTTGTTTTGTTTTTATTCATTCACTCAATATTTCAGGGGCATCTACTATGTTCCAACACTAAGTAGTTTATCTTCACTTTTCCATCTTTCTGCAACAATGTTCTAGTTTTTGTTTCAGAGCCATGTTCGATTTTTTTAATTTATTGATTAAATTTGTTTTCTGACAATTTCACACATGTACATAATACACCAAGTATTCTGACCCAACCACTTCTCCCATCTCCCTGCTGCCCCATCTACCCCACCTCTTCCCTATAAATATCTTTCTTGCGTTCATGTCTATCCTTTTGTTTTCCTTTTATTTATTTTACTGCATGCATTTTAGTGCTTGCCTACATGTGTGTGCACTGTGTGCTGCTCAGTACCTATAGAAGCAAGAAGAGGCGATCAGATATCCTGGAGTTATAGACAATTGTGTGTTGTCATATGGGAGCTGGGAATAGAACAAGGGTCATTTGGAAAAGCAGCAAGTACTCTTGTCCACTGAGCCACCTCTCCAGTCTCAGTTTTATGAACCATTGAGTTACCAAGACCATCTCCGTGAAAATGAGTTTAGAGCTATTTCTTGGAGTGTGATGGGCTCAGCAATGGGTATAAAACTGAAGACGGTGATTCCTTTCCTCCAAGAATGTATCAGTAGCCAATAGTTCAGCAGTAAGCAAGAGTTTCTCCCTGTCCTTGGCCGATTGTAGACAGGCCAGTCTTATGTGGGCTTCATGAAGGCAACTCCAGTGTGTCTAGAGGGTAGCATGCCATAGACCTTTCTCTTCCTGCTCTTACAAACTTCCCATAATATTTTCTGCCATGCTTCCTGAGCCTTTTAGAGAGTGGTATGTGTCCCCCCTTTAGGTCTCTCAAAAGTCACTTATGCCCAGCATCTTCAGCAGACATGAGTCTGCATTCACTACACATGGGACTTCTGTAAGGCTGGGCATAGCTTCCTCTGAGTGCATAAGCTTGCATGCTGTGCAGAGGCCGCACCTTCATTTCTCCTTCTGTTTATTTTCTGTGTTGTCCCTTCCTCACTGGTTATCCTGACTCTAGCATCCTTCCCTCCCTCATTTCCTATTTCCCCTTCAATAACTCTCCACATGTCCTCTAGAAAAGAGAACTCAGTATGCTGTTTTCCCTGGAAGCAGGGTCCCTGTGAGGTGAATTCTATAATCAGACCCCCGGAAAGAAGGCTGAATTGAGAGTGATGAGATCCAGAGCTAATGGTCAAGTTCACCAGCGTTGGGGGGCAGATCCTAGCCTGAGGGAGCTTTGAGTCCAAAGGGCAGATTGAAGTGCTCTCCACTTGAGCTGACGTGCATCTGTCTTGCAGGTTTTGTTTTCCTTAAGATTTTTATTTTCAAGTATGTGCATCTGTGCATGGGTATGTGCACCAGTGGCTGGTGCCTTGTAGTGCCCAGAACATCAGATCTCCTAGAGACGGAGCTACATGGGTTTCTGAGCTGCCCTGTGTGGAACTGAGAAACAAAACTCGGATCTTCTGCAAGAGCAGTGTGTGCTCCTGAACTCTTCACCTTCTCTCCAGCCCCTGTTTTAGTTTCCCCAAAGGATTCAATCAAAGCCACTGTCCGATCTTTACAAGGAAAATCACCATGAACCACTTTAAACCAGGACAAGATTTCTATATCGTCTAAAACTCTACATACCACATTTTTCTTAACTCCAGCCATCATTTTCTAGTTGCCAGGGCTTCCTTTGAGCCACCCTGCCTGCCTCTGTTCAGCCCCTCTCCTTCCTTTGCCTTCCCCCCTTCCCTCTCTCTCTCCACCCTTTCTTCCCTTTTGATTTTTATGAAGCACTTCATCCTCCAATCTTAGCTCCTTGAACCTTTATCACTGGCTTCTGAATGGATGGCTGTCTCGTCTCTGAGGTCCTGTTCTTCTTGTTTTCTTTGCTGGCTTCTCTTTCTCAGCCTTCTTCCCGGAGGCACCACTGTCCTTGTGTTCCTTCTGTGACCTTATGTGCTCCTCCCACAACCTCTTCCCAGGGTTTGCATCCACATCTTTGGTTAATATCAGCACCCATATTGATGATTCTTTAAATGATATCAAACCGACAATTTTGGCTGTCTGAAAGACCCAAGTAGCTCAAAGCTTACCCCATTTGCCTTCCTTGCCTAAAGCCTCCTTCTCCAGGATTCAACAGCCGAGTCCAAAGCTTCACTTTCAGCTATCCCTCCAAACTCAGAGCCATTCAGTAGCCTATCTGTTTACCAACCCCCACTTCCATACAAGCATAGGCTCCAAGCTATGCTCGTTCTAGATTCTGAGATGTCCCATCAGTACATTGTCTCCTGCCACCCAGGCCACTCCCCTTTTCCAAGCGTCCATGTACTTCCATTAGTCATCGCAACTGCCTTTGGGTTTTCCATTTCTAAATCTTATCACTACCCAGACCATTCCTAAACAGAACAGCCTTTCTTCTGGAATACAGATCTTGTTCCCCTTGACTCACAAAAATCCAGTCCATTTAACCATGTTTCTTTATCTTTATCCTAGTCCTCTATATATTTGTATTCTGGTAATTTCTTGGAGAAATACCACCTGTTGTCTATCCATGCCTCTGTCCACAGTGTTCCCTCTTTCTGGGACTTTTCCATCCACCCATATATAACGTCGATATCCTATCTTCAAGGAAAATTTAATATTGTCGAGTGGATGAACAAATGCTTTATGATTTGGCTCTGTCATCATATTCCTGGAAAGACCTTTTACCTTGGCAGGATCCGTGTGCTTCTTTGCTTCCATAGTAACGCCTATGTTCTTTCTTGTAGATTGCTGGATTCAAACACAATTTATATAATGTCTTTTTCCACTGTCTATTGTGAGCTTCTTGCAGACAGGGTCAGTGGCTTTGTTTTGTGCACTGTCAAGGGCAAAGACTAGGTCCTCAACAAGTATTTGCTCAAGTAAAGTGAGATTAATCAAACCAGTGTGTCAAAATATCCTCCAAATGTCGCCTTCCCAACTCAGATGCATGGTTTCTGTGTGCAAGCCCAAATGAAGGCAGGAGGGCAAAAACAGATTTCAGGGAGGGGCCTTGAGCGGTGGGGAGGGCTGAGTTGCTTCTCCTTCTGAGAGAGTAATCGACAAAGGGTTCCCACTTTATCCTTTTTAATAATGTGTGGGCAGCAATCATGCCTTAACAGCAGTAGTCAGAGCAAGCCCTCTTCTGCTCGGTGCGAACTGGGGGAAAGAAAGCAAACACTACCTGGGAAACCTACGCAGTCCCCCTGTTTCCCATTTAACAGAGCCAGCAAGCAGTCCATTGATACTAATTACATGGGGAGGAGGAGGCCTAGCTGGAACTTAAGGAGAGGTGAAATCCTTTCTTAAGAAAAGCTTCAACTTGCCTGCCAATATTTATATCCTTTCCAAGACAGGCAATAGGAAAGACAGAAGGGAAGAACCTGGCAGCCCAGGGTGAGTCAGGAAGAGCAGCTCTGCAGCCTTGCAACTCCAGCAGTCTTACAAATGCAAATGTAGCTCACGTGGGAGGGGCCTGGATTGAGACCGGGCAATCTGATGTGAGCAAAATCTAAAAAGGGAGGGAGAACTAAGAGCCTGGAGACTTAGAGGTGCAAAGATGGAGAAGAAGGAGGAGACACAGAAGAGAAGGAGCAGGAGAGGAGGAGGCAGATGACAATGGGAATGAAAAGTGGGCAGAAGGGAGGGGAGGAGGGGGAAGGGAACGAGAGGGGAGGATGCTACTGTCTACATTTTAATTTCACTTGGTTGACACTACATAGAACAAGCATCTTCAGCCAGCTCCAGACATAGCAAATGTGTACCTGGCCAACCCATCTCAGTAAGGACAGCAATGCCAAACATGTGCATCGGGCCAGGGGCACCAGGACGTCGGTCGTTGGTGGGGTGGCAGATAGGGAGAGATTTGCACTGAGCTCTTTTGAGGATATGGGTGGTCTCGTACAAGAGAATGGAAGCTGTGAAATGGTTAGATGCTGAAGGCGGCACACAGGATGCTCTTGGGTGTCTTCTTGAATTATCTCAGAGCCGTGCGCTGGAGCTGTTTTCACCTCGCACTGGGAGTCATTCGAAGCTGAGCATTTAAGATCCTTAGCGGCAGCCCTATCTCTCTTTTCGTTCACCATGTACACATCCTTTGGACCCCTATGGCATGAATAATATAGTAGCTATCCATTGGGATGATAATTAGCTTGTTTTCCCCTATAAAGCTTGGTCATAATGTTCTTCTTCTTCTCCTGAGAGCGCATTCATATGATGAGCAGATGGCCCATATGAGGACCAAGAGCTCGTGAGATTTCTCAGAGCTGAGAAAGTGGGATAGGAAGGGCCAGGGGAGACTTAAAGCACATCATAGCAGAAGCCTTTGCTGTAGCATGATGCCAAAGAGCCTCCCGATAGCTGGTTCTTTCTCTCTGAAGAAGCCCCATTGATCCAGATATCCTCATGCCAGAGTTCTCCTCTATGCTAAGGAAGCTTATTACAAAGACATAAACCGACGAGTTAGAAGGCTGGTAAGAGGACTCATTAAAAGAAGCGCATTTTAAAATACTATCAGGAATTGCTGTGCCTCTCGGTAGAAATGAGGCCATCTAAATATTTAAAACCAAAGAAAGTAAACCTCACGTACGTCTTTTGTGTTGATATTGTATTATATTGTAATTGTTTGCAAACTTGTTTATGAAACTGATGGCAGCTGCAGCTTAGTGCAAGTAAACCAGAGCATCTCAGCGAGTGAAAGGAGGCACCGTGCATCCTCTGGGCTCCTGCATCCCTATTTCCACCTTAGCTCCCATGCTGCCACTTGCTGAGAAGTGATCCTTCCTCCAAGCGTTGATTGACATAGAAATAGCCCAGTTAGGGCAATAGCATTTCCCCTCTGGAGCAGTAGATTGGGTGATGGTGTACACCAAGACCTTGACTTGTCTTGTCAGACATCTCTTTATGCTTTCTTGCATGCTTTCTTGAGCTAAAATGGATGCACAAAAGTTGCACACGGTTAGTTTTCATTTGATGAGTTTGACCTGTACATATGCCTATGATATCCTCATCATAATCATGATTATGAACAGAGCCTTTTGCCTCACAAGCTTATTTGTGTTAATAATAATAATAATAATAATAATAATAATAATAATAATAATAATAATAATAATTTTTGTTTGGCACTGTGTGTGTGCATTTGTGTGCATTTGCATGTGGGTGGGTGTGTGTAGTTCTGATATTTGTATGTCCATGTGCATGTTATAGGTTTATATGTGGAGATCAAAGGACAGCCTTTTCATTTTCTATCTAATTTGAGACATTGAGACAAGGTCTTTCTCTCCCTCCCTCCTTCTCTGTCTCTGTCTCTGTCTCTGTCTCTGTCTCTGTCTCTGTCTCTGTCTCTGTCTCTGTCTGTCTGTCTGTCTGTCTGTCTGTCTGTCTGTCTGTCTGTCTCTTTCTTCCTTTGTTTCCCAGGATAGTTGGCTCTCAAGCTTTTGAGGATTCTCCTGTCTCTGCTTCCCGTCTCCTGCAAGAATCCCAGGATTAAGATGCCTATGCTATGTGCCTAGGTCTTTGTGTGTTCTATGGATTTGAACTTAGATCCTCATGCTTGTGCAGTGAGTTCTTTTGCCTAAAAACCATTTTTGCCAAGCCCTTTTCTTAACAGTGTTTTAAATGAACAAATGACCTATAGCTGTTGATGGTTCTTATACAGCTGACCACACCTTCATATATCTTTTAGTCATTTGGATACTTTCTAGACCTTACTTATGGCATAGAAATGAGACCCTAACGTTTCAGACTGCAGCCCCCATTATCGCCCCTGGCAGCCTCATTCTAATCTTCTCTGCTCCGAGTCTGAATGCTCTAGAATCTTCCTATAGAGTCAAGTAGATGTTGTCTTTCTGCAACTGCTTATTTCATCAAGTCTACTCTCCTCTTATTCACTCCTGTGATCATATATGGTAGAGCTTCTGTCTTTTAATGGTTAAGTAATATTCCTGCGTGTGTGTACCATATTTTCTTGACCATATTGCCCTGATGTGTATTTATGCTGTTTCTAGATCCTGGCTAGTCTGATTAATTGATAAAGACTTATATCAAAAATACACAGAGGATTTATAACAAAACAGCAAGAAACAAATAATCAATTTAAAAATCAGTGAGAGATTTTAATAGACAGACATCCAAAGAAAGTATCCAAATGACTAAAAGATATATGAAGGTGTGGTCAGCACCATTAATTATCAGGAAATTCAGACTGAAGGCACAATGAGATATTAATTCCCAATTCTCATCTGTTCAGATGGCTAAGTGACTGTGAGGAAGTGGAGAAATTGGAAGCCTTGTGCATTGTTGCTGGAAGTAGAAAATGATGCAGCTACTATGGAAAGTAGTGTTGACGTTTCTCTGAAAAATCAGCACAACTAGATCCATCCAAGATCCTGCTATTTTCATTCTGTGTAGTTATTAAAAAGAATAAAATGTCATCCCAAAGAGCTACTTGTCCTCCTGTGTTCACCAATGTCTCTTTCTTTTGTCTCTCTTGGCTTGCTTTGCCTGTAGCAAATGATGTAAGTCCTATATCATACCCAAAGGCACAAAGTTTGGAAAGATAGAAGATTATAATTCAAGATACAAAGGGGATGTCCCTTTCCCTAGGGAAACCCAGCCCCTTTCTTCAGGGAAGAATGAGACTCCTGAAGTATTTCAATGACTTATGACCCCAGCACCCAGTGCTGTATTAAATGTATATTGACGAGATATCAGTACCCATAACAATTCACTCCATATGAGTCTACCCACTCTCTTGTTTCACGGCATCTGTCTGTCGGCCATGGCAGGCCTGTTAACATGAGTGATCAATGAGATAATCATGGCCGATACAGCTACTCAGATTGTTGAATGGACATTTGCCCTTCATCCTAGGATTGGTTGACAGTGCAAATGGGAAGACAGGGGAACATCCAAAAGGAGACAAAGGAAATCTGAGTCTTTTGCATAGGGACGCATACACACATATAGACCAAGACCTTCCGATCACTTGTGATGTGTGCTGTGACAAGTCATTGTAAAAAAACAATGCTGGCTTTCCCAACTCCTTTGAGAACAGACATAACATGGTCCAAATAACTCCTTCCCTTGAGTTTAGACCATTGGTGTTGTAACTTTGTAGATCTTCCCTCAGTGGAATCGCACATTTCCACATTCCCAACATTTAATCTGTTCTGTGTGACTTGCTTTGGGTCAGAGACTAGAACAGTGATGGGACATCAATTCTGGACCATGACTTCAGGAGTCCTTTCATGCTTCCACTTGCTCTCTTGGGATGTTGATGCTATAAGGGAACAAAGCCACTCTAGTCAGAAAGCCCCTTGGTCCAATCAGCTATTCCTGGTTCCCCAAATATGTGAAATATCAGTTAAGATCTCTAGAACTGGATTCCTGGCCCACAGATGGCTCCTAGAACATAAGCAATCAGAGGGGAGTCCAGAAGATTCATCTACTTCCCAGCTCCTTAACTGGTTCTTGATCCACTCATGAAGTAGTGGAATTGAATATAGGAGCTAGACAATTTTGGCAAACTAAACTTAATTACACAACTAAACTAAAAGCCAATACAAAATCAAACACATACCAGATCCAAGGTGTTTCTACTAACACTTTTCAGTGATGCATCACACGACCTCACTGCAACCTATGATGCATTACAGGGCCTCACTGAAGACTGTAACACATCACAGGACCTCACTGCAGCCAGAGATGCATTACAGGACCACAGATGCATTACAGAGATGCATTATGGTCCAGTCTGCAGACTGAAATGCATCACATGCTTTCATTGCAGCCATACATCACAGGACCTCACTGCAGCCTGCGATGCATTACAGAACCTCACTGCAGCCTGCGATGCATTACAGAACCTCACTGTAGCCTGTGATGCATTACAGAACCTCACTGCAGTCTGTGATGCCTGATGTGACCTCACAGAAGCTGTGGTTCTGAACAACTAAAGTGCCCTATGCACTGTTCATGCCATCGTCCCACACAAGGGACCCTGCTTGAAGGACCGTGTTCATACACCAGGTTCTCAATGTGCTCTTTATATATAAAGAGCTGTACATAAATGTTCCATGTTCTTGTAGAATCATAATGGTTTAGAGAAAACAAAGACATTTCATATTTTCCTACCATCATTCCTCAGTACATGTGAATTAGATTAATGTATCTTTCTTTGGGCTATATTGTGTCTGAATGCTTGATTTCTAAGATTTCTGTTTAGGTTATTGACTTGAGTTTCATTTTAAAAAAATCATTCAATGAATTTGGGGTTTGGTAAAGATTAGGATAGATCTTTCAACCATCTCTGAAAGGTCCCTAAACACATTTCTGCAATCTTTCTGCACATTTATACGATGTGGCATTTTCAACATTGACAATTATAAAATCAAAATCTTGATCTATGTGGAAAAGTTTTGAAGCATCAAATATACAATCAAGATTTAGTTCTTTATGTAAAACCAAGCAAGCACATTCAGTTCATTAGTGTGCAAATTTGGGTTTGTCTTTTTACAAAATGGTAAAATAACAAGCATACTAAAGAATTGTCTTAGATTATAATTTTGTGATTTATCCCCAGTAAATGTTAAATTTGTATGCCTATTTTACATGCTCACATGCTCAGAATTAACTAAAAATTTTCGGGCATAAAAGAAGTTCACAAGAGGAAAACGTTTTAAAAGCCTTGGCCCAGCTGATCTGTAGATTCATGAATCATAACACACACTGGCTTTAGCAGCTGACTACGGAAGTGATTTGTTATGCAGCAGAAGCTAACAGAAACATTGATTTTTAAAATGTCATCCTTAGAACACTTTGAAGGCACTCAATGACTTTTAGGTCGGAGTTTTTAGCATACCATGAGAGAGGTCCGTCTTACCTTCTGTCCACATTGATCCAGGTGGAAGTACAGCCATGCTCACAGGGAAAACATGCCTCCTAGGAGGTGCTTCCTGTAAGTCTTCCGGTGACTTCACACCTGGAGTCCCTCTTTCATTTAGATCCTCCTGCACATAGACCTGAAAAGTATTCTGTCCCCTTGTTGCAGAAAGACAAAGAAACATACATTATATCATAAGATAGTTTCTCTTGAGATTGGCTAACATATAGTAAGCGTTTTGCTACTTGTAAGTATAAGTACCAATCACTGGATTTATACCTGTGGCACAGAATGTCTCTGCTCAGTGCCCTATACTTAGTTCCCACTAGATAACTGAAACCTGGACTCAAGCAATTAAGCACTTATTTACCCATTATAAGTTGAATACCATACTGGGTGTTGGAGGCAAACTGGCAAAGTCAATGTAAAACCAGAACCCCAGGAGTGATCTCTAACATTTTCAAGCCACCATGTGTTCCAACTTCTCTTCTTATCCTGGCTCAAAAAGCCCCTTAATCCCATTATAGAACATTTAGATACCCTCTCACAACAGTCTCTGCTTTTAGAAACACATATGAAAGAGAGATTGTCTGTCTAGTTCCTTAGGTATGAGACAGAGCAGAAATAAAATTTACCAATTAAATGCAAGGATTTTTGCTTTATGCAGACCATAGCCACAGTGCAGTATCCTCAGGGGGATTCACTGTGTGTGTTTCTTCAATTTAATTTGCTTATCTGTGTTTCCGTTTTCATGAGCTGTGTTTACTTTTGTTGCAAGGTCCAAAAAATATCTCTCTGAGATATACCTTAATGAAATGTAGCAAAGCCCTTAACAAGGTGCATAAGATGCTCAAGTTATGAGAAGCAGAAGTCATTGTTTTTTGTGGAGGCAGAAAATGGTTGCCTGAAATGGAGCTGATTTTGGGTGATGTGTACTATAATAGAACAAATTACTAATGAAGTGTTAAGTCACTGAAAACCCTACTGGTTGGCCTAGGGAGATCATATTTAGCTCATAGGTCATAAAGACTATCCATGCCTTATATAGAATAGTTTCCAGACTCAACCATGACATCCTGACTAACTCTGCCATGTGACTGTGCATAAGGTGGAGAGGTAAGAGGCAGGACCAGGAGCTCAGAGAGATGATTGTAAGAGGTCAAATCCAAAGATTCACTGAGTGAAGGGATAGAAGAGCTCTGCAATTAATTTGGAAGGAAGTGTGTAGGAAAAGATGTTGTGTTACCCCTGAAGACTGGTTTAGACACAATGATGGAAAGATAAGCACTCTTAGAGGAAGAGAGAATAAAGTGGAGGTGACAACTGCTTTCACTTTTGACCAGTTCTCTTCCAAGTGCCTAAGGAACAGCAAACCAAGGATGCCCTTGCACAAGAAGACGCCCTGCAGAGAAGCTGAGAGTCTGAGTCTGTTGTCAGTCCTTAGGTTTTGCCCACCTTGCTGGTATTGTTGAGTTTGTTTGTTTGTTTGCTTGTTTTGTATTGTTTTAGACAGGGTCTTTCTTACAACAAGTCCTCTCACATACCTGGAACTGGTCAAGTAGGCTAGACTGGCTGTCCAGTGAGTCCAAGGATTCACCTTTCTACGTCATCCCGATGCTTCAATTACTGATTATATGTAGGTGCCACTCTGCCCAGCTTTCTTAACGTGAGCTCAAGGATTGAACCTGGATCCTTGTGCTTGCAAGGCAAACCCTTTACCAGCTGGACCTTAACACCACGACAAGTCGTTTTGACTAGCTTGTCTCTCTCTTCTGTCTTTCCCAGGACATCTGGTGACCCCTGACCACACGCCTCTGTCTGGAGGGCTCACAAGCACCCAGAAGCCCAGATACCACCCTAGATATCTGTTGCCTGTCCTCTCCCACCATCTCCTGGGTCCACCCTTAAAAGACTGGCACCTCTCTGAGACAGCCGTGGTCTCGCCTGGTGTGCCCTCGAAAGTTGAGACAGCAAAGCGAACATAACCATGCCGATGGCCAAATGAATGAGAAGGGAGAGTAAGAAGACACAGGAGAGAGAAAGGAAGTTGACCCTTCACTCTGCCATTTGCAGTTCCTGCTCTAGCTTTTTCATTCCTGTTTGCTTTAATATTTTCAAGGAAATATCCAGCTGAACACAGCGCAGAAGACTTAAGCACTCAATCTATTTTAATCCTTTAGCAACATATTTCTGAAATAATTTTTAGAAGATGTTTTGACTTTCAGGAGAAAGAACCTTATCGCTGCGAATTACTATTTATCGGGGGTTTTAAGACACGTTTGTTGGTTTTACTTTTCTTTTCTTTTCTTTTTTTTTTCTGGCAGGCTGCTTTTTTTGTAGCTCATTAAACTGGGGGATTATCTTTGGGAGTGTGGGGGTAGAAGAAACACAAAGTCTAGTTTTTGGTCTGGGCAAAGTAGTATTAGAAATATAAGTTAAAAACTGCCATGTGACCAGTGTTAATCTTACCTGCTGAGGTGGTTTCTGCCATTTAATGTTATATTTGGGAAATGGCTGTGACACCAGAGGTTAGACATAAATAGGACTCAGTAACAAGAATGAGAATCACACATTGGAGTCCCTTCCTGGGCTCCATAGGGATGCTTCCAATCTCAGACCGATGGGTAGCAGAGAGATCAAGCTCCGCCTCTATAACCTGCCTTCTGGGGAGGAAAGCTGGGGAGGGACCGGCCAGTTTGATGTTTGCCTGTTTTCTCTGTCCAGTCATGTGATGAAAGTTGGCTGGGACGATTTTGGTTTTATTATTGTTGTCTGTGACACAATCGCTGCATTATACTGGAGCCTTTTGAAAAGCCGGTGTACAGCTCACTTGCTCACTCTCTTTGTGTGGGAACAGAACACTGGGTAGCCTTGGGGAAAGCTCAGGCTATGCTCCAGTGGCATGGGAGAGGGCTTGTTGTTTTGTTTTGTGTGTGTGTGTGTGTGTGTGTGTGTGTGTGCACGTGTGCATATGTGCACAGGTATACCATGGAAAGGCATGGATGTTGGTAAACTTGCAGGAGTCAGTTCTCCCCTTCTACTCTAGGCTTGCGGATCACATATAGATTGTTGGTCTTACTGGCAAGCGTCCTTACCTACTCAGTCATCTCACCAGCTAAAGCTTTGGTGTTTTTATGCAATGTACTAAGCTCTCAGCTTTTGACAATTACAGTGTGTGTGTGTGTGTGTGTGTGTGTGTGTGTGTGTGTGTATTTGACATAGGATCTTGCATTGGAACCTGGAGCTCACAGATTCAGATAGACTGGCTAACCAGAAAGTCCCAGGCATCGTCCTGTCTTCCTGTCTCTGCATCCTTGACACTACACTGGAATGTCACATGTACCTCTTTAGAAGGGACTTTATGTGGAGGCTAAGGATCTGAACTCAAGTCCTCACGTTTGCCCAGCAACATTTCACCAACTGAGTCACCTCCTCAGCCTCAGAATTAGGCCTTTGGAGTCATATGAGTGTTGTATATAATCTTGGAAATAGTGGCTTAGAGCCTTGTCTCCTTGCATATTCTAGGACTGCAAGACATAAAGGACAGGTCTGGATTGTAACATCTCCCAGTTAAACTCATGGCAGCAGGGACAGAACACAGGCTTCCATACTGGAAAGTTCTGGAGCTGACTCTGGTCCACGATTCTAGCTAGCTGTGTAACAATACACCCCCTCCCCTCCCTGTCCTGATTACTTACCTGTAAGGCAACAAGCTCATGGGACAGCATAAAGAACAATATATATAAATTCAATTGAGATCTACTAATCAAGTCATATGTCAGGGATTCTCACAGACACATAGGACCTTGTGGTGAGAAACATTGGCACCGGAGACTGAGGCTTGCAAAGGTCACGGTGCCTGCTCACTGACACAGTCAATTGGCAGGGCATCAGCAGGTCAGTGCTCCCAAAGAGCTACACTGTCCCCTTGTCTATCTCTAGTCTTTCTACACAGCCATCACAGTTCATCAAAACACCACAGTCAGAGAACAAATCCACAACCACAGTGCATTATGGGAATCTCTCACCATTCTCCTCCCTTGGGACCTATGGTAGTCCGGACCTACAAGCACCTGTTATAACAAGAGGTGTGTTGCTAGGACATGTGGGTTACTGGCAACCCTATCCCAAGGAAAGTTGTACAAAGGTGTATGAGTCTACCTTCCTTCTAAACCACTAAGTGCCCCAGCAGAGGCAAGTTTTCATCCCTTAGGTTGAATGAGATGCTCCTCCATGCTGATTCCCCGGTGGCTCTTCCGTGTCATCACAAGCCCATCTAGATGAAGTCAGGGCCTGGCCTGGAATGGTCATATGAAGAGCGGATGTAAATAAAACCTAAGAGGCCAGTACCTCCAGGGGTTCTGCAGAAGATGAAATAGGGACATGAGTAGAAAAAAATAGAGTTTGGTTATAGCTGGGCGGTGGTGGCGCACGCCTTTAATCCCAGCACTTGGGAGGCAGAGGCAGGTGGATTTCTGACTTTGAGGCCAGCCTGGTCTACAAAGTGAGTTCCAGGACAGCCAGGGCTATACAGAGAAACCCTGTCTCGAAATAAAAAACAAAAAACAACAAAAAACAAAACAAAACAAAACAAAAAATTAGAGTTTGGTTATGATGGGCAGGCGAATGAACTGGGGTTGGATTTGAACCTTTCACACTGTATGCATGTATAGAAATATCATACTGAGCTGGTTAATATGAGCAATTAACACATTTCAATCAATTAAAAACATAGAAGAGGAAAGGAAAAGAGGAAAATGCTTATTCTTGGTAGCAGAATGGTATCTTAATTTCCTGAGCAAGGCTACCAACTTTTCCCGATTCTTCAGCTTTTCTAGAATGTTCGAGGGGCTTTGCCTCCCACCCTACCTTCTACTAGTCTGGTCCGGTTAGTTCCAAGTACCAGGAAGTAAAAGCAAGTTCCTCCTGCCACAAACTCTAGGGACCCCATTAAACTCATAGGCCTCCCATCCACTTCACTGCTCCTAGAAAAGGAACCAGATCGGAATTTCCTGGGCTGGCTGGGGAGCAGGGGCTCCTGGAGTTGGGGAAACACAGCCCTCATCAGGCCTCCCTTCAGAGGAGGCCTGGCTCACAGGGAGGCTCCTGGCATTCACAGCTGGGGGCTGGGGGGGGGCTGACAGATGGGCAGCTGCAATTGGAAGCCCCACCCCTTCCTCAAGATTACAGGTCAAAGCAACCAAAGGGAGATTGTGGAGCAATGTTTCAGAAAAGATGATCTCTGCTAAGAGCACACAGTTGGAGAATAAAGGCTTTTCCAGCAGCCTGTGGAACGTTTCAGCCTTTATTCTACAAGCAGGGAGGATTCCCCCCCCCCCCCCGCTCACCTGGTGCATTGAACAGTGTGTGAGAAAGGTGATTTTAGACAGTTTTTTTGTTTTTTTTTCACGGTTCAGCAAATCCCTCTCTTGTGGTGTAATGATTCCGAAGAGCCTCTGCCTTCCCCATTTGTTCAACTCTGTAACTTTTAGTAATGAGAAAAGGGGCCCTTGGCGAAGAGGGGCCAGCTGAGCCCCTGCACTAAAACTCTTGGTGGCCCTTGTGTCCCCAGGTCTCCCTTTCCAAAGTGTCTTTGATCCAGCCTCACAGGGAGCCACAGCCAATGAGTTCAGCTGTCAGAGAAATCAAAACACCCCACCTCCTTCTCTCTAGCCTACATTTTACCCCCTTAAGGACAGCTGTGACCTGCTGCCCCCAGAACACTATTGTCTCAAGCAGTGTGGTAATTTGGCAAGGGGCTGGTGTCTTTACAAGCTTCTGGACTTCAAATTTTACAGAATCCCGTTTCCCCTCCTAGGCGACCTAGTAAAGACGGTAGGATGTCTATGAATTGCCAGAATAGGTAGGTTATGAAGCACTTTGATCATAGTCTCTGGTGTACTGTGGGTGGCTGACAAATTTGTATGGCCAAGCAAAGAGACTCCTAAGCCTTTGCCTTCACCCCTGATTCCAACCCCATTCGGCTCTGCTACACCCCTTTCCATCTCTTCAGCTGCCTCTTCCTTCAGCTGGCATACAGAAAATTCCGGGCTGTATGGCACATCTAGTGTCATTGCCTGGATCATTAATTATCGTTGATAAGGAAAACATGGGCTTGGACAATTGGTAAAATGTAATTATTTACCATCTGTTGCAGGCTCTCACATGTAATTACTTAACAATGAAACAGTCATAAAGGAAAGGTAATGATACCAGACAAGTGAGTGCTGGACTCTGGGAGAGAGACTTGGTCCCAATGCCTGCTAGCACATCCTCCCTCCTCCCTCTCTTCCTCCTCGCTCTCTCTTCCTTACCTTCCTTGTTGGCTTCTCCTTTCCTTTCCCAATCTTTCCTTCCACCACCTCTTCTTCCCCTCTGTCCCTCCCTTCCTTCCTCCCTCCCTCCCTCCCTTCCTTCCTTCTTTCCTTTCCTCTCTTCTCTTCCTTTTCTCTCTCTTCCTTATTTCTCCCTTTCTCCTTCCCTGTCCCTCTTTTCTTCTGTCTTTTATTCTTTCCCCCTCCTTTCTCCCCATCCCTTCTTCCCTTTCTACCTCTCTGCCCTTCTCTTCCCTCTGCCTTCTTTTCTTAAATAACAGCTGAAGCACACCAATCACTTGTATGTTTGCGTAAGCCCCACTTGAATGGCCCTTTCGATAGCTTTATGCAAGTGTCCCTTTCTATATTTCCATGCACCCCCTCTTTGTAGACCACTTTGTCAATAGTGTGGCAGTTTGAATAAGCTTGGCCTATGGGACATGGCACTATGAGGAGGAATGGCCTTGTTGGAATAGGTGAAGTGTGGCACTGTGTAGACAAGCTTTGAGATCCTGGGTTCAGGTTGCACCCAGTGCAGAAGATACCCTCCTCCTAGCTGCAGTTGGATCGAGATGCAGAACTCTCAGCTCCTTCTCCAGCACTGTGTCTACCTGGGTACTGTTGCACATTCTGACATGAAGATAACGGACTGAACTTCTGAAGCTGTAAGTCAATGAAATGCTGTCTTTTATAAGAGTGGCCTTGGTCATGGTGTCTATTCACAGCAATGAAACCAGAAGACATCTAGCTAGGCCTGTGTCATTTTATATCCTAACAATTTGCTTTCACATTTTATTTGTCCTGTTTCCACATTTGCTCTTTACCTGACCGTGAGTTCCTGCAGCAAAGGGTTTTGGTCTTTCTGGGTCCCACTGCCTAACATGTAACAGATACTCCATGCTTCTTTTTTTAAACAAATGCAGGCATGAACTTCATTCTCCAAGCCAAACTATTTAAAACCCAAATTATTCACCAGCATGAAATACTTGAAATGATGATCACTGTGAAGGGGAAGTATCATAAATATTTCCTTGGGAAGAGCTCCTAGCCCTGGAACAGTCCTGTGTCAGAGCCCCTGGGCATAGTTCCCATTGGCATTTAGGACCCTAAAAGGCAAACAAAAGGCCAAGATTTGAAATCACAGGTAGCAGACTAGCTCTGAAGCTAGTTCAAGACATTGCTTATTCCTCCATGTCTGTTTTAAGGCAATGATTCTCAACCTTCCTGATACTGCGACCCTTTAATACAGTTTCTCATGTGCTGACTCCCAACAATAAAATTATTTTGTTGCTACCTTATAACTGTAATTTTGCTACTGTTACTAATTGTAATATAAACATCTGATATACAGGATATCTGATGTGTGACCCCCGTGAAAGGGTTGTTTCACTCCAAAAGGGTCGCAACCCACAGGTTGAGGACCAATGTTTTAAGGGGATAGGTATATGGAGAAAAGACCATTTCCTAAAGGGTACCCATCCATTCATCTGTTTCTTTGCTGCCTATTTCATGGGTTACTATTGTGTAGCAGATTCCACGAAAAGTGCTCTCAACACACATATTGGTAGCCAGTGTTTAATGCATCCTGGTTTACTAAGGGGAAATGGAGATCTTTTAAAAACATGCAAATGGCAATCGGTCAAGTATCCTAAGGTCAGCACCGTGAGCAGGCACAAGATTCTAGGAGAGCACAGAGAAGGGGCGCTGTTGGTCGTATGCGTCAGAGAAAACAGATAGAGAGAGGGCACTGTGTGTGGGTTCAGGCTAGAACCCATGGATTACCTGCTTGTGGAGGCTGTTAGGACTCACCATCTTGAGACAAGAGCACAGAGAAAGCTCTCTTTCCCTGAAATGTTGTACCTGGAGTATCTGGAGACTACCCCATACCTTCTTACTCAGATTTTCCACTACAGCTCTGCATGGCCACTGAGAGCTGTGGAGGGAAGGCTTCCAGAAAGTTCTGGTTTATGAACACCTTGTGTGCCCTGAGCCGTGTTGCCACTCTGTCCTGCTTCTTCCCCTGTTTCCTTGGTGATAATGAATGTCACTGTCCAAGAACACAACTTAGCCTACCTGCTCAATCTTTCCAGGTTTTTTACAGCTCCCAGTTAAGAAAAGCATTGTAATTTACAACCCCTGCCCTGTGGCAGTGCCAGGCCTTTCTTTAGAAAGCTGTTTTATATTCCCTCTTGAGTTTAGCATGCCATGTTTTCCTTTGCATATTAAGGAACAAAAATCGAGGTGACGGACATGTTCCCTTAGTACCAGAGGCAGCTGCCAAGTTTTTCTGGCTGACTTTATCTCCTCCTACAAACACTTCATTGCCAGTATGGTCTTCACCAGGAGAATTTAAAACAGTGTGTATGTCTCCCTTATGATCCCCTCTTTTAGAGGATGACCTGAGGAGTATCAGGAACAAAAAGATAGGCAATGAGAATCCCACAAAAGCGGGCCCGAAGCATTGTTGATTTTTATAAGATCTTAACACTGCACAGAACTGAGAGAACAAACTACAGTTTATATTTAACTGCAGCAGGAGACTTTATGCTTAATAGGTTTTTTAATATCGTTTGACCTAGTACTGTCAGGAGAAAAACTACACTCAGTTCCTGGCTTCCACACTGGACATGATTTCTGCAGATAAATAATTTGCGATGCAGTTTCTATTACTAAGACGGTGCCTCACACATCTGTTTTATGTTTCATTAATGGTACAACAAATGAAACCATCAACCATTCTGTTTCTCTACATTAATTCAACATGTAAGAAAGCTCCGATGACTCTAGACAGTAAGGCCGATTAACGTGTCAGAGAAGGCTACTGGTTTGGTTATGAATCTGCACAGAACACCCAAGCACAAATCACTAGGCTGGCAAATGGCGATCCAATTTACTATTTAAATCAAGACCAGGTGCCGTGGCCTGATCCACAGCAGAGCCCTTTAGAGCACATTAAGAACTAATTTAACTTCCTCTCCAGGACCAAACTGATGGGGAATAAGTCAGTAACAATGGGAAGAGCTACTAGGAGAAAGGAGCCAGTGATACCTTTGATGAAGCATCTTTAGAAGGAAGTGATCTTGATTGGACCAAAGAGACCACATTGCTTTTTGTAGAGAAGACCATGGGATAGACTTGATTTACATCTCCCATATTAGATGGCTGTCACAAAAGTCTTGTGTCAATGGAAAGGTCAGGTGGTTTGGAATGTGAAGAAAACCTAGAGCCCAGTCAAGCTCTTAGTTGTGGTTTAATATAAATTTAGGTCTTCCCATTTGGCCCAGATGCCTCCAAGGTACTCTACAGATCTTTTCCTTTATATCCAGGTTACAACAACAACAACAACAACAACAACAGTATGTTTGCAGCAGAGAAGTCACCCACAACTTTCCATATGGTTCCCTTCTAGTGTCCATTTGCTGAAGAGCTGGCTATAAGTGTGACGTGGGTGTGACCTTGGCTGGATGAAAGGGGCAAAGTTCTGCGGAGGTCATCTCAAGTCCATCCAAAATGCTGAGCCTTTTCTTTCCAGTTCCTGGAACACTGTCTCTCCTGATGACCACTTCTGATCCAAAGCCATTCTGAACCCAGAATTTCATCTGCTATGGTATTTGTCACCCAGAGACCATGCTCTAGAATGTTCTACGAGATCCTTTTGTGCTTGGGCCATAAAAATAAGTCAGAGCTGAAGGTTTCCATCTTCTTTCCCTGTGCATTGTGGGAATATCTGGCCCTGCTGGAGAGCTTGTTAATGAGAAATGTTGAAGGGACACATGCCCATGGCATAACACTGGTGGCAGCTATCAGAAGACTAACCCAGATGGGCCTTTGGAGAGTTAACTTCTCAGAGCTATGTGCTGTATCACTGAGGCCCAAAGAAAAGAGGAGTCTTTTATCAACTTCTGTGATATGTTGACACTACCATCAGGCGTCATGGGGCCAACCCTGATATGAAGGCTTACCTTAAGGATATGACAGCATGATGAGGAAAGTGGGTAGCTATAGACATTACCATCAACGACACTGGGAGCTGGTTTAGTGAGTTAAGAGTCCTTGCTGTGTAGACATGAGGTCCTGAATTTAGATCTCCAGGGCAGAGGACTCATTAAGAGACCTGTTAAGAACACTCTGAAAGAGGGCAGTGGGTGTACTGCTATAAACATCAAAGGTCCAAGGCAGATGATGACCTTGACCTAGGCCTTAATGAAGAGTAGAGCAGCCCATCTTAGGTGAAGAAATGTGTGGATAGCCCCAGTTGTCTGAAGGCAAAAAAAAAAAAAAAAAAAAAAGGAACAGCTTGTTTTCCTTACTGTGAATGATGTAAAAGACAGATGAAGTGAAGAAAATGGAATGGTGTCCTAGGGGACTTGGAATGCCCAGCTCTAGCTTTGAACTTCATTCTCTCAGCTACACCAAGCCAGCAGGTCATTGTGAATAGTAATGGTACCTGCGAGAGGAATCCTAAGGAAACTGATTTTGTGTTCGTGACTCAAACTTGCACTCAGAAACGTCCCACTCCTTAATTCTCCCCTACCACTGTACGTGCCAATATTCCTTTGAAGTTTTCAAAGAGCTCAGTTCTGCTCTGAATGCAGTAGGCTATTGACTGATTTAAGTTTCTCTTTTTTTCTTTCCGAGAAATGTCTTTTGTGTGGAGCTGATAAGTCTGCAGGTGCCAGGGCTAAGCCATATTGGAGGATGTAGAGCATGTAAGAAAATTAGAGTTTAATAAGAAAGATGAAGGGTGTTGGGTAACTAGCACAATGAAATATTCATCCCATTCATAAGGCTCATAGAAATACAATGAATGTCCTCCAGGGATAGCCTGCGATGCTGAGAAGTGTTAATGGTACCTTCTGCTCTCTGGACACACTTAGAGGGCTTAAAATAGAACATCCTGAAGATGACAGCAATCTCTTGAAGCAAGGCAAAAGGAAAGGGATGTGAGGTGGGGATTCCTGGTGCCTGACAAGAAAGAGAACTCCAGATGTCACAAAGAAGAACACCGTGGTCTGGATCTATAAACAAGATGAGAAGGGCGGTTCTGCCATGATTGGCTAAGATCAAAGACCACTTCTTCCTCCTTTGACGTCACTTAACATGTAGGAATCCCCTCCATTCAGGATCAATGTTCTCCTGTCTGTGTTAAGGTTATTTAAGCCCCTCACAATTTCTATTTCATTCTATCCTTTCTTTTGATTAATCTCCATGATTGCAAATTGAATATCTTTACCCTTGTTCGTCTACAGATCTGAAAGATGCCACTTTTATCCTATCCATAATAAGGTGCACTGTTAGCTTGGACCTCTGTCTCTCTAGGAAGCCTGCCTTCCAAGTATGGTAAAAAAGACTGTCTCTCACCCTCTTAGTATGTGAGGCTCTACTCAGTGTGGTCCACAGAGGAAGTTTCTTAGAGTAATTGTGTTCTTGGAAGTGCTGAGCAGACTTTTCAAATGATGAAAATAATCTGGCCGAGGGGTGGTGATGGTCATTGGGCCTCCAGGCTCCATACACATGCTGGGCAGAACTTGAAGGTAGAAGACAAGGTCCCACTGGATCTGAAAGAACATTACATGTGCCAAATCACACACTTTTTCCTTCAACTTCTTTCATATCCTTTGTTCCTAAGGAGTAGGAGGCCATTCTGCCCCTTGCCTGTGTTGTAAGAATGTACAACCTACCTGGTGTCTTGTAAATGAACTTTAAAAACATTAAGCATAGATTTTTTTTTAAATAATGCATGCTCTCTTCCCCTGTGTATTAGCCATCCTGTGCAGTTAGAGCAGAAGACCTGAGACTGAATACTTCGTAATAAAGAGAAACTTATTAACTCCCAACTTCTTGCCAAATTATCCTTTATTAGTTACTTTGGTAATGCAATGAAACACATGGATCAGAAAGCAATTTGGTAGAAGGATTCATTTAGTCACAGTTCCATGGTAGGGAAAACACTGGGTCTCTGGTTGTGATAAAACCTTGTGGCTGGTCACATCCCAGTAAACCAGGAAGCAGACAGAGAAACTGGGGACGGGCCAGGCATAAGCCTGATCCCCAGGGGCTGTGTTTCCACAAACTTTCCAGCAGCACAAGATTCTGGCCAGGTGTTCAAACACATGAATTGTGGATTGGGGTGAGATTTTGAAACCATAATACTCTAACTTCTACCAAAGCATAAAGACTCTTGCAGTTAGGAAAGTAACTGTAGACCAACCACTTGCCTCCTGTTCTAAACGAAGTCTGCTCTAACCTCCGCAAAGGGCTCACTAGGCCTCCCCTGTTATGTGCAGAGCCAATCTCCCTTGAACCTTGTCATGAGGCAGGTTTTATCTAGTCATTTATGGCCTGAAATCGCTCTCCTAGCATGGACACTCCTCTAGTGTCAACTATTGAAACCTATTTGTCCAAACATTGTCCAGCATAAGGCTCCAATTTGTCTCTAAATTGTTGCTTGCTGTTGTTAAAGGACAGTTTGCCATTAGGGGCCGAGGACTGGGCTTATATGTGTTTATATAGCAATTTACAGAATAGCGCTTTAAGATGACTGCAACAGGTAGCTGTCAGGATAACGTTTGCCCCCCTGCAGCAGGATGAATTGGAACAAAAGTGAACTTTAGTGTCTCAGCACCATCTATGACGACTTTATTTCTCTGAGTCTCCCAACATGAGTTGTTGCCAATAAATATAGTCAGGAGGTTTAAATAAGACAGTGCATATGGGGAAAACCAAGAAGGATGACCATCGTGTGGATACTTCATTCCTCCTTAGAATAAGAAACAAAATACCCATGAAAGGATATAGGTACAGAGACAAAATTTAGAGCTAAGATGAAA
>NC_034599.1:44956912-44975694 GCF_900095145.1 Mus pahari | reverse complement strand
GGGCGGGGGTGGGGTATAGGGAACTTTCGGGATAGCATTTGAAATGTAAATAAAGAAAATAATAATAAATAAATTTAAAAAAAGACAGTGCATGTGGGGCTCATAGTTAAAGACACTTGATAAATGGTCGTCACTTGCATTTATATTATTATTCAAATAAATTTTGTTACCCACAGCTACCAAAGCCAATCAAACAAATAAAACAAAACAAATAAAAATTCTAAACATGGGGTATAACCAGGAATGGCTTATGTGTGGAACTCATGCTGTCTTGCTTGACTTTGCTCTCACAACAGATGTCATTCAACAAGCACACATTCCTGCATCTGAGGCCTGCATCGGACTCCAAAACCCTTGACACAGAGTAATAAGTAGACATTAGGGCTAGGTATTTAGAAAACAAAAAATTGGAAACATAGATACTTTGAAATATCCAACAAGGAAAAAATTTTGGTTTAAGTGTGTCCTGTGTAATGAATGAAACATTAAGAAACACACACACACACACACACACACACACACACACACAAACTAAATATCACCCATTGTTTATCTGAAATGCAAATCTATATTATACTGTCAAACCTTGGTTTGTAACCAAGATGAAACCAATATTCCACCTCTGACTTCTATAAAATCAGAACTTTGGACTACCTAGTTATTAAACTCAGTTCTAATAGCATTAAACTTAAAGGAAATACATTAGCTTACCTATGTAGGAATTGCATCGGGCACCAAGAGAATCAAGGGCTCGAGCAATGAGTGAGGTCTCTGGCCCTGAGGCTTACTCTCTGTTGGGTGTTTTCCAGAGCCCAAACCTCTACTTATGGGAGGAAGGCTCCTCCATTGGCAAGCATTTATGCTCAACTTAATACATTGAAAGTTAACTTTCCCAACAGCCTTACATCAATCCAGTGCAATTCTGTGTGCCTTCACTTGAATATTGTGTCTGCCTCTAACCTTATAATGTGTTATCTAAATTATAGTCTAGATTGGATTTTATCATGGGTGCTGGATTAAGATATTTTGATGGATAGTCAGTCTATTGGTATCATTTAGCATCCTCAAGGTACCATCTGTAAGAAAGCCAGGCATGAGAGGGGGTAGGGGTGGGGAGGGAGGAACAGGGCTGCACTTTCATTCTGTATTATGTAGCTCACAGATAGGCTTGAATACTCAGAAGGTCAAAATCTGCCACTGAAAGACAGATATGTCATACACTATAGCAAACCCCCAGTACCGGAGCCCTTGCAAAAGCAAAACTAGTGACCTGTCACAACCAAGTATCTTGCTGCAAGAAACATGCAGGGAGAAAGCTCTGCAAATGATTGACAGAGACAGTGAGGACTGCTAGTCAATGCTCCTCGGGGAAGCATTTTTGACTCAGTATTGGTTTTCAAACAATTTCGAAGCATGGAAAAATCGCATGTTTTCTTCAGGCCTTTGAAGCAGCTGTCTGTCAGAGCCCAGAGGGCTGACTGCAAAAGGTTCTTAAAGAGTCCATTCCCTTGCTACATTTGCAGCCAGGTAGTACAGAGAGAGTCAAGCCATGGACTGATCCCTGGGGTTTGGGACCCAGATCCTGCTTGCTCCTGAAGGTGGACATGGTGACCTCTAAGATGGGGCTGTTCTTAGTGCATTCAGTTAAGCTTTGAGACAGCAGGTTGCTCAAAGAAAGGAAATCATCACAGAAGGAAGTTCTGGACAAGCCAGTAAATAAAGTCCAAAGGTGGTACCTAATCCAGAAAGAAAGCTCACCCCATATGCATCTCCCTTGCTATGTGGAATTCTAAAGGACTTAAAGATCTGTACAATCCAGACATGGCTTTGGAGGGTAGACACAAGGGAGCACATCAGGGTAGAGAAACTGTCCTACCAAACACAGGAACAAAGAATATGCACAGCTCCTGCTCTCATCCCTTTGCAGGCTCAAACCTACATCTCCTCAGCTAAGCATTCAAAAGTCCCTTGTTATGCTTTGAAAGGGAAAAAAAAGGGATGCAAGTAATTTAAAGCTTTGATTTGTATTAAATTAGAAGCTGGAAAATAAAACATCACTTCTAAGGACATAAATCTACTGTCATGTTATTAGGATCCTAGGGACAGACACTCGGGAACTCTTACCAGCAGGGAATGCCTAAGCCTAGTGAGAGGAGCGGGTAGAAGATGATAAAAATCTTGGTGGAAAGTGACAGAGGTGGGAAAATCTCTGAAAAACAAAGACAAGGAGCCGCGTGCGATAGCCTATACTTATAACCCTCTAACTCAGAAAACAGAGGCAGGAGGAGTGCTAAGACTTTAAGACTAGCTTGGTCTACATAGCAAGGCCCAGGTCAGACCCTGTGTCAAGTAAAACCCACATACAAACTAAAACAAAAGACTTAGGTTGCAAAGTGCCCATACCAGGCATATCTACTTGACAGGAAAAAAGAAGAACAAAGACAGATTGTCATGTAGAGGGTGTACAGTAAATGTTCCCATTCAATGTTAAGTTCATTTCAAATCATTAGTAACCCCAGTTGTGGACACAGATTCTCTGAGCAGACTGAAGCGAACGCTGTCTGCTGCTGTTCCCACCTGACTATCACGCCATTCCCTCTCAGTATGACTTGCCTCTTCGATTAGAAGGGAATGATGGAAGGTCTGCTCTGAGATTTGTTCTAAAAGGGCCATGTCTTCTATGTAACGGGCTCTCTCTTATCTGCACTTGTTCCACGCCCAGGGAGGCCAGCTGCTATGTTTGAGCTGGACCACGGAGAGATTTTCACCACCAGGAATTGGAGAAGACATCGAGCCAAGAGACAAATGGAAAGACCCCTTAATCCAACAGGCCAGAGAGAACAGAATCTTACCTACTGCCACTCCAGTGACTTCAAAGAAGACCCGCCCTAGTCAAGCCTGTAGGGAAGACTGTCGCCCAGTTCCTGCCCCGATTAAAGCTCATCAGAGATTTAGAGGCAGGGGCTGATGGCACAGTTCTATCCAGTTTTCCTGACACCCTGTGAAATAATATGTGGGTTTAACCCACTAGAATTTTATATGATGCATACCATAGAGTACATAATTAATAAAAATTCAGTATGCTTATTTCGCCTGTTCTCCCTGCCAAACATACATTCATAATCTCATGGAAGATTCAGGAACGATACAGTGAGGCAGCTTCATGAGCTCATTGTACAGCTGAGTTATCCTCAGGCCTAGCCAGAGGGAGGGACTTTTCTAAACTCACATAGGTGGCCCAGGTGGCTCTAATGTCAGTCTTTCTTACTCCAGATAGCTGGTTGTGAATCAGTAACATTGTTCTGAACACAATAGAGTGCTATGGCAACCAGGCATCATTGAGGGAGCAGGGAGGTGAGGGAGATAGGGGCTTCTAGAAAAATCTCTCATTAAGGGTGCAGCAAATTGGAGAGTCACTGAGAGATAATCATTTTATCTCATCTTTAAAAGCTATTAAACACAAAACAGGGTAATGGAATTAGTGACCTTATTAAAACACTTGCTCACATATTACTACTTGATAAAATTATAAGTTAATAAACCTCTTTACGCCTACAAATGATACAACCAACTATTTGTCTGAAGGCAAATCATCTACTTTCATCGTTACACTGCTTGATTTCAGGAAACATGGGAGTCTTTAAAAAGCCAATCATGGACTTCCGGTAGGGACTAGAACTCCAAGCCACCCCCAGCTCCTTGGAGTCAGAAGGACACCATCAGATGCCCCTCAGGTCATTCATGAGAGTAGGACCATCTATCAGTCAGCCTGACTCCCAACTACTCTGTTAAGCTTGCTGAGTATTGAGAATGTCGACCTTAGCCAAAAAAAAAAAAAAAAAAAAAAGTTCTCAGTCATCTGGAAAGAATAACAGACTTAGAGTGCCAACACTGAAGAAGGCAGGAGCAGAGGGGAATTGTCCAAACTCTGTTCTTGCTGCTGTAATATATAAAGCTGCTTCCAGAGAAGACCAGAAGTCTTAGCGGAAACAGGGGAAAGCTAAGCACCCAGTGCTGGGCACAGGTGCACAGGGCAGTGGGAGGAGGCGAGGGTGTGTCCGAACAGCCCCTGTGGGCCTCATATCCGCTCTCCTCATGAGGAAACTGTATCTGTGATTATCAGCTCCATGGGTTAAAGCTACTCACTTTCTTGCCTTAGTTAGATCACCCTCTTTATCCTTCAGCTTAGTATGGAGGATTCCCCACACACACACCCTTCCCACCCCTGCTTCACGCTACTTTTATTGCCAACTTGACATGACCTAGTGTTACCTGAGAAGAGGGAGTCTCCACTGAGGAACTACCCAGATAAGATTGTCCTGTGTCATGTCTATGGGGAATTGTCTTGATTGTCAATTGATGTGGGAGGGCCCAGCCCATTGTGGGTAGTGCCACTTCTGGACAGATGGCCCTGGGTTGTATAAAACAAAAACAAAAAAAAAACAAACAACAGGCTGAATCAGCCATGAGAAGCAACCCAGCAAGCAGCACTCCTCCACGGAATCTGCTCTGGTTCCTGCCCCCATCCTTCTGTCTTATGTTCCAGCCTTGACTTCTCTGTGATAAGTTGAGACCTGTAAGTACAAGCTGAAGTAAACCCCCCCCCCCAAGTTGCTTTAGGTCATTGTTTCTCTCACAGCAACAGAGCAGCAAACTAGAACATCTCCATGTCTTCTCACTGTAGCCCAACCTGGCTTCACATTTACTACCTAGCTAAGGCTAGTCTTGAGCTTCTGACCCTCTTACCTCTGGCTAACTCTCTGAGGCTGGGATTACAGGCATATGCTGCCTTGCCTGCATCTCTGTAAGTATTGCTAAGTAAATGGTTATTAGGCAGTTTCCCAGAGATCCCTTAGAAACAGCTATATATTTTGAATGTGGGGTGGTATAGGAATTTTTGACAGACTGGGATAATGTGAGAGAAGGAGGCATCTGCTAAAACAAACCTAGACAAATTATGGTACAAAATGTATGGGAATGTCAATTTCTTTAGTTAAAACTATATCCAGTGCTTAAGAACACATTTGTCATCCCACAGAAGTCATCTAAATGTGTAAATATAATGTAATACTCTGAGAAGACGCTTGTCATTCCACAGAAGGCATTTAAATGTGCAAATATGGTGACCTACAAAGTGGCCAGAAGTTTAACATCTGTTATCTCAGCAGCATCTTTCATTTTCCATTATTAAGAGTAAAACAAGAGGTAGAATGTGATGGATGGAGCACCCCTTCACGCTCTGTGCTCTGCATCTTCCTCTCACTCAGAGCCAACACTCTCTGAGCACTAACATGTCACATGGAAATCAACGCATGTGGAGCTGATGGTCGGTCCACCTGGTATATGCCAGGTATCATAGTAAGACCGTGAAATACCTTTTCCCATTTACTATGCACAGTAATTCCAGGTTTCCCACACACCATGAAGGAAACTGAAGCTTAATAGATTTGTGTAGTGTATCCGGTGTGGAATCCTTGGCGCATGCTACCGATTCAGATAGCTCGATTCGTTGAACATTAGTGCAACTTCATGCTGAAAACCACTTGTTTGCCACGTTCGGGGTAACTGTTGCATTCTCTCTTACAAGAACTGGTGGCGTATGGTGGACCTGTGCTCATGAGTCTGCCCTCTCAGGGAGGAGTCATTCCCTAAAGTTTACCTCTGCATCAGTCACTAGGCAAGAGATGATGCCTTTTAGTTGTGTTAGATTTCAAACAATTGGATTTGTGTTAATTATTTATAAGTAACACCAAGGTTATTCGATAAAGTCTAAAGGAATCACATTCTTTATATTTACCTAAAATTATACACAATACACATAAGTACACACACACACACACACACACACACACACACATACACACACACTGGGCATAGAATAACAAAAAACAAACAAACAAAAAAACAAGTATCAGGCATGAGAAACTTTCCCTTTTAAATGGTTGGTCAGAGCAGTGCAAGTGATTCCCAAACCAATATAGACTACCAGCGTATCCTTGGTTGCTTCTCATTGGTGAAGGTGGGCCCTTAATGCTGAAGGCACCACACACTTAGAACACAAGACTTGGATGATTTGAACTGAATTTGACATTAAAAAATCTCTGTGCTAAAGTCTAACTTCCATGGCACCAGAAAATACTATGCAAGCTGTCAAGGGAGGAAAGCAGTTAAACTGCACTGCCCAGCTGCTGTATCTATGAAGCACGACAATGACCAACATGGCAGGAAGTGGCACCTACATATTGGTGGTAGCCTACAGCTGTCTAACTTGATTTAAGGCTCACTCAACAGGATGCAAATCATGTCTGGTGCTGAAAACTTACCCAGATTCCCAGGGCTACATAGGTTGTGGCATCAGCAAAGAATCTACTCCCACTACTTGGCTAGACCAGCATGGCTCTCTACTACATTCTGAATCTTATCCTTACACCCACAAGTAGGTGTAGCTTTCACTCTTCATTAAAGAAGTCCTTCTTTACTACGAGGAGAGATCACCATAGAAAACCACATCTGGATACAACACAGAGACCAACAAATCATGGTGAGCCCAGCCTTAATAGATACACTGAGATCACAGCCCCTGAATCTGTGGCTCAGGATCCAATATGGAAGATGGAGTAGAAAGACTGTAAGGTGGACTACTAAGGAGTCTGCTGTAAAACGCCTCTCCCAAAGATGGCTGCATAAATAAGACTAGAACAATGGCCGTATCAGTGGACATGCAGAAGAAGAAAATGTTGTGGGGTCTCACCCCTGGATAAGGAACTGCAGGCGACTAGTGACTGCCAGGAGAAAGGGAACCTCTTCCAGGGAAAGCATCCTTGTAGGTTGTCCAATGCAGAGTGGTAGGCCTTGCAAACAAGTACATGAAAACTACAAAAATGAACTCTGAGATTTATATTGTTATATATTTATATTCTGACATAGATGTGTATATATATATATATATATATATATATATATATTCAAAGAAAAATAGGTTATCAATTTGAGAGTGACAGGGCATGGGAGGGGTAGGAGGGGTGTGCCTGGGAGGGGCTGGAGGGAGAAAAGAGAAAGGAGAAAGTGATGTCATTCTATTTCAATTAAAAACATATAAAGGAAATAAATAACAAATTTCCCCCTTCAAAAATCATAATCTGTCACCATGCCAACCCTCCCTTGCACAGCATCCAATTAAGCAGCCAGGTGGCAGCATATTGGGTGTTGGCAGTGTTGTAAGCTGAATCCTTCCCTGCCCGTCTCAGAGAGAGGTAGTATACATTGATAACTCAATCCAGGGAACAAGAGAGGGGAACTAAGGAAAGGCAAATGCAGGAAAACTGCTGCAGGTGAGTGCTGGCATTAGTCACCCATGGGCAACTGGGATTAGAGCTCAGCAGGTTTCTAGAGAGCTAGGCAGTTTGTGCATCAGAGTGGTCACAGGAAAGGCAGAGATGAACATTTACCCACAGGCTCAGTTCTCCCTGGGTTACACTTTATCTCTAGACTATTCACACCTATAACACACACACACACACACACACACACACACACACACACCGTATAGGCATTGGAGAAAGAAAGGTATGAACGGAACCTGTTGTGAAAGGTTGAGGCTGACAAAGGATGTGCTCAGCACTGGACACACCAGTATTCCAAAGGGGAAGGGAGTGCGGAGGTGCTGGTTAAAATGGGGATCATTTTGGTCTAGTTCACAGCCTTCCAAAGCGTGCATTTTCTCACGGTCAAGTCAACAGGCTAGAGGTCCACTCAGAGGGAAAGCCCTCCCATCAAAACACAGAGACAGAGAGGGCCAATAGTCATTTTTACTGGTTTTCTAGACCTCTTGTGAAAGTGTTAATGGGTTGTGTTCTTTAAGTAAAAAGCTGTGCTGGGAAGCATGAGTTTGGACAGGAGATGAGCAACAGGGATAAAGAAACCTAACTCCGACTATCCTACCTAGCGAGTGGGAAGCAGTATGCTGGGCTACAACCGCCTAACGCACGTGTCAAGTGTCAGCGTAACCGGAAGCTTCATCATTCTACGTTACTACCAGGTCACTAGGCTCTTGGCCTCTCAAGAGGAATACAGAAATAGCCTTGTGGAAGTAGTGGATGACACATTTTTTTTTTTTTTGAAAGATGGCATTGGGCTGTGCGGATACCTTGAAGTTTAGGAAAAGCATTACCTCACGCTTCAGCAACTTAAAAGATCATAGTATTCGGACAGTGGAGGGAGGGGGCTGGGCAGGCAACACGATCCTTGGCTGATGCCTATCAGAAAGGATTCTGTTAGGAGAGAATCCAGCACTGGATTTGCTGGGCGCATTAGTAGGGTAACAGCTGGCTCCCAGCTAATGATGGCCATGAGATCAAGCTCTAGTAGAGCATGCACCTATATTGGAAACTAATCACACTAAGTAATTACAAACCAGGTCCCATCACTATGCATCTTTCATTGATAAGGAGACTGCGTCATCAGAGAACTTGTCCCAAGTCATACTGTTAGGTAGACCAGGGATGCTTGTGTGCAATGCAGTATATTTGGATGTGCTTGGTGATGGTGTGTGTATTAGTGTACGTGTGTGCCTTATTTAGGGTTTCTGTTTCTATATAAAAACACTGACCAATGAAATCCAAGGAAATGAGGGCAAGAAATCAGACCAGGAACTTAAGGCAGGAACTGGAGCAGAGAGTCACAGAGGAGTCTTGCTTACTGGCTTTGTCCCTATGCCTTTCACCAGAAGCCCAGGGGTAGCACTGCCCTTTGTGAGTTGCCCTTACGCCCCACATCAATCTTCAATGGAGAAAATGCATCAGAGACCAATCAGGTGAGAACATTTTCTCGACTGAGGTTCCTTTTTCCTAAATGGTTCTAACTCGTGTCAAGTTGACAGAAAACCAGCTCGCACAATGTGTTTGTATGGCTATGTGTTTTGAGTGTAGATGTGTTTGTGTGGGGCTTGTGTGTAGGGTATCTTTGTTTGTATGGGTGTTACTGCGAGCATGTCTGAGTGCTTTCTCTATGACTGGATTTGTGTGTGAATGTGTATGTGGCGTTGGTATTTGTAGGGAGTTGTTCATGTGGGTGTGTATTTGTGCTGGGGAGGTGACTGTGTGGGTATGTCTGTGTGTTTGTATTTGTCTGTGAATGTGTTTGTGGGGCAGATATGTTTGTGTGTGGGTGTTTGTGTGAGAGGGTATCTGTGTGGTGGCGTGCAGGTTGTATGTCTGTGTTGTGTGAGGGCGTTTGTGCTTGGGTGTTTGTGTGGGAGTGTCCAAGTTAGGATGCATGCTTATGCCTATTGGAGTTTGCTTGTGTGGGTGTGTATGTTTGTGGTTGTGTTTGTGTGAGGAATTGTTCCTATGGGCAGCTAATTATGTGAGGATGTCTGTGTGTAAGCTAAGTTCAGACACTTCTGTCTTAGGATGTAGTCTCCCAGGGCCAGGCTACCCATGTCACTAGGCTTACACAGATAACTGGTCAGCATGAGTCTGTTTTTCACCTGCTCCCTCCTAACCAATCTTCCTTCCACAGAACAAGATTTATTAGGAATGCAACACAGTCCCACTGCCCCTACATGTGACATCCTGTAGTGGCCTCCCATCACACTTTAGGAAAAAACATCCTGGCTTCTTCTCTTAAGGCTTTCATCAGCAAGCTCATACCTGTGACTAAACCTTTGTCCCCTCTCTCTTACTCTCAGAATGTTGAAGGAACAATTATACTGCCACCATTCAGGAAGGTCCTTAATGCAGCCAAAGACCTCCAGGGCATGCATGTCCTCCAGTCATTCACCATCCTCAAGCTGGTTACCTCCATCTCGCTTTTTGTTTGTCTTTGTTCTTGTCCTGAGGGAGCACAGGCCCGCCTGAGTCACTCACACTCCTCAGTGGGTTCCACTTTCATGGCAGGACTCTTCCAGCCCAGGTTTCTTTTCCCAATCCTTTTATTCCTGTCTCCTCCCAGATAACACACAGACACTGGAATGGTCCTCCTTAAGGATATCATGGCACTTGTCATGGTTTTAGAGTTTACTGGGCTTTGTTCTAGCTCTTGCATTTCTACTCAATATGACATCCATTTGCTGTGTCTTCATATTCTACAGTCATTCATGACAGTCATTGTCCTGACTGATGCCTATCACAAGTACCTCCTATCACAAGTATGGCTACCATGAATAACATGTCCCAGATACACATGTCCTTGTAGAATAAGCTAATCTCCAGAGACACACATAGTCAATCTTGGGCCTCGTTACTGTCTTGCTTTCCAAGATGGCTGCACCACTTTATGCTTTTCCCCAGACCTCAAGAATCTTTCCTGAGATTGCAGAGGTATCCCCCTTTAATCTTTATTTCAGTTTCTTGTTTCCTTCATAAAACTAAATCTCTTCTATTTGTCTACTTATTTGTATATTGATGGAGTCTCCCTTGGAAACAGCAGCTCAGTCAAAGCTGCATACATTCATGCACACATGCATACATGCATGCATACATACATACATGCATGTCAGCTCCCTGAGGTGAAGGCCATTAGTTCTCTAGCTCTCTATCCTATCTCAGAATCTGCACAAGTGCCTGGTGAGTGGTAAGTAGGCATTTGTAGAATGAATGAACAGGTAGATGAGTTTGGTTTGGTGGATAAATGATGATTAAAATGTACATTAGGAATTCCATGATCGGAGCACTACAGGACCCCATCATTATATTAAGAGTTCTTTAGAATCATGAAAAACTGGATCTCCGGGTTCAATGAGAAACTCTGTTTCAAAAAATAAAGTCAAGAGCAGTTAAGAAAGCTGCTCCCCTCAACCACCATGTCAACTTTTGGCCTCCACACACATACATAGGTATAGGTGGACCCATATGTACATAGACACAAAGTCTTGATGAGCCATCCTGTCTGGTCGATGCATTCCAAGGAGCCTGTCTCTGCTCCACGGTTGTGAGATTCTATGCATGCTGTGTCACGCTTGGCTTTTTTTTCTGTGGGCACTAGTGACCTTAACTCAGGACCTCCCGTTTATACAGCAGGTACTATGCCAACTAAACCATCTTCTCGGCTTCCACAAAAGGCTCTTAAATCAATTGGAATAAAAGATAGAAAAGATGAGAACCCCCCAGAAATCTGTATCCTAGATTTTAGAGTTAATGCAGTTAGGAAGTATAGAATGCACCAAACCAACAGCATAGTAAGGCTTGTATGCCAGCCCTGTCAGTCAGAGTAGGAAAGCTCCTTTGGGACCCCCCCATTTCTATGAAGCTGTCATATCCTGTTTCCTCTAACAACCACAAGGGAGGACACCCCCCCACACACACCTCGGGTTCTTTAATCCACCTGCTGTGGCATCAGCTTCTCTTGGTCGATCCCTGGGATCTGAAAGACATTTAGTAGTAGTCATTGTTCAAAGAAGAGACTCTAATTGGGATGTTCATGTCATCATTCTTAAAGGTCACTTCCCGTCCTTGAATCATTGCAGCTTCTGGGGGCTCTTTCTACAGCCTCTTTTCAATGACATAACACAGCCATATCCCTACCTATCATGTCCCACCCTGCAAAGAAGTCAGCCCTGCCCCCATCTCCTGCTTCTAATCCTTTGTCTTATTAGTGAGTTCAAAGTGTCCTTCTCTCTTCTGTAATGTCATCTTGGCTCTGTTGTTGCAGCTGCCCTTTGAGAGCCCCCCACACCCAGCACGGGGTCTGGGCACTGTGTCTTCACCCCCTCAAGATGATTTCTTTAGCAGAAAAATAACTAAGCCGACAAGAAACAAATAGGCTTTTTCTGACTTCTGGGACAGCTGCCTTGATTCGACTGAATTATATTTAAATACCTTCGGTTTTAGGAGGATCAACTGGGGAATGTTTTCTGCACAAGATCAGAATCAACTCCCTTGAATTCCTCCTCTCAAGCCACAGTTTGCTTGAAGATTTACCGGGCAGCTCTTCCACCAGCCAATAAGCTCTGGCCTAGATTCAGGTCCTTTTTTACTCTGACTTTGCAAGCCCAGAGCCCCTTACTAGATCTGGGAACAAAATAAGGGCTCGTTTGTTCCTTTGAGGCCCTGTTACCTACACAGAACATGTCTCTACTTAGTTCCAAACAGCAAAGAAAACCCAAGTATGGCCTGAGAGATTTTCTGTTTGGGGGCTTTTCCTTCATTCCTCTGGGAAGGCTAACTTCCTCCAACTCCTAAGGCACCATTTAAGCCACCATCAAAGACATGGAGTCCCTGGGAGTGATCGCCCATCTGATCCTTCTCATGTGTGTTTAAAGTGGTGCCTGGGTCTGGGCCTTTGATTCCTGAAAGCCTAGCACCTGGACCAAGGAAATGCTTTCCAAATGTACTGGTGGGCAGCCTCAGATCTGGCTCTCTATGAGAAAAGCAACATTAAGCCTCCACTTTTGTCCACTTTCAGCATGTCAGATGCTAAAGGGAACTGTGGGTTTAATATGTGCTAGGTTGTGTACCAAGCTCCTACCACCTAAAGTACCTCCTGCAGGCAATTCCACAGAAACTCAACAGTGACAGCTTCAAAGGTCCAAGCTCCCACAGCCTGGAAGTTGTAGGGCCTGGGTGTGGCAAGAGGCTGACCAGAAGCCAGTTCTCCTTAGTAGCACCCAGCTGTTTCTCCTACTGTATTACAGAAGGCTCCTTTTCATGTCCTTACAGACTGAGGCGAGCTGCTCCCCCCTCCCCATCCCTCAATTGTCCTTCAGCTTTTAGCAGACAGCTATTTGCTGTTCTTATAAATTGAGACCTGGGAATGTCAGGCACAGAATATGAAGGAAACAGCAACCACAGCAGCCACAAATACAAGAACCAATGAATGTTGTTCTTTGTTTTAAGTGAAGAAGAAGAAGAAGAAGAAGAAGAAGAAGAAGAAGAAGAAGAAGAAGAAGAAGAAGAAGAAGAAGAAAGGGGAAAGAGCTAAGAGCTTTGTCAAGTAGTAAACAGTACAGAAGTAATCATGTTTAGGTGATGAGGCATCCGGAGAGAGATTTAGTAAATAAAATAGCCTCCTATTTCTAAAAACAGATTTAAGAAAATAATTGCATGCCAACCAGTAAACAAAGGGAAATGGAAGATGTCTGTTTCCAGTGCTCTGTGTTCCAAGTGCAGGGCCGACTTGTCCTTGAGTATAATAAGCATAGGAGGGAGGCACGGGGAGGCGGAGAAGTGGGGGATTTGAGGTCACATGAACCTCACTCTACTGACTGTCTTTTTTTTTTTTTCCTATTCTGCCCAAATTTTGCCTAAGCTAAGTACAGTATCAGAATGGTCCTGGCTTTAAAGAGCACAGGTTACACCTATTGCCATTTCCCTGTCATAAATCCCACGGGCTGAGCTGTTTTGATACTTTCACGGAGGGAAAAATGCCTACGACTCATGCAGAAGACCAGAGTTCAGTTCCCAGTATCGAGTCAGCTGCTCATAAGCACTGGAAACACCAGTCTAGAGAGCTTCTGGCCTCTGCAAGTAACATATACACATCAAGAAGTATATATAAATATGTATTCCTCAAGAATAAAAGTAAATAAATCTCAGAGGCTCTGATGTGAAGACACAGCTCATCTCTTCGCCTTGCCATGCGGGGTCACTAAAGTCCAGGGGCTCCGGGGGAAAGTGAGGTTACTTTCTAATAGTGTGTTCTCTGCTCTGGTCAACACTGCATTGAGCCTGCTTGCTCCTTACTCTCATCTTTATGTTACTGGTTCACTCTTTGGATTTCCATGGTCACAATGACCTCTGGACTCCAGGCACAACTAGTCTGAGTCACTGTTGCACTGTTGTCCAAATCCAGGCTGTGTTGAATCAGTCCACAATAGTTGTTTCTTCTACCAGTTTGGAACTGAGAAAGTCTCTCTCTCTCTCTCTCTCTCTCTCTCTCTCTCTCTCTCTCTCTCTCTCTCTCACACACACACACACACACACACATTGGGTATCAAACTCAAGACCCCACACAATACAGACAAGTACTCATCCAGCTGAGTCCTACCACCTGAGAATTCTTGTCTATTTTCTCCATCCATCTTTAAAGCTACAGTCATTCCAGAGGCTTCCCAAAGGCCTACTCATCTGTGTTCCTTACCTGTCTTCCTGCTTTGGGTCCTTTCTATTCTGGTTTTCTCTGGGCCGTAGAATCATCTTCTCTGCTCTGGACTCAACATGAACTTGGTGGTTCAGCTCACGGTTGGGACTGGATCTCTTTTGTTTTTTGATTTTTGATTATCAACTTTCAGACTCCTCTTCATCACAGAAATGTCATATCCATTGAGCAGTCCCCATGCACTGTAGGGAAAGTCAGCTATCCTCTGGTGTGTGGAACACAGTGATTATCCAAGTCACATTAGGACTTACCATTCTGATTGGACTCAGCAAAGTTAAGACATTTATGTTTATAGCATCTTTTAGGCTCAGAAAACATTGCAGAAGAAGTGGTTGTAAGTGTGTGAGAACTGGAAGATTGAGTGAAGGGCTGTAAGATGCCATTCTCTAGACTCAATACAACCATTCAAACAGTGCTGGTTACCTGCCTTGAGCACTCAGTATCACACTGTCAACAAACAGCCATGAGTAAGGGAGACCCTCACAGAAGCTAAGCTTGCTGCTTAGCTATTGGCTATTAACAGGTTCTGATAGAAAAGGACCCATTGTTTTAGTTGTGTGCCTATAGTTGAGCCTACCAGGCTCTAATGGAAGGTTCAACCCTCATTAATCTCAGTGGGTTGTGGGTATCCAACAGCAAACACGACTTAGACATGGGTTTAAGGCAATAGAAAGTCTTTATTAGCTGACCAACAACTACACTGGGTGTTCAGGATCCCAGTGTAGCCTCAAACCATTCTCAGGGTGAGCTTTTAAGTACAAAAAAAAAACTTTCCTGGGCTGACATACCTCAGTTAACAAGAACAGTTAACCAGAAGCCAAACTGCAGATCCAAACAACAAGGTTAGTTATATTTTAGGCCTTTTCCAGAACTGTGAACTTCGATGCATTAGGTTTTTATTTTCATTTTGGCAGGTGGTGCTGTCTCTGTGCTGAGTTTTATGGCCTGCATGGCACTTCCTTCATGGAGTCAGTTGTGCTAAGATTTTGGGACCTTCTGAGGTCTAGGGGCTCATTACAGAGTTAAGAAAAATGGATAAATATGAGCATGAGAAAGAGATTGGCAGGGAAGTTGAGAGGAAGATATAGGAAACAGGGAAAATGGAGAGGGTGAAGAGTGACTGTGAGCAGAAGGCACAATGTACACATGAGAAATTATTTAATAATAAATTTAATTAATCTAACTCAAAAACACTGCTTGTGGAAAACAGTTCATATGTAAATCTCTGTAGGACTCACCTTTTTCACTCTCAAAATCTTTTTTTCTTTTGGTAGGTTGATAATCTGAACATTGTTAACACTAAAAACTTCTCAAAAGATATATTTGAGCTTTCTGTGATGGCCCCTCCGTGTAATCCAGAGATGGAGGCCGAGGATCAGGGGTTCAGAGTCATTTTTGGCTACATAGATTGTTCCAGCCAGCTCGAACTACATAAGAGCCTGTCTCAAAAACAGACAAACGTGCTTGCTTCGGCAGCACATATACTAAAATTGGAACAATATAGAGAAGATTAGCATAGCCCCTGAGCAAGGATGACACACAAATTCATGAAGGGTTCCATATTTTTAAGACAAAAAACAAAAAAACAAAACCAACCAACCAACCAAGATAACAAATGCCAAGCAAAGAAACTAAGAAGAAAATTGTATAAAGCACAGAGGGAAAGAAGGAAAGCAACCCTGGCACTCAGACCTGCCTGAGGGCTTGTGTGGAATGTATTTGAACCCCTCAGGACCACTAGGAAGATTGACCACCCAGTATATAAAATGAATAAACCATTTGAGCCAAAACTTCCTAAAAAAAAGAGTTATACAAGTGGCCAGTAAGCACACAGAAGAATGTTGGATATCAGCAACCACTAGAGAAGTGGAAATCCAAGTCTCAAAGAGATGCCACTTCAAGTTCATGAGAACAGCTAAAACCAAGAAGATGGATATCTCAAAGATGCAAGAATATGGGATGCCTGGAGCTCCCTCTCAATCATTGCTGGTAAGAATGTGCCCTGCCTGGTACAAGTACTAAGGAAAACATTTTATCTGTGACAATAGGCACAGAGAAATGAAAACCCTGTCCACAGAAGTTCTGTGTGGTGGTGTTAACCCTGTCTTTATTAACAGTGGTGGATACCCGGAAACCTCACATTTCTACCAGCAGAAAAATGGATAGATAGACTGGAGTATGAGCGTACAATGGCACACTGCTCCGGGATTATAAAAACAAAGAATTAGCAGCGGGAAGAGCAAAGGCTAAGCTCAAAGGCATTATGATGAATGAAATGAGACAGACATAACTGTCTGCTTCCACAAAGGTAAAGTCCTGGCACAGATAAACCTGTGACAGAGACAGAAGGAACCAAGGAAGGGATTGCTTGCAGTTGCAGTAGGGAGTCTTCACTGTCAGGGGCCCAAGAGAACTTATAGGTGAAAAATGACTGTTCTCTATCTTTAAGATGGTGAGGTCGTAGGTAGGTATACACAGTTCTCAAAACCTCAAGTCTATGCCTTTAATCACATTTAATTTCTGTGGTCAACTTAAAGAGGAAAACCTCTTCTGTTTTCTGCCCAGCTCTTGCAAATTAAAGACTTGAAAAGCTGTAAATTTGCTGTTTATTTGTTTGAGATTGGATGCACTGTCACTCCAGAAGGTGGACAGTGTGAAAAGCTATTACTAGAAAAGTAGTGGGAATAGGGTGTGGCTTGGTAGCCTTCCGAGCATGGGCTGGAAAGACAGGAACGCCCCCATTGACTTGGACGTTGCAGAATGCCAAGATCTGTCCACAGCCTAAGGGGAGAGGCAGATCACACACAAGTCTACCACTAAGTAATGTGTGATTTTAATGTGCAAGTACTGGTACTAAATAAAGCTCTGCAGATATCGGAGGGACGTTTGCTTAGACACTGCAGTCATCAGCAGTTTCTCTGGCATTGACCAGATGAGGTACTTGAGTACCGGGAAGCAACTGAATGGAAGATAGTTCACTGTGCTCACAGAACCCAGAGAAACAACATGGTCACTTGAGTCGATTTAGTAAAGGAACATGTATACTAAAAAGCCATCGCCGTGCAGGGCTTCCATCAGGTCACAGCAGAAAAATTGGCACTTTGATCTAAGTGTGACATGAATTTATTGAAAGTTGTAAGCAGAGGAGCTAGGGTATTCTCATTTATTTTAAGGATAGTTTTACCAAAGTATGATACATCTATAATAAAGTATACTTATTATTACTATAAAACTTGATATGTTTTAAATATGTAGAAAAGACATAAAACCATCAAGAGAATCATGATAGTGAATACACTGACCATGCCCTGAAATCCTCTCCTTCTTAGCCTACTACGCCACATCAGTCCCTGCCCACACCCCAGGAAGCCAATTATCTACTTCCTGTATGTCCCCAGGATTTGGATTTTCTAGAACTTAATATGCAAGTGATCATGAATAATGTTCTCATTTCACATTGCTTCTTTTATTTAACACAGTTATCTTGAGGTTATTTTATGCTGAGTGATCCAATATTTTTTTCTTTGTTGCAAACTGTATTCCATTGTACTAACACACTACAACTTGTTTATCTATTTACCTATTGATAAATATTAGAATTATTTCTAGATGTTTTGTTTCAGTAACAAAGAATGATTGTTTCCAAACTTTGGTTACTCCAGACAAAATCACTGTGAAAGTTTGTATTCAAATCTAGATTCCACCATCTCTCAAGGACACAGGAGGTTGGTCCTTCCTCGACTACACCTTAGTGCCATCCTTTGGGGGGACATTTAAGATGGAAACCAGATCACAATGTTGGCATGTGGCAATTAGTTTTAGATAATTTGGAATGGAATGACTACATAAATGGTAAATTTATGCTGAATATTTAAAAATAACCAGAGTTGCAGGCAGTACTCCTGTGACTGCAAAGTCCACATTTCTTTACAGTATTTTCAGTAAATAAATGTACACACATACATACACATGTTAAAATTAAAACATTTTAAAACACCAGAAGATGTTTGCCCAAATGCTTCTGCCATATTTCACCTACGTCAGTGCGGGAAGGTACCAGCTGGTCTAGGTGTTTGGCTAAACTTGGTCTGTCAAGATTTTTAGTTACAAACATTCTAATGGATGTGCAATGGTTCTTTATGGTGGCTTTAATTTGCGTTTTCCAAAGTATATAAATATGGACGAGGTCAAAGCCCTTCCAGATCTTCGATAAATTATCTCTTTTGAATCTTTGTTCCTGAATTGACTTGAGTTTCTTTATACTGTCTGTGTACAAGTTGGTTTTACACATGGGAACTGCAAATTAATTTGATGCTTCTACTATGTATAGAGCCTAACTTCAGAGTTTGTTCTTTTAGGGGTCTTGTTTTAGGTGTCTAAGAAGTCTTTGATTGTACGTAGGCACATGCCTTAACACATCTTAACACTTGGGAGATACAGGTATGAAAATCACAAGTTTAAAGCTAACATCTATCCAGCCAGCCAGCCAGCCACCTACTCACGAGCCATATTGTATTTTTTTAGTATGAGGTATGAAAATGGGTCTCTCTACATAGCCCTGGCTATCCAAGAACTTAATCTGTAGACCAGGCTGGCCTCAAACTCACAGAGACCCACCTGCCTCTGACTCCTGAGTGCTTGGATGTCCCGCGCTACCTTCTCGCCAGCAAGAAATGACGCGGCACACA
>NC_034599.1:44935963-44956901 GCF_900095145.1 Mus pahari | reverse complement strand
CGCCTAGGACGTGTAACCCTCTGGTTGGCGGCCTGCTGTTACCCCAGATGACGCCACGGGAAAGGCAGGGCGCAAGGGAATGGAAATCTACCCAGCACATGCGCAGCTGCCTTGTTTGTATGTTAGAGCGCAGGACATCAGCGCTATCTTGTAATGGCGAATGTGAGGGCGGCTCCCCACACTTGGACTAAAGGCATACATCACCATACCTGGCCCAATTGTTTTTTTTTTTTTTGTGTGTGTGTGTGTGTTTTAATAAGATATTATGTCTATGCCTCAGTAAACTTCCTATAGGTATAATAATAATAATCCCAGGATGATCGCATTTAAAGGAGGATGTACATTGGCTCAAGATTTCAGAGGTTTCAATTCAATGGGGATTGGCTCTGCTGCCATTTTGTCACACATTATGCAGAAGTTCTTGATGAGAGCACAAGGCATAACAGAGCTGGTGAGGCTACAAGCTAAGAGAGGGAGGGGAGAGGAGGGGAAAGGTTCTTTTTTGGGGGGTTTTTTGAGACAGGGTTTCTCCGTGTAGCCCTGGCTGTCCTGGAACTCACTTTGTAGATCAAGGCTCACACCTCCCCTCCCCACACCATGACCCTATTCCCTTCATGAAGGCCCACCTCACAAGTTCAACCATCTCTCAATAACACCTGTCCACTTCTTAGCATCCATCTTGGATGATGCTTAAGGTGGAAACCATGACCCAATGACACTATTTTTAAAAGCTATCTTATGAACACTCCGTTTTATCACAATGGGACTTGGACTCCTATGTAGTGACTGATGATTGCAGACATTTCTTCTTCTTCTTCTTCTTCTTCTTCTTCTTCTTCTTCTTCTTCTTCTTCTTCTTCTTCTTCTTCTTCTTTTCTTCTTCTTCTTTCAACAGAGCTATTTGTATCTTTATGTGTTGAGTGTTTCTAAAGAGAAATTATACTTCTTGATGTTTTTGCTCAATCTAGTAAAACCACCATCTAAACTTAGACATTTATGTTTATGTTTTTTTTTAAAAAAAAAAAAACAACAAATATTTGAGTTGAAACTACCATCTTGGTAGTCTCAACTTGGTAGTACCAACTTGGTAGTCTGTTCGTCATTTTCTCTTTTCTTCCCTTTAAAGAGGTCAGTACTTTTAATTTTTTTTACTTATCTTCTTTCTTATTTACTGTATAGTTTGTAGGGTCTATAATTACATCTTTTGCACACATGTATGTATGCAGGTTCATGAGTGTGCAGGTATGCACACACATACTCATGACTATGTGTTCAGGGGTTAGAGGATAATCATAAATGTCCTCTTCAGGGATGCCTCCCTATCTTCTTTGAGATGGGGACTCTCACTTGCCTGGTGTCCACCAATGAAGCTACACCAAATGGCCAAGGGGTCCCAGAGAATCTCCTGCTTCTGCATCCACAGAGTCTCACCACACTGGACTTCATTACATGGTCTAGAGTATTACATGACTAAAAACATTAACATTTAATACTGTGTCTTATTCTCACCCTGAATGCATCAGGCTAGCCTTGACCAAATCCTGCCTCAGCCTTCCAAGTACTGAGATCACAAGCATGAACCACCATGTCTGCCCTACACATATTTATTACTTTTTAAAATTACCATTTTGTGTGTGTGTGTGTGTGTGCGTGCGTGTGTACCTTTGAATGGGTTTTAAGATTGATCTGAATTCACCAGGCTTGCTTCCTAAGCACTTACACCCCCTGAGCCATCTATGACATCAAATTTTGGACTGTATTATAGTGTGGAAAATCAACTGTAAAGCAAGTAAATTTTTTAAATGTCAGGTAGGGGTTTCCCCCACTCTAATCAGCAAAAATATGGACACTGTAGATAAAATGTATCTTAGGTTGTTACCGTAAAATTAAACAAGATTATATACATGATGTACAAAGAAGATTCGATTCATCCCCCCCTTTTTTTTTTACTGTCGCATAAAGTTGATGAACGATGTAAACAATACCCATCTTACTTATCTAGCAAAAAAAAAAAAAAACCACTTAATACACATTTTTGGAAACACAATCCCCTTGTAAAATGGCAGTGTAATATAGGTGGCAAGGAATGTGGGACCATCAAATCAAATAGAGCTGTTTCCAGAAGAGCAGGGGATATTCGCCCACTGCACTGGTATTTTCTAACAGGGTGACCTGTGAGGGGTGGAGAATCCCCCCAAAACTCTATCAGATAAACTTGAGAGGATTCCTAATAAGCATGAGGAATACATAACACTAAAAACACCTAGGAACCAACCACCTATGAAGGAACTATTAGCAGAAATAATGCATGCGTTTAAGAATAGAACCCACAGAGGGCTCTAAAATAAAATAGAGGGACATATTTAAAGACACCTGTAACTGTTCAAACAGGCAAAAGACAGAATCTGTCTGAAATTCAAAATCAGAGATGTGAGGGCCTGAGGAGATAGCTCAGTTGGCAAAGGACTCGTCATTCTAACATGAGGTTCTGAGTTCAATCCCCAAATCTCTGTCAAAAGTGATGCATGGTGGTACATGCTTGCCCCATGGGGACATGAGACAAGCAGAGGCAATCTCTGGGGCAAGCCTAGCCTAATGGGTGAGCTCCAGGTCTCAGTGAGACACCCTGTCTCAGAAAGTAAGATGGAAATTTCCTGAGAACATAAGCCGGAGATTGACCCCTGGTCTCCACCTGAGCATACAGACAGATGCATACCCACCACAAACAAACCAACAAAATTAAGCCAGAGATTTGATGTTTGTAGTTCTTTTGTAAAAAAAATGCCCACAAGAGTGTTTTTCTGTTTTGCATATATGACTCCCCCATTCCCCCCCATCCCCACCCTTCCATTCTAGAACCTTCTTAAACAAACTCAGAAACTAAAATTCTAGGTCCAGGTACTCAACAGGGAACATTGCTCTGATCTGAGAAGACACACATCCTTGAACCAGCTCAGAGAAACCATTATTATTTAACAGTTTATCAAGTCATTTCCAAGAGGTTTCCTTTGCTGTTTATGTTGGAAAGTCGTCCCTGCCTCAGACTATACTCTACCCAGAGTATTTGGCTCCAGTCCACACCAAGCCAGTGGAATTCACTCTGAGTGCTCATGCACATGAGGGCTCATTTGGAGGTTCATTTTCTTTCTTTCTTTCTTTCTTTTTTTTTCAACAAAACTGCTGATTAGAAAACCCCACAATGAGGTCGGTCTTCAACTCAGCCCTCTGAGCATTTACTAGCTACTTTTTGGCTGCTGCAATATTTACCCATAATAAGCAAAACCTTAATCAAATCAGCCAAGGTTTTCAATGGCAGCGTTCAGCTCCCCTTACTTTAAACACAAACTGACAGTTTCCATCTACCCTGATGTCTGATGCAGGGAACGTGGAAAGGGAGCCTTTTTTTTTTAATTATTATTTTTATTTGTTAAAACTGAAGAAATTACAAATAACAAGCCATCCTACCGTTGGAAGCTGACAACTTACCTAGGAAAAAATAAGCAAACCCGGGTGACTGAATTCCCCCCAAATAGTCAACCCTCTCCTCTAAGCTGGTCCCACTCTGCATATTTTCTATTTTGATCCTCGTTTTGTTCATGAAATGGCAGTCATGATTTAGAGTGACATGTTGTTGCTATGGAATCTTACTTCTCTCTGTTTCTAGTCTACGAAAGACGTGCGAGCTCTTAAATGCCTTCCCATGAGTTATTCCTCAAGTGCATTGATGTGCTGCGGATGGGCTGGGCAGCTGTTCAAACCCAAACTCAAACCAGGGCTAGTCACAGAGTCAAAGGTTGGGGGTGGGGGCTAGACCTGCAGAGCACACACAATGAAAACCAGGCAAATGTCTAAGTCATGCCCTGTAACTTTATCTTGAAGGATTTTGATGATTTGAGCATTACAGCTGTGGCTTCAGAGGGTACTAGCCCGGCATCCACAGCTATTTTTTATTCCATGTATTGCACTCAGAACTACATTTGTTACCTAATTTTCATAAGGAGAAATAAGACACTCATTCTGTATGAATGATGCTTCATGTTCTCCTGACCTGGAAGCACACATTGCTATACATAAGGGAAAGACTAATTCTATTGCCCTGATTTCAATATTGACTCACCTCAGGGAAGGATTTGACAGCCAGTCCTCTAGACCACAGTCACATCTAAGACAGACACATCGTTGGTTTTATTGATTATTGGATAGCTAGCACTGGGACTTTGGACTGAATATATAGTAGGTGACCAATACACACATTTAGATGGCTGATTAGCATTATATTAGCATATATATTTATATGGCATATAGCATAGAAGTACCAGACTCTGTCTGCTTTCCAGCTGTGTCAAATGTCTCATCTGCAGAGAGAAGATAGTGGGTCTCACATCTTCTGGAACCACCAATGCCAGGAAGCATCGGCTACCTAGACAACAGACCATCCCTCTTGAAGGCTAATAATGTTCTCAAGTTTTTTGTTGCTGTTGTGTTGTGTTTTGTTTTGTTTTGTTTTACCTAAAATCACAGCTATCACCCATCTTCTTTGTTCATTCGTGTTCCTCTTAGTAGTGTGGAAGCTATCTTTTTTTCACATTGCTTCAAATAGTGGGACACAATAGTGGGTCCCACAATAGTGGGACCTCGCAGTTTCCCACAGATCCTAGCGGCATGAATCTCAATACAAATGGCTGGAGAGTATAGCCCATATAATCAGGAAGCTCCCCTTTCTTCTGGAACACTTGATTTCTAGGACACAATTCAGACCTATCAATTTTAAAGATTGCATGATACTAATAGAGTAATTAGGATTCATTAGAGTGTGGGAGGTTACTGGACCTTAGGGGGGAAAGAATCTCCATTTAAATTTGGTCTGACACAGGGTTGAAAGAACTGGGATTCTCAAGGAATTATATGCTAATTTTTGGTCAGGTAAAGACCTTGGAATTGAAATGTTAATTAATTAGTCATACAACTCTTTTTAATTTGACTATGGGCTCCGCCATCTCTTAACTTCCCTGTACCATATTAAAGCTTTATTACCGAACCCTGGGATTTATTGAGTGCCCGTGCCTGGCAAATGTTATCACACTTAATCCTTATAAGAAACCCATGAAGTGGGCCCAATTAGTATGCTGACTCACAGAACAGGAAACTTAGGATCAGTGAGCAAGGGTAACCTTTACAAGGTCACCAGGCTGAGTGTCAAGACCTACTTAGATCCTCTGACACGGAACTGCTTTTAATCTCAGGCTATGTCCATAGAGACACACATTCCCACAGGAGGAAAAGCAGTCCAGATGCAGTTTGCTGGCGTACCCTTCATGCTATACCTCCCCCCACCCCACCCCCACCCCCACCCCCAGTTGGTGCTCAATATGTTGAATGGCTGAATATTCCTGCTGGGGTATTGGCCATGGGTCAAAGCTGGATACGTAGCTCAGTACATTAGAGCTCAGGTTTCACATCTGTGAAGTGAGGGGGACGGGCTGAATCATCTCTAAGTTTCCTCTTAGACTTAAAGAACTATGTTGCTTGTCTGAAAGGAGGATGAATCAGGGTTTAGCAGCCACAGACTAGCAATATGAGCCGATACAACATTCCTTTGTACAGAATGTTCCCTCTGCTCAAAATACCCTCTCCCCACTTGCTCACTTGGCAAATGCCCAATGAGCAGCTCAGCTGGCCTCTGAGAAGCTGTCCTTGACCTCTCCATCAATGCACATTCCATCCCCAAACACACACGCTCACAGTGATTTCCTTCTTAGGCCCCCCTGGGTACGCAGTGCATTACTGTGATTGTTTGATTATGGGCCTGTCTTCCCATCCTCATACCCTGGACTCCAAGCTCCATAAAGACAAAAAACTGCACGCTATTTCTCTTCAGGCCCTACCTTCCAGCCTGGCCCACAAAACAAATCTTCAATAAATGCCCTTTTCAGGAACTGAATGAATGAGCAGGGCATGTGTGGAGGAGCAGGAGGGGACAATTTGACCTTAATGGAGAATCTAAGCCAGAACACAGTGAGAAATTAACGGTAGTTTGATGGGAAGAGAATGAAGCACAGAAAAGCGTATTGAGACCCAGTACCCTAGGCAGTGTGGGGTCCTTGTTCCATTCTGAGGTGGGAGGGGTGACAGGAAGAAGGAAAAAACATGAAAAAAAGATCAGTGCAAATGTTCTCCTCAGTTTAAAAAAGAAGTGAGTGTAAATGAACCTGCTGTTTTCTTCACAGACACTTAATCCATCCACAGCCAACACTATAGACTGCGCTCAACTGCAGCAAACAGCAAAACATCCACTTGAATCTCAACACCCACGAGACCCTGCAGGATTGCAGGATTGCGGGCATGCCTGAGCTATATGGAGACATCAATTTACAAAACCAAAATGAACAATATTTAATAAATTACCAATAGAGCAAACAGTTAACTAGGAAAAATTCTATCTATCTATCTATCTATCTATCTATCTATCTATCTATCTATCTATCTACCTATTATCTATCTTTCTATCATCTACCTATGATTAATCTATCATTATCTACTATTTATCTTTCTATTATCTATCTACCATTTATCATCTATCTACTATTTATCTTTCCTCTATCTATCTACCTACCTATCTATCTATCTATCTATCTATCTATCTATCTATCTATCTATCTATCTATCTATCATCTCTCTGTATTATCTGGTGTACTCACTCACAGTCCTTAGAAGTTCTTCGACAACATCTTGCTTTTACATTGTGATTGCATTCAATTCAATTATTCACTTGCACAAAGGCCAAAAGTCATGCTCAGATCTAAGGGGAAAAAAAGCATGATTATTTTATCTTAATAAAATGTAATAAGGATTGAAAGTCTTTGGTATTTGTTTGTGTTTGGAATATAGAACACACATGTTTATTTATAACACATGCATCTTTTGAGCCTTCTGAAATGTAAGATAACACTAAAATATGTGAATTGCAATGGGATATGTGAATGACTAAAATAGATGGGAGCTCAAACAATGCATTCCATTTCCAGTCAGATAGCCCTGTGCTTCATGTAAGCAGCTGAACAGGTGACATTTCCTTTGGAAGTCAAGCAAGCCTCTTCATTTTGTGCATTTTGGAGAAACCAGACCTGGGAAACAGTCCAGTCTCAGTTATTGATGAAGAGGGCGTAGCTATGTTTACCCAAGTGATTGGTCCTCTTACCAAGTGGTTGCATCATTTTGAAATCTTGGACTCAACACTTTCATGGGCAGTTTTAGAGTGCAGAATTTTCTTCCTTAGGTGGAGAAGGTCAGAATGTGTGTGTGTGTGTGTGTGTGTGTGTGTGTGTGTGTGTGTGTGTGTGTGTGTGGGTGTTTCAAGGTGGAGGGTGAAGGGAAGGGCCTAAGAGAATTTTTCAATGGTGTTTGGTAACTGCTTTGGGGTAATTAAGCTTGTCCGTGACTAAGTGTGATCCCACTAGACAACAGAGTGAGAAGTTGCCTTCAGTGTGGAACAAGCTTGTTTGGCTCACCCATGACTCAACGTTTATGAGGGAAGGTGAGGTGTTGTCGTGAGTCTGGATTCTTTCAAGGATTTTCAGGGTAGAGCAGCTCAGCTGATGACTTCCTGCTGTCTGTGTGGGGGATAATTGTGTTCTTCCCAAGTCTGGCTTTCTTCTGCATAGTTATCATTTTTTTTTTTTTTTTAAGTTTCTAGCTGATTGCTAAGATATCTTTTCAGAAAGACGTAAAAATCAACCCCAGTCTCTACTGTTCCCATCATACCAAAAGTCACGGCAGGAGGAGAAGGGTATTTCCTTCCTTATACTTAGAAGCCTTGCTATAATATAAATTTTAGCCAGAGATGGGCTATTACATAGTAGGTCTTCAAACCAAGTCCTGGGTGTTAAAACTCTGCAAGATTCCATGTTCTTATGGTGCTTGTAAATCTGTTGGCGAGCTTGAGTCGCATCACAAAGATCCATTCATTCTTCACTGACACTCATGTATTTTTTAGAGATAACTTATCTTCATCCTGATTTTGATCTTCCGTGGGTAATGGCTCCCAACTCTCTAGATTTATGTTCCTCTGCCCCTGGTCCCTTTGAAGACTCTTAATCTCTCTCCCCTGGCTGTGAGTATAGAGTAGTGAGAGAGACTACAGGTTTGGGGACCTATGGCAGGCACGGTTGTTCATTAAATAGTCCCAATTTTCCTACTGGACACAATACTTTTCTACCTCCCTATCCCCTTGAAGGTAGGGATGTTGATATGGTTTTTTGTTTCAGCCTAGGTAATGCAAGTGTAAGTGGTAGGTAGGTCATTTAAAGGCACACCTCTGATTTTCCTTATCATGTCCCTTTTCCTGTTTAGGAGGCATGGAGATACCCCGGGTGTCACAGTCAGCCCAAGTCAGAACTTTGAACTACCTGAAGTAATTAGGTCTATCACCTGTCTCCTCTCCTCTACTCTCCTCTCTTCCCTTTTCCCCCACCCTCTCCATGTGTATGTGTGTCTGTACATGTGCACATGTGGAGATCAGAGCTGAACCTTGGGTATCACTCCTCACGAGCCATTCATTTTGTTTTTGGAAAGAGTGTATCTCCCTGGGATCTTGCGCTGACTAGGGTGAAAGGCTGTCTGCTTGGCCAGTGAGTTCATTACCTCTGTTTCCCCGGACTTGCAACCACAAGCTGTACTACCATACCCAGTTTTTTCTTGACCTGTGTGCTGGGGCTGGAACCCAGAACCTTATGCTTGCACAGCAGGTATTTGACCTATTGAGCCATTCCCCTAGGCCCCACTTTGTTATGCTTAAGCCATTAAGACTTGGGAGTTAACCTTATATCTACAGAGTCTAGGAATGCTGACTAATGTGGGACTAGATATTCTTGGGTCAAATCCTTGAACCAATTACTAAATTTCACACAATCGTGTGAAAGTTAAATACAAGTATATAGGAAAGAATTACCATATGGAATATATAAATTTGCTTGGAAATGTGTACAAACCCTTTTGATTTTCTCTGTTCTCCCCTTTCTTTCTCTGTAATGACAAAGAAGTTACCTTATAATAACTTGTTCCTAGATTAAGTCCTGGAACACGGAAATTTTTGGATGATATACTTGACTTATTTAAAAGATCCTTTCACAATTATCTTACAACATCATGATTTTCCTCTATAAAATTCTTTTTTTTTTTCATGTTTTCCAAGGTACAGGTGGATAAGGGTACAAGTTTGGTGGACAGTAACACAATTTGTATGGGAATTTTTTCACTTCCTGTATTTACTTGCTTATTTTGTGTATATGAGCACAAGTGTGTGCCAAAGAGAAGGTGAGGAGGTCAGAAGATGACTTGAGGAACTCTGTTCTCTTCTTCCACCATGTGGGTTCCAGAGATGGACCTTGGGTCATCAAGCTTGGTAGCAGGTGACTTTACCCACCGAACCATCTCTCAGATCCTACATTAGAGTTTTAACACTGGCTTAGCCATTGGCTGGCCTCTGTAAGCCTGGACTGATGGGGCAATATCTGGCATCTTGAAGCATGGCTGCCTGACATCAGCTAGATGTCTTTTAGACTGTCAAGCTGTGCTCTGAGAGTCACAATTGAGACGGGTGTTAATAAGCTGAATACATACAAGTACCAGGTGAGAACGATCAGGATTATGATATAACCTTCAAATACCAGGAGTTATTTCCCCATTCACTTGTTTACAAATCATGTAGGGAACATAATCTGAATTATCAAGATTATCTAGCCTATACAAGGATGGAAAGGAATCACACCACTTACTTCATAGGAGCCTCCTAAGCAAAGGTAAGGGGTGGGGGTCAGGAATGTGTATGGGGGAAAGGGCCTAAGTCGAGGAGGAGAGGGAGTATCTAGCAAGGGTTGAGGGACTGAGGCAGTCTTCTAGAGAGATCTTTTGTCTGGCACTCTAGAGCTGAGGTGAGGGACTTGATGCTAGAGTGACCTACTGTAAAGGTGGGTGTAGTGTCAGAGCACCTGGGCTTTGTAAACACTAAACAGGAAGAATGGGTGAGGAGCAGAAGTTCTTGATTATAAATAAAGTGGCTTTCCTTGATAGACCTGAAATCACCAGTACTGTATATTTTGTTCCCCGAACACCGTGCATTAAACACCATGAAAACATTAAACACACTAATGTTTTAGCAGCTTTAAAAACAAAATTCACACGTTCAAAGCAAGGAGTGATTCATAACACTATCTCTGATGGTTTCAAAATAACTGTAGAATGTACTTTGCTGGACGTAAGGGCAATAGTCTAGTGGTACAGAAGGTGGAAGAGCCAAAGCCAGACACATGCATCAAGACTAGATGCATTCATAAGTGCAAGATATAAGTGAAAACCTAGAGGATACCGAGAGAGGCGACCAACTCCCAGGAAAAAAGGAAGAAGTATGAGATGGGAAGAGCCAAAAGAGAGGTGACTCACCCTAACACTGATTTTCAACAGATAGATGGAAATCAAGCAACTCATTAGCAGGTGTTAGGGTCAGCTCATGCAGGAAATGTCTGCAGTTTCTCAGGTCTGCAGCTGAGCACAGAAGAGGCAAAGTATGGAATGGAGACAGTAAGGGACCCAATCTCAGTAAGCCACCACTGCCTGGGACTAGGTTCTGGTGGAGATGGGGCGCTAAGGACAGGGCTTGTGTAGGGCAGTGGCATTTGCCGCTCTCCACTGCTTTCTCACTAGGAAGATAGTTTGGGGATGGGAGTGTCGGGAACAAGGGAGGAAGACAAGTCAAGAGGCCATGGCAGGAGCCTACAGTGAGAGAGGAGAGCTGAGGAAACTCTGAGCAGCTTCCATGGAGCTGTTGAAGAGCTTCAGGACCCAAGTCACAGAACAAAGTATCCTTGATCCCTTTCTTGATTTGTTTATGGATCCCATTCTTTCCAACAAACAATTAAGGGACATTTATGGTGTGGAACCTACTGGGCAGTCAGGGACAGCTAAGGCTAGTGGTATGGTGCTTGTCACATTCCTTCCTGTTTGGAGATTCGTGGAGGTGAATCTCTCTTTGTGATTGTTACATTGTTGTTGCAAGGATAGGTGCTGGATGGTGTGGGAGTTTCCATGTGAGCACCACAGCTCTCCGCAGCTCCGGCTGATGTAATAGGGAATTTCTCAAAGTGTGACCAGAATGAGTTCTGTGTCTCCGGGGAACTCCTGTGAGCTCTCCAGCTCTGTGAAAATTTTTGTATCCAGGGGATAAGGAGGCAAGGAAGAAAAAGAAAGGCTGCCTGTCTTTAGAATACTGACTCGGAGCCCAGAGCCTTTTAGGATCTGCTAGCACTGTCTTCAGAGACACGGTGTTACTACCATTCTCAAGAGACGTGTAGCACAGTGTTTGCCCAATGGGGAATGCGAATCGGGGCAGTTCTTTTTGCTTTGCAAAAAGTAGTGTTGACACTGGTCAGGGAGTGGAGTGATGACCTCAGTATCCATGTGGACATTTGTCATCTTGTTTTCTCATCGCCTTACCTCATCTCTCCCCCTCTAAGAATGCTCAGGGGAAGGTAGCACAGATTTCTTGGATGGATCTCCGGCCCTGAAGATTCAGATGAGCATAGAGAGAGCCACAAGGTCCCCTCTTTCCTTAACCCTGGAACTGATGTCCTGCGATGTTCTAATGTGCGATTAAAGATAGGAGTGTGAGCATCGAACACACAGAAGAGCAGGGCTGGGTGGGAAGGACAGGACTGAGTTAGAGAAACAAATATAGCAGGAGAAGGAAAAAAAGACCCTTGACCTCTTAGCCCAATTACTGATCTACCAGTTCTTTTAAAACACTAAAAGCAATTCTTTAATTGCTATGACAATTACTCAAGGAGGGCTAAAGAGTCCTTAAAAATACTACCAATTTCAGCCGTGCATAATGGTACAGATTGGCAATCCCAAGGACTTAGAGCACTTGGAAAGCTGAGGCAAGAGGAATGCAGCTTTGGCACCCATATAACAAGACCCTGTTTCAGTAAAAAATAAAGCAATGTAATGACAACAGCAACCAAAGCCCCAGAGAAATTCCACCAGCAGCAACAGAGCACTCCTGCTTCACAAGGGCTAATCAGCTCCTGATGTCCCCAACCTACTCCAAAGGATTCCTCTTGTTGCAGAAGCTCAAAGGAAGGCAGAGTGGGTGTCCAGTGGTGCTGTGGTTATAGTTAGCCTTTACTTGAGCTCATTCGGAGGGCAGAGAGTATATTTGCTCTTCTCTAACCTCCCAATCTCCCTAGTACCCTCTAGAGGGCACATCTCTATGGATCCCCCCTTGGCTTCTGAGCAGCCTTTATGGAATGGTACAGCCTCCTCTGTCAGATTTTAGGTCCCAAGATAGTGGACTTTCTGCCTCTCTGGTGTCCTATCTCAGTCTCAATGGAACATCTGAATTCTCAGACTTGGAACTTGGGCTGTTTTCTCTCCCTGTCCCATCCCCTCCATATCTGGTCACTTCATCTTTCCCCTAGGTTAGAGCCCAGTCATTCTAATGACTCTCACTGAAACACTCATGCCCCAAGGAAACCTCTTCTCTGAACTCCAGACTCTTGTCTGGACACCAACCTAATATCTCTGCTACCAGGTATTGCTGATATCTGGGTTATCTCACAGGGAGACGCCACACATCCAAACCTCAACCTTATTCTCCTTTCTGTCCCTGTTACACAAATTCTCCCGGTGCCTTTCTTCTCCTCCTCTCTCACCAACAAATTAGGTCAATTCCATCCCCTGCCACCACCTCCCCAGGCTCTACCTTCTCTTCCATGGATTCCTGCAGGAGCTTCTGATTGGGTTCCCATACTCCTTCCTCCCTCCCCAAGCTATTCTCTCCTCAGCAGCCAGAGTGATTATTGGTTATTAAACTCCCCCAAGGCAGCTCGCATCCCTGGACTGCTAAAAATACTCCGACAGATTTTCCTTGAGCTTCAAACAAAATGCAAACTCCTCATTTTAGCCCCCAAGGTGGCTCTTGTGTACTGCTCTAGTCTCAGCGCGTCCCCTCTTTTCACTCTGAGTGCACTGGCATTCTATTTGTTTCTGGAATTTCCTAGATTTTTCTGAAGACACGGCATGAACACTTCTGGAGCATTTCTCTGCTGGCTTTTTGTAAATGGTACTTCATGTTCTTTAAGTTGTAATTTACCACCTCCTCCAGGGAGCCTTCTCTGATCAAACGTAAATTATTCTTGTAACCGTTTATTAAGAAACAGTGTTTATTTCTTCAGTGACTTTACTCAAAGTTTGTTTTGTTTTTGTCATTGTTTGAATATGCCTGGCCCAGGGAGTGGCACTATTAGGAGGTGTGGCCTTGTTGGAGTAGGTGTGTCAATGTGGGCATGGGCTTTAAGACCCTCATTCTAGCTGCCTGGAAGCCAGTCTTCTCCTAGCAGCCTTCTGATGACGATGTAGAGCTTTCAGCTCCTCCTGCACCATGCCTGCCTGGATGCTGCCATGCTCCTGCCTTGATAATAATGGTCTGAACCTCAGAACCTGTAAGCAGCTTCAATTAAATGTTGTTCTTATAGGAGTTATCTTGGTCATGATGTCTGTTCACAGCAGTAAAACCCTAACTAAGGGTCTGGAGAGATGGCTCAGCAGGTAAGAGCACTGACTATTCTTCCAGGGGTCCTGAGTTCAAATCCCAGCAACCACATGGTGGCCCACAACCATCTGTAATGGGATCTGATACCCTCTTCTGGTGTGTCTGAAGACAGCTACAGGGTACTCATATACATAAAATAAATAATATCTTTTTTAAAATTCTAAGACAGTTATCTTCATTCATTTACCTTAACAAGTCCATAAACATGTATTTATTCATTTTCTCCTCCTATCTCTGCCATCTCCATCCCCCTCTCTTCTCTCCTGACTGCTAGCATAGTGTTGTGAGTGTGATAAGTGTTCAATATACTGATGTTCAATAAGTGTCTGAGTACACTAAGCCCTTTGTGAATATTATCTTAATCAACATTATCGTACGTCTGAAAGGCAGCTGCTGTCTCAATCCAGTTTTATAGACAAGTAAAAGACAATTTACAGCTGTACGTTCATTTACCTAAATATAGAGAGCCTATGGGTTGAGGAGCTGGGATTTTGGCCTTGTGCTGTCAAGCAGCAGGAGCTGAACGCCTCTTTCACTGCTAGGGATATGTGGGAGAATATGTAAGAAGGTGCTAGGGTTTGAGTGATAATAGCCCACATAGGTTCATATACTTAAATATTTGGTCCTCCAGTTGGTGGAACTGTTTGTGGAAGCAGTAGATGTCTTAGTTGGAGTTTTATTGCTGTGAAGAAACACCACGACCGTGGCAATTCTTATAAAGGAAAACATTTAACTGGGACTGGCTTACAGTTTTAGTCCATTATCACCATGCTGGGAAGCATGACAGCACGCAGGCAGACACAGTGGGTGCTGGAGTTGTTGAGAGTTCTACATCTTGATCTGCAGGCAGCAGATGTGGAGACTAAGACAGGCTGGCCTGAAGCTGAGCTTCTTAGACCTCAAAGCCACCTGCAGTGACCCACTTCCTCCCATAAGGCCACACCTACTAAAATAAGGCCACGCCTCCTAATAGTGCCACTCCCTGTGACCAAGCATTGGAACACAAGAGTCTATGGGGCCCATTCCTATTCAAACCGCCACAGAAGGTCTGGTCTTGCAGAAGGTGTGTCAGTTGTGAGGGGGAGCAGCTTTGAGGCTTTAAGAGCCCACAACATTCTCTTTATCTTTTTCTCTGCCTACCACTTGTGGATCAGATGCAAGTTCTCCACTACTGCTCCAGCACTTCCCCTGCCTGCCTGCTCCCACACTCCCCTTCATGTTAGTCATGGATGCTAACTCTCTAGATCCATGAGCCCCCAATTAAGTACTTTCTTTTATACATTTCTTTGGTCACAATGTCTCTTCACTGCAATAGAAAGGAAAAAAATGAGACCCTTCCTTATCGAAAACCCAGCCATACTTTGTGATTTTTAAATCCTTGGCATAGGGTCTCAAGGTCCTTTCTCCAGTCCACCTATTGCAGAGGTTTTATTTGTTTGTTTGTTGTTTTGTTTTTTAATTTTATTTATTTGGACAAAACAGGAAGTTAGGTAGCTTGGGGTGTGAACTCAGCTTAGAACCAAGGAAACATTTAAACCTATGCTTTCTTTGCACATTCACTGTAATTGCCCAATGCTAACCATACATTCCATAGTCTGACTCTCATGATTTGATCCTGCTTCACCCTGCAGTATGTATGTTAAAGAGGAGAGCTTTGGTATCTTGTAACAGTCCTCTGTGACTCGGTTCCTCACAAGGCTAAAGTAAGAGACCATCAGAACATACATATCCAGAATTTCCTAAGCCAAACTGCACTTCTGGAAAGATTAGAAAAGAGAACTCTGCAATTCTTAATAAAAATCCAATAGTAGATTTTATAAAAATAGAAAAACGCACCTGAAAAATTCATGTGGAATCCTAAAAGACCTTGAATTGTTTGAAAGAATCCTGAAAAAGAAGAATGAGCTCTGAGTTATCCCATATCATGATTTTAAAACTTATTCTTTTAAAAATATAGCTGCTAAACCATTGTGGCCCCAGCAAAGAGGTAGATACAGACCAATGGAACTGCAGTGAGCTACACCCTAGCGTAAGTGGCCAAGAAAACTTTAACAAAGCTGTCAAGAATATTCAATAGGAAAGGGGTGCTTTTTCATACGGACTTAGCCATAATTTCTTGGGCATGGCATAAAAACTGAGCAATAAATGATTAAATATAGTTAAATTTCATAAATCATTTAAGTTTTCATGTCTGAGAAGAGAGAGCAGCAGTCAAAGCACAACCCGTGTAGTGAGAAAACATTTTCAAATCATGTATCCGCTGAAAGAGTGCTATCTAGCTTGTATGAAGGAGTTCTGTAACTTAACAATAACAAAGTAAAATAAATAAATAAATAAATAAAAAACCCTAATTGAAAAACAAGTTTTCAACAGCCTTAAATCCAAAGAAGATGTGACAAAACGGCCAATAGACTCATGGTAACATGTTTGGTATGAATAAGCATGAGGGAAATGCCAGTGAAGTCCCCACAATGAGATAACACTTCCTCTCTCTCCACTGGGGCGGCAAGGAAAGGAGCTAGAGGAATGAAGAAAGGCTGGAAGAAGCAGCAGAAGGAATGAGCAAAATAAAGGGCAAAGGATGTGAGAAAAATCAGAGCAAGTTTGGGGGATGGTGCCAGTGATACTTGTAGGATATTAGTGTACCTAGTGCCGTGAACTATCTGTGTTACAAACTGCTATGCATATTTACAATTTTCCCATTGTTGCTGGAAATATAAAATGGTGTGCAGTCTTTGTGGAAAAGTTTCAAAAAAAATTTGTAATGCAGAATGACCAGATGAAGCATCCCTCCTCCCTCTGGGTATACACCAAAAGCAACTTAAAGCAAAGACACAGATACAGTTACACACCTGCGCTCGGCATAGCAGTGTTCTTACTAGACAAAAAGCATAAAGGAGAAAAAAAATCCTCCATTCATGGATGAATAGATGAAGTCAACATGGCATGCATGATACGATTCAGCCCTAGAAAGGCAAGAAATTGACGTGTGTGCTACAACATGGTGAACCCTGGAAGCATGACGCTAAGCGGAACAGGACAGGCATGAAAGGATACATATTGTAGGATTCTTCTTACATTATTCCCTACAAGAGACTTCATAGGGGCAACACATGGACCGTGGTTGCCAGGGGCTAGAGTGGCAGATGGAGTTGGTGTGTCACAAAGATTTCTGCAGTGGAACATGAGCAAGTTTCTCAGGATTGTGCTGGTGATGCTTGTATGGTATTAACATACCCAGTGACAAGAACTATCTATGTTAAAACCCAACAAACTGCTATGTACATTTAAAATTTTACCACCGGAGAAAAGGAAAAATGTTTAGCTTTCTTAAACTTGACACTTTTCTTTACAGATAACCCTCTGGCAGCAGGCATTGTTCCAGACAGCCTGGACTTTCCCTACAGGTTCAGAGGATGTGCTCTTCTTTCAGCTGTCCCTTGGATATTGCTCACAGCTGAAGATCACATTCCAGAGATGCCCTGAGTCTGGCGGCTGACTGTTCAGTGTGACGTTTGCACGACTATATCGGAACCCATACAGGGCAGGTTTAATGCCTTGATATGGCCTTGTTCTCTCTCCAGCCTGTTTCCTTTCCCTCCCCAGGCAGAAGTTGCTCTCCAATATGGTTCTTCCTCCCACAATGAGAAGCAGAGCAGAAGAAAACAGCACTCCTTCCTCAACACATTATTTCTATTGGATGCCAGAAAAAAAAATTTGTCAAAACAACTATGTTAATATATTATGAGCGGGATTTGAAAGGTAGGCTCTGACGTTGTGCAGTGTGCAGTGTATCAAGAACCCCTCCTTCTGGGTCGATCCCTGTCTTATTCATTTGCTTTGCAAGTTCCCAGGACTAGTCATCTAGAATTACTGGTGAGCACCCAGAACTCCTTAATCAGAGCTTGGAACAGGGAGGGAAGAAGCTGCTTCCTCCCTAGCCTTCAATAGAGCTCAGGAATATAAGGAGCAGGTTGAGGGCTCCCTAGGAACCCTCCCTCTCTAGATTTACGGGCTCCATTTTATCGGTTGGTCCTAATATTTTCCAGGATCATCCTCAGCACTCCGGGCACATTTTCTTCTATCTTGTTTGAGCACTGGGCTACTTCTTACACTTAAACTTAAATGTCTGTGCTTCTCAGAATGCATTTTATTTCAATATGAAAGGAAGATCCTAGGGTAGCTATGGATCCTGGGATCTTATTTGGGATTCTGCTAATTGATAAAAATAGGAGACAACAGGCCTGAATGGAGACACTATGCAAGAACCTAGACCAAGTTCATTTATCAAAAACAGTCTTATATTGAGTTAGTGTGCAAAACCGCAGAGGTTGTAAGCGGGAATGGACAACTGATTTGCTTCACTTTCTAACTAGATACCACGCCCCTAAAAACACCAAAAGAGAAGCCAAGAGAGTTGGGGTGCAGCTCAGGTGTGGAACACTTTCCTAGCATGCACAGGACTGGTTCCATCCCTAGTTCTGTAAAGCAAGCATATGATGATGATGATGATGATGATGATGATGATGATGATGATGATGAAGGCACCACTGAGGAGCATCCCTCACCAGCTTCCTTCTCCCTCAAACTTGCCTTCCCTTTTTGTCAGATCACCTACGTCTGGAAGGAATGCTCCATGTTCCTGACTCCTCCTTCCTCCTTGGCCTTCTATCCTGAGAGCTGAGATGTCTCTTTCCCTATCTCTCTCCAAGCCACAAAGATCTTCTGAATGGCCAAACCCAAGAAGGTCCCTTAAACTATCTTATTTTTAACCACTGCAGAAGTTTCTGTTTCCTTTTGGTTTTATAGCATGTTTCATTTTCCTTTCTCTCTGGCTCTTCCTTCTCTACCCTTTCTGTGCATGCCTTAAAGACTGATGTAATATCTTCTGTGTCCTTCACAGAGCCATTGAAAGATGCCTTCTATGCCTCGGACATAGAATTTCCAGAGCTGGCATCTTTGCTCTTGTGTTCTCCATTTTATCTTAACATTCTTTCCTTTCCTAATTCCTGGCCCTGTCACCAGTCACAGTTCAGTTGTCTACACTGGAAGTTTCAATCTCAAATTTTTCTCTAGATTTTTTTTTTTTTAGATGTCTCCACATCAGCTCCGGCCCAAAAGGACACTCTATTTGTACCCCAGAACTAACTCTCCATGACTCACAGCATGTCTGATCACTCCATTTGATCCTTATCATCACCTCTTGATTAGATGTCTAATGATTTATTATCTGTCTTCTCCATAAGAACCGGAGCCTACTATCCCAAACCCCTATCTGGAGCAGTACCAGCGTTTACCTGATACTCAGTGGAATGAATCAAAAGAAATTATGTTTCTTCTTTCTATCTACTTCAGATCTAGTCTTGAGAAAGTCTAGTCTTTTGAAACTCTGCTGTTTTCATCTTGGAAGTCTCTTTCTATCCTTTCCCACTATACTGTCTTCCACTAGGACGCTCAATACCATTCCAACACTGACCTGACTGGCCTCTTGCTCTGCCCATTTAGTCTTCTCAGACCACACAAACAAACCTCTTTTCCTACACATGGTCAGGTCTAGGTGTCTTCTTCCTTTTCGTGGAGCTGCTTATTGATGTGTGCCTAACAGCCTGAACTTCCCCCCTCTCTTTCTAGTGGCAGAGGTATTCAGACAGCCACGGCATCGTCAAATTTAACAAAAATGGTTCATGGGCAGTGTGGAAAAGTAACACAGAAGAAATCTGAAGAACTAGGGATCAGTGACCCATCCTGTTAAAGGACCATGTTAGAGATCCTAGGAGTATGAACGGGAGTAAGTGGGCAGAATTCCAGAACAGTCAAGACAACAGAGACAGCTACATGGCAATGGGAGGGGCTGGAGAGAAACAGAAAGGGAAAAAAAAAAATCTAATCATGCTGAAGTGAGATAGGATTTCCACACTTGTCTACATCTGAAGGCTAAAAATAGGAACATTTGGGGAGAAAAGCATCGAGGAATCTTTTAATTCTTCTGACATGGGCTATAAGAAGCGAAGTTTGCGGGGATGGGTGTGTCTCTCACTCTGGGTGGTAAAATTAGGAAGCTCTTATTTTGGATGCTCCAACCTTCACTCCTCTCTACCCCCTGCCTAGTCGCTCCATCTTTGTGTGGAAAGCTCAATCAGCAACGCGTCAGAGACATTTATCTACATAAAGCTATAAGCTATAATGTGGTCATTTTAATACACTGACAAAAGACAGTGTGTAGCCAAAGACACAACCAGCAATATGCATAAATATATGTGATGTCCATAATATTAATCAGGTGGTTGGCTCAGGGACAAAGACCTCATGTAAACACCTTACGGAGAGGAAAGGGTCATTTTTACTTAATGATTCAGAACTCTCAGCTTGTGGCAGCTTCATCTTGCATGCATGTGCACACATGCTCACACACACACACAAATTTGTATGCATATATACACAACTTAGAAAAATTGGGCTATCTTTAGAATCTGGGGCAAAGAGATATTCTTTTTACTTTTCTGTATTTTTGAATTGTTTATAATCAGCATAAGGCAAAAGTTGCAAAAGTGAATGTGAAAGATTCCTGGGAGACAGAATGTTTCTCATGGATCCTTGGAACCCCCGGCATGTGATAGGACCTACTGGGTGCATTATACAGAGGAAAGGAGAGCTGGATGGTGACTGGTCAGCTAGCAGAAGGTGGGTTTTCTGATGGCTACAGCCATCAAGGAGTCTGCCCTGTAAAGAAAATTGCAGGGCTTGGGGTTGTGCATGAACTGGCTCTTTCCTCTGTCAGAGGGCTTCACTGAGAAGGGCCACTTCTGGAGCACCCTCACCTGTATCTCCTGCACAACTCAAGCCCTGCTCAGGTGCTAAAGCGTGTTGATTTCACTCTGTTCCCATCCCCTCTTTTAACAAATGCGGCTGCTTGAGTAATGGAAGCCTTTGTGTTGATATCTCAGTCACACTGGATTTTCATAGCCTTAAGAATGGAGGTCTCCTGCTCAGGGAGAATGCTTGCTGTTGCTCCTGTGCCTTAATACACACAGAAGAGCCAGGGCAAAGGAGGGAGAGGGAGGAAGGATTCCAGTACCAGTTTCTGGTTATTTCTGAATATTACTTCTAAATGTCTCCGCATTTTCTTCTGACTGGCTCCCCCTCCACCCCCCTCCCCCCACTTCTGAGATCTGAGTTGTGCTGCTCTGAGTTGCTCCCTCTGTGGGAAGATAAACTTCATAGCCAGGAGAAAACAAACAACAAAACAACCCTCCACAGCCCTTGGCTCTCTCCAAATTTCCAATTTCCTTCTCTTAGAAGGAAGAAGAGGAGGGGGAGGAGGAGGAGGAGGAGGAG
>NC_034599.1:44919975-44935948 GCF_900095145.1 Mus pahari | reverse complement strand
AAGAAGAAGAAGAAGAAGAAGAAGAAGAAGAAGAAGAAGAAGAAGAAGAAGAAGAAGAAGAAGAAGAAGAAGAAGAAGAAGAAGAAGAAGAAGAAGCCATATGCTTCTTATTGCAAGGACTTTAGTAACTAAATTGGGGGGTGGTCCACAACTTTGAAAATGGAACCGAATCTAAAATTCTTTTTCCCCCTAATTATTAAAAACGTTCAAATTCCTGATTAAGGAACGCTGGAGGCAGAATGATCTCCCAAGACCTGAATGAAGGAAAAGGGTGAAAAGAAATCCCAGCTCTGCCTGGAAGGTTCCGTGTGAAAGAGCCCGGTTCCCTTGGTAACTCCAGGCCGCGTTTTGCAGGCAGCCGCATCTGCCTCCCCTGTCTCTTACCTCCTGGATGTTAGGAACTATTTGTGGTCGGCGTGGTGGAAGGACACAGTGAGGTTCTCACCTCCGCCCCCCGCCCGTCGCTCGCATCCCCAGTTCCATCAAAGCCAACCCGGGCCAGCGCAGGGATCTCCGAGTTGCGAGTGTGCTGAGGCTGGGACTGTCACTCATTCTCCGCTCAGCGCGTGAACGCAGCTCGGCAGTGGCTGGCAAGAAACAATTCTGCAAAAATAATCATACCCAGCCTGGCAATTGTCTGCTCCTCGGTCCATTGCTCCGCCGCCGTCCACAGTCGCTTGCAAGGGGAAGGCACTGAATTTACCGCGGCCAGAACATCCCTTCCAGCCGGCAGTTTACAATGCTGCGAACTAAGGATCTCATCTGGACTTTGTTTTTCCTGGGAACTGCAGGTACATTTTAATTTAATTTTATTTTTAAAAAAATCTACATCGGGTTTATTAATTGTCCGCTTGTCCCTGTCTTTCCTCCCTCTCCCCGAGAAGCACGGTTCTTTTGGCTGGTTTTGTGTGTAAAGCAAAGACAGCATTTTCACTGAGCTGAGAAGGGAGTGCATCTCATCGTCCTTGCTTGGCCAGCCAAACCCGTGCCCTCCGGGACGGCACTGGATGCGGCTGCCTCCCCGCTCGGTGGCGGCGGCGCACGCCCTTCCCACTTGTGTGCCCGCGGAGGTGGGACAGGGGTATGGGGACCGGGATGCTGCCGTGATGGGCAGCGCTGGTTTCCCCTTCCCGAAGGCGGGTGGCGGATGCGTGGCGCGGGTGGTGTCGCCTCCCAGGCTCATTTTCCACCTAGAGGGGTTTGTCAAGCTTCGAGAAGAGTGAACAATAAGGCTGGGGCAGTTTTACCCCCACCGTTATGTCCCGGGCTGTGATAAAGTGAGGCTTGCAGCCTTCGCTTACTCCCCCCTCTTCCCCGCCCCGAATAACGGTTTGCAAAATGGGGCAACCACGGGCAACACCGCAGGGCCGTGTGGTCGTTCCTGCACCCCCGTGCAAATGACGTTAGTTTTTCATTTGCCAAATTGCTGGGTAGTTGCAAAGCCTGCCCTCGGCCGGGAGCACGGAGGGATGGGAGGGTCCAGCGCCGCGTTTTGACAGGAGGAAGTGCAGAGGGGCGGAGGGTGAGGAGGGCGTGATCGGGGCTGCCTAGTTGTGTGTGTGTGCGCGCGCGTGTGCGCGCGTGTGCCTTTACACGCACCGAGAGCCTAGGGTTGCACGGTGCCAGCGAAGAATGGCAGGTAGCCAGCTGCCCAAGACACCTCTTCCCATTCTCCTTTCTCTGGGCGATATTCCTGATCCTGGCAAAGTGTGAACAATGGGGAGCTCGGGAGAAAGATCGTAGCGACGCTGTCGCGGGTGGCGGGGGCTGTGCCACCGCCCAGAGATCCTTAGCATTCGGGAAGGGGGCGCATTGCATTTTGGCTATTTCCATCTCGGCTTTCCCTGGAAAATTCCTCAGTGTGCCCACCCTCCCTTCCAGCTGCTGCCCCTACTCCACCCAAGGATTTGCGCTTTGGCGTCCCGGTGGACTGGGAGAGGGGGAAGCAAAGGGCGCTGGGGCCGCCAAGAGCTGGGTGGGATGGGCCGACAGCTGGGGCGGGGGGGGCGTGTGCTGCCAAGCACCAGCTGAAAGCAAGCTAGGCGGAGGAGACCGCGTATGGCTGTCGCTTCTGCCCGGTGTGGCTGTACTGGTCCAGGATCTCTAAGCCTTGGGTGTGGAGCGCACAGAGCGGCCCCGGGAGCACCCAGCGCGCCCCCCTCCGTGGGCAGCAGGAGAGCAGAGCTGGGCCACCGCCTCCAGCCAACTCTGATCGGCGACCAATCAGAGCGAGGCTGGCTGGGCGGGAAGCCGCGAGAGGCTTTTATTGCGGCGCGGGTGGCGCCCAAGCTGCCAGGATGGTCTCTGGGTGTTCTAGCTTAACGGTCTCGCTCGCCACCCGCCGGGAGAGACCCCGCCCTGATACTGCCCCTAGCTGCATGGCCGTTTTCGAGGACATAAAATGGAGAAGGATAGGCCCTGGGACATCTCTTGGTCCAGCTAGCTCATTCTCGCCCACTCGTGCCTCTTTCTTGGCGCTTTGGAGCATTCAGGCTCCCTGTCCATGGCGCACAGTTGCGCTGGAGCGCTTCGCTTGCGAGTGCTGTAGACAGCAGCTCCCTAGCTGTATCCCTGAGAGCAGACGCGCCTGCGCTGACCCTTTAGCCAAGGACTAGACGCTGGGGTGGAGGGGCGTGGCGGGGTGTGGTAGGGCGTGTCTTGACAGGTCGTGCCAAATGGATCCTCGCCACCACCAAGCCCAGGACTGGCAGAGGCGTACCCTTCTCTGTGGTGCTGTGGGTGACCTCCTCTTAGGGTGTGTTTACTGAGACCTTCCTTCTGGATAGCAGCATGACAATGGAGACCAAATCTTCCATGATGCGTCTTTTTAGGATCTCCTAATGGTCTTCTCCATGATGGAGATGGGTGTAACCCTCAGTGTTCGTATCCTGGTGGGAGCTGAGGGAGGGAATCCTACAGTGGCGTGATACTGGATGCTCAGGCAAGATTGGCATCCTGACCAGTGTTCCCTGGAACGAAAGAATCCTTATTCTGCCCCTAAGCCCAGACGGTGAAGAGAAAGAAGCACATACCAGCCTGTTTAACAAAAGAAAGTGGTTTTACAAAGAGAATTTAAAATTAAAGTATTGTTTTAACCAGCTTAAAAAAAGAATCTAAAGAATTCAGACCAAAGGGTTTGGAAGGATATAAAAGAGGGATATATATGAATATCCCCCGCCCTTAAACTGCAAATGCTGTGGGATATCCACAGACAATGGTATAATTCAAACTCTCTGTTATTGGTGAGCATGAGAATTCAACATATAAGAAACGCTATCCGTAGCACTCGTTAATATCCTGGTGCATATCAAATGAATCAGATGTTGTAGGTGTCTCCTGCCCTTTAGAAATAAAAAGACAGGTTGCATAATTGCATAGTAAATTTGAGATTGTGGAAGCAGCATTTGTTGCATGCTGGCTGGCTGGCTGAATTATGTGCTTGAACGATCTGGAACGTTTAAACCACGTGCTTAGTTGACAATTTTAGTCCTTTGCTAGTCAAACCTGAAAAAGTTAAGGATTAGGCAGCACTAACAAGATAACACCAGACTTTTAACAAAGAGAAAATTTAGTATGAAAGGTAACACACATAAACTATACCTTCTATCCCTTGCTAAGCAGTTGACGACGCTGTTCATAAAGGTGTATTGGGAGAGTAATTACACAGACCTCTGTTCTTCTTTTCACATTGATTTTCATTTACTAGGGGGAAAAGTAAAATTTGGACAAAATTTAAAGGACTGTAACAAAGCCATACTTAAATGGAAAACCTTTCACCACTCACAACCTTTTTCAAAAACATATTGCTGTCCATAAAGTTTAGCATGCTAAAAAAAAAAAAAAACATTGAGATTAACTTAGAATTCGTTTAAAATGTAACAAGACTAAAGTCAAGTGGAGATTATAATCTAGAATTGTGGAACTATGGCCCTCCATTTATTTAAGTTGGTGGGTGTCATGTTGTTGTTTGGCTATTTGGGGACAGTATCCCTAAGTGGCATAGAACTCACTATCTAGACCAAGTTGGCCTTGAACCATTTTAGAATCTTCTTGCTTCAGCGACAGTGCTGATAGTACATCCATGAGCTACCAAACCAGCTTATTTATGTTTTTGCTGTTTCCACTGAAGATCTCTCTGCCCTGCTAAGTTTTCGCTTATCCTACACTGACAGCATTCCCACTTTCCTGCTTCCACCAAGAGATTAAACTTGGTGCCCCCTCTCTAGATACCTTCACCCCAGATCCCTTTTGTTTTAGCAGTATCAGGAGACGAGCAGACAGTTGTGCCTCAGAGCTTGGCTTAGTAAAGCAGCTTTTTCCAGATCTGCCCATGGCGATTGATTAAACTAAGGATGTGTTCCTTGAGTGGGTCAGTAGTTCTCTAAGCTTGATCAAAAATTAAAGTAGATAGGCTCTTAACCAGCAAATGGCCTAGTAGGTACAGCACTTGTCATCAGGCAATGCATGCCTAGAACTCACGTAATAGAAGAGAGGACTGACTCCTGCAAGTTGTCCTCTGATCTCCACACATATGACAAAAATATATACATACAAAAAATCAAAGAAAATGTCAAAATGTCCCCCCAATACAAATCCCCAACAATACAAGGAAAATTAAGGTGTTAGCATGTTATTCATAGACAGTATAGTTATAGACTCCAGTGAGGGCGAAATTAGCTACAGGGAACCCCAGCCTCTAAGAGCTTTTGAAGTAATTCCCTTTGGAGTATACTTATCATTAATTGAATTCTTCTGATAGGTAATCTATAACTCAATGTAAATAATCTCTAAATTTTCCTGTCACTGGGAACAATGTCTTAATTGCCTTTCAAAATAAATGGCACCATTTTGTCAGTCAGACTCTAATCTTTACTGTGACAGATGTTTTTCTTCACGCCAGAACTCAGTTTCTTAACTTATTGGCCACATTTGTAAACCTCACATTGCTTGAGATCTGGACTTTGGGATTTCTAGTGCAATCACTTCATTTTTTCTTTTTCTTTTCTTTTTTTTTTTTTTTTTTTTTTTTTTTTTTTTTTGGTTAGGTGATGAAAGCTGCATTTGTATTAGTTTGATGAATCCCCCACTCCTATTTTACGTCATCAGTATTAAAGCACCGTGGCCTCTCTCCAGATCGCAAGTGACTTCGGTGCTGCTGGCAGACCTCCAGATATTTTTCAGTCTTTCTCAACTTTATGGGAAATAAGTGGCTGACTACCTGTTGCTGAAGGACATTTGAACTCTCCCTGACAGCCTTTGGTCTGGGATGATAGAGACCAGAACGAATTGGCAGGGAGGGAAAGCAGGGGTTGCACCTGTTCCCATCTATCTGCTGAAACAGTCTAGCTTGGGAGGAGACAAAGGCTCGTGCAAAAGACTCTCCTGTCCTACTGATGCTGTAGAGCGGATAAACAAGGCTTTGTGGTGTCAGGATAAACAGTTGAATGCAAGCTCCATGATGGAGCTTGGTGATCTAACAGATCTATAGAGTAAGGAATGTCCGGGATTTTAAAAGAAATGTCAGGCAGCCAGTTACAAGCAGCATTTTTCTAATCCTAAAAACTCCATTATGAATTAAACAAAATTGGAAACATGAATCATCAGTAATGCTCATTTCAGCTGTGAGTCAAAAGACCAAGGCTCAGATACCCTTTGCTACAAAGGAAGAATTCTGAGTAAAATCCAGTAGGGAACTGTGTGTGCTTTTTAATATACTCCCCGAGTCTCAGGAATATTGTAAAAGGTAGCCTCAAAGGAAGGGCAGAATTTCACAAGGACCCTTCTGAATCCTAATGATTTGCGTTTATGAGGCCTGGAGATTTTAGTATTAGAAAAGATTTTAGCAAGAATGTTTTTGATAACATGAATAGATATGCTTGCTCTCCTGTAGGACACTGGAATACAGAAGTCAGTCTGAACGTCATGGTCTTGTGACCTCTAGCCCTTTGTGTTATTAACTCCTGAAGCTGATGTACAGGGATGTAAATGACCTGGCACTGGCAGCACCGCCATTGTGCCCTTCGGCACAATTCGTGCTGTTGAAATACTGTCTTTCAGCTGCAGATGCTCAGTAGGAATAGTGCCTTCTGATGTTGGTCTGGGTGCCAAGTGGAGGCCTTTCAAGTAGTTTCAATACATTGTACTTAAAATGCTCTTAGGCCGTGTCTACTGGCAGCCACTGAGTTAACTGGTTTTCACTTGGGTTGACACCTTTCTCCCTCCCTGTAGTCATAATTTAGTTTCTAAGCAATCAGGGAACTAAAAGAGACTGCAGTTGAAGGACCTATCTCATATATGGGACATCAAAGATTTTAATGGACCTGTTATGCGTCCCTTCCATCTTGATATTTGTAATGCTTTTTTGATTGCAGAGATCGTGTGGCTGGTGTGACTTCAGAACCTCCTGTCTAACACACACCCCACCGCATACTCACTTTTTGATGGGGAGCTGAAAACACTGCAACATCTGAGGCCCCTTTTCTAGCTTGTATAATTCCTGGGCTAACACAAACAAAGCCTTGCTTTGCCCCCTTTCCAGTGGTTTCTGATTACCTCATCATTTCACAGCATTCCTGGTAATTTCACACTGTTTGAGATCCTGTTACATATTCTCTTAAACAGAAGATCGGATATGTTTACCAAGTGCCAAACTTTAACCATCATCCCCGTGGTGAGCCACACTGGTGTTCGATGAGGTCATTTGTGCTGTCAGGGAAGCTTGCTATGAATACTCAGGCTTGGAGATGAGGAGAAGAGAACTTGGTACCTAAACTAGGCAGCAGCTTCAGCCATGTATCTCCCTAACTGTCTGACCTTGGAATGAGTTGTGCTCCAAGTTGCAGTTTCTTCCTCTGTGAAGCAGGAAGTGTTAGTATGCCTGTGTGTTGGAGTCCTGACTATTTTGGAGACCACAGAAATTCAATGGATGTGAGCTATGAGTACTTATGTGAGGAAATGGATGTATCTAGAGCCAGAAAAAGATTACTAAGACATACATGGTGCTGTCTTTTTGGGAGACGTTAACAGGAACACCAGGAGATTTTGGCTTTATTAGTGTCAGAAATAGATTTGGAGACATGGTTGCTAAGTGTCCCAACATTGCCATGTTGGGTTGCTTTAGAGGAAAAGGTGACTTGATCAGAAGATGGAGAGCCGTCAGTACAAGGATCGAAATGGTTCCATTGGCAATGGAGGTTATAAAATTCTGGCCCTCCAAAGGAAAATCCTTGCTTTTGCAAGGATTTAGAAAACATATGACCATGAGAAGACATAACCAGGTCCCCATCTCTCAGGGTCTAGGAAGGCATGTGCTTTCAGAACTCTGGAAAACTCTGGTCTTGCTTTAGCAACTGTGTTTAGGTCTGTTTGATTTTTTTTTTTTCTGTTTCAATTCAGTTGCTTTGGAATATAGGTGAGTGGTTCCAGCTTGCTGAACATGAACCCTACATGGACAAGTTCCATTGCTTTCAAGCTTAGAATCATGTATCAAGATCAAGGTTATTTTTCTAAAGAAGCTACTTGACCTTTATTTTTCCAAGGATCTGAAGTGAGATCTAAGGTATTCTATGATTTCTCACTGCAGGTATTTTTGTAAATTACTAACTCGAATAAAATAGAGTAATTGGTATTCTTATTCAAATGAATCAGACTTAAATACCCTACTGACTGGGCAGGAAGTAGCTCTGCCAACTGAAGGTGACTTGGGTAGGAGGCTGCAGAATTTGTTTTAAGTAGCTAAAAGCAGATACCATAGACTACCAATTATTATATCTTAATCATCAGTTTGTGGTTCATAGGCCCATTATATCATTCTGTCTTCTCATCATTTATTTGGTAAATATTTACTAGGGGCTTGTTCAGTGCCTTTATTGGAAGCACAGTGGTCAGATAGCATATCATATCTATGCTGTTTGTGAACAGGTCCTAGGCTAATAGTGTAAGAAGAATGTAGCTGTTAAACAAGAAAACCACATGCACACATTTGCAAAAAACTGAGAAAGGAGACAGGACACTGTCGGAGTTTGTGAAGAGAAAATCTACTTATTGGATGGTTAGAGAAATGAAGGTAGCATTTAAACATCTATCAAATAAAAGAGACGGATGGCATTCATTCTCATTTTAAGACATGACCTATGGCCTGCCTCATTGGGCAAACAGAGTGAAACAGCAGGCAGAGGCAAATTCCTGGATCCAATAAAAATTCCTAACATCTTGAGGTCAAACAACTTCAGAGATTGTGCCTAGTTTCAGTTTATAAAGTCAAGAAGGACACGCCTCTGTTTCCAGAGCTTTCCATCTTTCACATAGAGATATGATCCCATGGCTCTTTGGGGGACCACAATAAAGGTGGCAATCAATTCTGCGTGGGGGCTCCCTTGAGCTTTGCTGAGGAGATGAAGAAGCTTGCCTTCAGGAAGAAGAGGTGACTCAAAGAGAGCAAATCACTGGAGCAAAGTATATACAGCTGGATTTGGGGGGACAGAGGCAAGAGTAGAAGGAAGAAACGGAAGCCCAAGGAAAGTGTTTACTGAGGTGGGGCTGGACCACGGTTTCTATAAGGTGACTATCTAAATGATAACTTGAAAACAGGTAGCCTTGGGAAATATGGTAACAGACTTGCCTGTGGTGGTTCTTCCTAGACTGTGCCTCGCCAAGGGGAGGAGTCACAGGGAAGGGACATTGTGGGGAGCTCTGGGGTTTGTACATCTGCTAGACACACTGACATTCTGTAAGTTGTTGCTTTTCTGAGCCCGTGCCCTTATCTGCAACGCTGAGGCCCTGATGCCCACACCTCCTACTGGGTTTTAGTAAGCTTAAATAAACAGTAAATAATCAATAGGCACTTTTGAACAGTTTAGTTCATCTTGAGCCAAGAGATTTTATCTAACATGCTTGCTTAAAGAAAATTTACTGTGACAGCTTTGGGCATGGCTCTGAGTGAGAGGAAGAAGGAGAAAATAAAGCAAAATTGAGACTACTACTTTTGGCTCTGTTGAAGCTTCCAGGTGGTTACAATGCAAGTACTTAGTTCCCACAGTTAAGAAAGATGCTATGTGGCAAGTCCCTAAGTGAAGGGGCCAGGCCATAACCCCTTAGATAGGCAGAATTCTCCTTGATTCCTTTTAATATCTAAAAAAGATGTAGAAGACTGAGAACGTGATCCAGGCTTCTAGGGACCATGGAGCAGTAGGGCAAAGAAGATGTGTTTCCTCATGGAAGATGATTGGACTGGAGAGAGAGAATTGTAATGAAGAGTGATTTAAGGTGTGGGGTGTGTGTGTGTGTGTGTGTGTGTGTGTGTGTGTGTGTGTGTGTGACATTAAAAAGAAAGAAAAAAAGAAAAAGCAAGTACTCTACAACTCTACTCTTTATTAGAAGAACTATAGTTGAATGGTTTTATAAAAATCATTTTTCTTTGTTCAAGAAGGACTGCTTAGTGAAAGAAAAAACACTGTGGTATCTCTTACAAAGCAGCTCATTTTGAAAAGTGATCATTTTAATGACTTTGGAGAGAGGAGGTGCATGGGTGAGATGTTGGAGATGGACAAGCCATGCCAAGGTCCATCATATCTGAGATGGAAGATGCCTGAGGTGGACAGGGTTTCTGGATTTTCATCATGGAGAAGGGGAAGCAATGCCAAAGTCCATCATATCCAAGATGGAAAAACGCTGAGGTGGGTAGGGTTTCTGCATTCTCATCAGTGTATTTCCTAATTTTGGAGTTCAGGGTCTCATTCTGTACCCCAGGTTAGCCTGGATCTCACTTTGTAATGCAGACTGCCATTAAATGTGAACTTCTGAGTTATCGGGATTACAGACATAATGCCCAGCAAGATTGTGGAAATTTTTTTCAAGGTCTATTTTTAATAAGTACTACAACTTATTATAGCACTGTTAATAAAGGTGGAGTTTGGACATTGTACTCTGGACATTCTAATATCTTAATTTATTATTTTTTAAGCTGTGGGTAGTGATATTGTCTCTTTATTAATCATTAATAAAGAAGTAAGGAAGGGAAAGAGGAAGGAAGAATGAAAGGCAACAGTAAAGTGAGATAAATTAAAAAAATATTTTATAGAGTTGGACTTGTTAAACTTTTGTTTCTGGTGTGTGTGTGTGTGTGTGTGTGTGTGTGTGTGTGTGTGTGTGTGCAACCTGGTTGTGATGGAAAGCATATTGTAACTTAGGTCAACACACTCTGACACCTACTGTTATAGAATGAAAGGTAAAGGACAAGCAAGAGGATGAAGCTATCTGCACCAGAGAGCATGGAGTTGGAAAGTTCAGGGTAGGGACTCGGTGGGCTTTGAGGGAGGGGAAAAAATGACAGCAAGACTTCTTAGCAAACATGGACTCAGCTGGTCATCTGCAAGGGATGGAGTAGAGAGCAAGAAGGGAGGAAGGAGAGAGGGGGAAGAAGGGGTGAGGGGGAAAGAGGGAAAAAACCCCATGGCACCCTGACCTCAGAAAGCTTGTCAACTTGGGAGCAAAAAGACTAGAAACACCAGAAAGTATCCAGAGCACAATCTGGGGAATATAACGCATCACTAGCCAGATGGAGATTGCCAGGGAATCAGGAATGGTTGGAGAACCCTTCTCAGTCAGTGAGAGGAGGCTTAAAGGAAGAATGGAGGTGGAGGAAGGTGGGTGGGGCTAGTCTGTACATGCATATATAGCATGTCTCTGTACAAAGCTCAGCTAAGAAGGAGAGGATGGAGACAGAGGTGGTAGGAGTCTTAGTTTTATGATTTCAATAGAAAACATGATGGATCACAATCAATACTTTGTGGAGTCTTTCTCATAGCCTAAGATTGATGTAGTGTTTAGCATCCAGAATGCTGTCCTATCTACAATTCAGAAAGGAATGTTGAACAATATGGAGGGAACCAGATCCTAGGAGCATGAACTAGAAGGTTAGATCATCCCCATAATGAGGGTAGTAGGAATGAATATTATATAGAGATATAACCCTGACTTTGTGTATATATATATATCTTAATCATATTCTCTCATCAAGACTGGAAAAGGAGAGCTTACGTTTCACAGAGTTTTCTGGAATGAGAATGTAGGACTTTGCATACAGTTGTAGAACAGATAGCTCTGTGAGTAGGAGGGTGGCAGTTCTTAGGTGACTTAGAGTGTGAGGGAGGTGAGACCCAAGCAGAAAGTTAGGAGTTGTTCAAGAGAAGCTCAGTAACACTAAAGCCATTTCAATTGGGTGGAGAATTTCAAGATCTTAAGAGTCAAAGACCAAGGCATAGACGATATACAAGACACTTGCTAGGAAAAGTGACAGGGTGGGGATGGGCTTTTGTTTTTGTTGCTGCTGCTGCTGGTGGTGGTGGTGGTGCTACAGGGAGCAAAGATGCCATACTGGGATCAGTGTCCCCTGATTGACTGCACCAAGAGGAAAGAGCCAGAGAGGAAAAAGTTTGTGAACAACCTCTTTACAAGGGACAAAGGGACAAATTCATAATTTTGAAAAGTGTCAAAGTCAGGGATTCCCACAGCTTCTGTTGTTGATAATATGGGCAAATAGTTTTTAGATATAGTTGCTCTGTTGTCTTGTATTAGTACCTTTGACAGTCATAACCGCTATTAATTGTTATTATTTTATTATGTATATCAGAGTTTTGCCTGCATGTATGTATGTATACCATGAGTGTGTCTGGTGCCCACTGAGGTCAGAGGAAGGTGTAGGATCACATAGGACTGGGGATACTGGCATTTGGGAGCTGTCATTTGGGGGCTGCCATGCAAATCCAAGTCCTCTGCTCTTAACCACTTAGAAACTCCCTTTTGGCTGCACATAGAAGTTTGTATATTTCCTCATTCATTCATTCATTCATTCATTGTTTTGGGACAGGGTCTCACTATGAGGTCTAAACTGACCTTAAACTCAAGATCCCCCTGCCTCAGCCTCTGCAGGGCTGGGATTACAGCCTGCACCATTGTGCCTAGCCTTAGCAGAATCCCTGCAATTTGCTGGGTTTATCACCGATTAGATATCTTTTTGTTTTGGTTTTTTTTTTGTCTGTCTGTTTACATGAGATCACCAAAGGAGTGGCGAGAGTCATGATTGGCTACTCTTTCTGATTTAATGAAAAAGCACATTCACTCCAGAGCATTTGCTTTGCTTAGAAGAGAAGCTGTCAAGTACAAGTTAAGCTGACATTACTCTGTCAGAATTATATTTAGGTGACAATCTGGCAGCCTTCAAGGTCTGTTGCCATCCAGTGCAGGCTCTTTTGGGTGGATACCAGGGGTTTTAATACTGCGGTTCTTATCCTTTCCACGACCTTGAGCATTAGTTAATCCTTCTGACACTTAGTTTATTTATCCACGAGGCAGCGATAATAATGCTTACCTAATAGGGACATTGTGAGGAGGAAACGAGCTCATTCATATAACTGTCTGCTACATAGTGAGCTTGGTCATTTTTTTTTTTTTGTCTTCCTTTCTTTTTGCTAAAGTTCCCAGTGAAGGAATATGCAATTAGTGTTGGGTTTAGATATTGATTATAATTAAACCCACATTTTTTTCCCACTCGGTTTTCATTTCCTAAGGACTTAGCATCACCATGAGCTGTAGTTGAGGCAGACAGGCCATAGTTGGTTGCTTACCTGCTTTACCTCCATCAGAAGCAAAGTCTTAGTTAATATTGACTTTGGAAAAGCAGAATTTAAAAACATAAAGGTTGGAGAGATGACTCAGTTGGTCAAGTGCTTGTTGCATGAAAATGAGAACCAGTGCCCAGGTCCTCACCATTCATATGAAAGCTGGGCATGGCTGCATGTACCTGTGGCCCCAGTGCTGGGTGTGGCAAGGACAAAAAGTCAGGAAGATGGTTAGGGCTTCCTTCATCCCAGCCTAGACAAAAAATAGTACTCACCAGGTTCAGTAAGAGACCTTGTCTCAGGGTAGAAAGCAATTGAGTAGGACACCTACTGTCCTCTTCCAGTCTCCTTATGTGCATGTGTCAGTGTGCACACACAGGTGCACACACGTGCATGCATGTGCATATGACTCACAAAATACACACAACCATATTGATGTATGAATATTTTGCTTTCTATTTCAATAGGCTGAGTATCAAATCTGTCCACTTGTGGTGGTGGTGGATCCATAAAAGTTGGCTGTTTAAATAATGGTTCCTGCTGAAGATCATATTGGTGACACTTCATTAGTCCAGAAGTCATTTGTCTGGCAACCTCCCTCCTTTGGAAGATGAAGAGTGATTTGCCAAAATAGATATCCCAAAGTCTGGGAATTAAATTGTATGCACTTGACCCACGGAGAAGCTTCTAAATCTTTATTCAGAGAGTCCATCTATTCTTAATTAATTTCCTAGCTACTACTCCATTTATAATGGCTCTGAGACTTGAATTTGAATTGAGGGAAGTTGACTGTTAGGTATGTGTACATTGATGGTAAAATGATGTGATAGCCTGGAAAAAAAAAAAAAAAGGAGAGGTTAGAAAAAGTAGGAAAACAGACTATAGAGGGATGCATAAATAAATAAATAAATAAATAAATAAATAAATAAATAAATAAATAAAATGTATTTAGACAGAACAGGAAAAGCCTCACATGTCACAAAATGCCAAAGGAGTGCCTATAGCAAAACAAATAGGTGTTTAGCAGAGCATAGTATAAATAGGTAAATAGGTAGGTATTTGTAATATTGCACCAGTTGGAAGAAACAATTGTGTTTCCTTACAAGGAGCAGGTGTTAGTCACATGCGTTCAGTCATTTGAACATGTGTCTTCGGTGTTTAGCTGTGTGTTAGATGTTCAGGGATGTGGCTGTGAGTTCACTGTTCTATACAGTTGAAAAGACCAAGCAAATTTAGATCTTAATCTAAAAATTTAGATCTTCAAAAACTGCAAATTTCAGGGGGGTGGGGGGAGATGAGGGAAAGAGAGTGTACAATTAAAATTATTCACCTGAACACTGGCTTTTGATACAGCTATATTCTATGCCCCAAGGATTTAGGACATATTTCATAGTTCATTATTTGAGAGAAACTTTGTATGCAGCCATTTCTCAGCTTGGTTTGAAGTATGTAGCATAAAAGAGAGCGAGCTTGCTGCTTAGTTTTGTCAACTCAATATAAGTTATAGGCATCTAGGAAGAAGGAACCTTAATGGACGAACTGCTTGTAACAGATTAGCCTGGAGATAAGTCTATGGAGAATTTTCTTGATGTGGGAGGGCCCAGCCCACTCAAGGCAGTGCCAGTCGTGGGCAGGTGGTCCCAGGTGGTATAGAAAGAGAGTTGAACCTGAACCCTCCAGCCAACTGTGTATGTGGTGATCCTCCATGGCCTCTGCTTCTGTTCTGTTCCTGTGACCTGTTCCCTGCTTTGAGTCCCTCCCCCCCCAACTTCCCTCAGTGATGGACTCAGATGAGAATGTGAGAGCCAAGGAAATCCTTTCCTCTTCAAGTTGATTTTGATTTTTGGCCATGTTGTTTACCACAAGAATAGAAAGCAAATGTGGTTAGTGGGTCAGCCAAGACTTTTCTGCTGAGTTATAATAAGTACATTTTATATGAAAACACCAACCCAGTAATTACTTGGAATTGCTTAGTTAGGGTTATTTTTCTTCTTTATTGAAATTAATTTTACATTTTTAGCAAAGTGATATGGCTAGATTGCTTTGAAACTTGAATAGTTCTATTAGAGTTAGAATCAAACACATTAGACCCATTCCCTAACCCCCTCTGCATTCCTCATCTCTCCCATCCCCCCCTTTTTTTTTTGACTCCTCTGAAGTACTTGCTCTGTACATTTCTTATTTCCATACTTACAGTTTACCAGTTGTGGTGGTTTGAATATGCTTGGTCCAGTGAGTGGCACTATTAGGAGGTGTGACCTTGTTGGAGTAGGAGTGGTCTTGTTGGAGTAGGCATGGCCTTATTGGAGGAAGTGTGTCACTGTGGTTGTGGGGTTTAGGATTCTCATCCTAGCTGCCTGGAAGACAATTCTCTCCTGTTTGCCTTTGGAACAATATGTAGACCTCTCAGCTCCTCCTGTACCACTCCTGCCTAGATGTTGCCATGTTCCTGCCTTGATGATACTAGACTGAACCTCTGAACCTGTAAGCCAGATCCAATTAAATGTTGTCCTTATAAGAGTTGCCTTGGTCATGGCGTCTGTTCACAGCAGTAAAACCCTAATTCTGACACTAGTCTTCCAGTTTAAGTATTGTTTGCTGCCTTTTCCCTTTTGAGGCTTAGTGCTTACATGCATGTCTCATTCCCATGTTCTCCTTGTTCCCTTTGTCTCACAAAATATCTATTTTTGGTTAAACCAATATTTAATGTTTATATCACTATGACAACATAAACGTTATCACAGTTGAGCCTTGAATAACACCACAGGTTTTGTATTCTTTCTCATATAACTTTATGTTTTTTCCATGAATTTGTAATGGGTTTGGTTTCCTTTGGTTATTTTTCTATGTGTCTGTCACTAATCATCCTCAACTTCTTGGGCTCTAGCCTACATCTCTTCTTGAAACATCCATGTTTGCTTCTGTTGCCTCTGGGGGTTCTGTGCTACACTTCAATCTGTTGATTTTCTAGGCTTCCTGTAGTTTAGATTTACCTGGAATATTATTTTCTATATTGGGCATTGTGTTTCCTGTGAATTTTGAAGGTGTGGTTTCATGTTTCTAACTTTCAGTGTTGTGTGAGCAATGTTCATTGCCAACCTGACTCCTACTAAATACCCGTACTAATAATACTAAATGATACTATATACAATGCTTACTATTAAATGCCTGTACTGGCTAGCTTTGTGTCAACTTGACACAGCTGGAGTTATCACAGAGAAAGGAACTTTAGTTGGGGAAATGCCCCCATGAGATCCAGCTGTGGGGCATTTCCTCAATTAGTGATCAAGGGAGAGAGGCCCCTTGTGGGTGGGACCATCTCTGGGCTGGTAGTCTTGGATTCTATAAGAGAGCAG
>NC_034599.1:44902433-44918700 GCF_900095145.1 Mus pahari | reverse complement strand
TTTTAGTGGAACCCACAGTTAAGAGACTTTTAATTGTAAAGACTTTGGATTTTAAGAGAAATTGAAATTTTAAGAATTTGTAAAGACTGTGGGACTTTTAAAGTTGTTTAGATCTTGGGGAATGAATAAGAAACTAAGGGTTGAGGCTTACTAGTGATGTGTTTGTGTGTCAAGTAGACAAGGGATCAATTTTACTGGCTAGCTTTGTGTCAACTTGACACAGCTGGAGTTATCACAGAGAAAGGAACTTTAGTTGGGGAAATGCCCCCATGAGATCCAGCTATGAGGCATTTCCTCAATTAGTGATCAAGGGAGAGAGGCCCCTTGTGGGTGGGACCATCTCTGGGCTGGTAGTCTTGGATTCTATAAGGGAGCAGGCTGAGCAAGTTAGGGAAAGCAAGCCAGTAAAAAACATCCCTCCATGGCCTCTGCATAAGCTCCTGCTTTCTGACCTGCTTGAGTTCCAGTCCTGCATCCTTTGGTGATCAATAGCAGTATGGAAATGTAAGCTGAATAAACCTTTTCCTCCCCAACTTGCTTCTTGGTCATGATGTTTGTGCAGGAATAGAAACCCTGCCTAAGACAATACCAATACAATAATACTAAATAAATACCAGGCTAAAAAGTTTGATAACTTGTTTAGGTTTTCTCTGAAAGAATGAAAGTTCTTTTTGCCTGCTGTATTTGTAAGTTCTCAACAGTGGACTTTTATGTAAGCTTTATCTTCATGTTAAGATAGGTTCTCTGTGGACAGTTTTAATGTGGGAATTTATGCCCTCTAGTCCTGAGAAGGGTTTCTCTATTATTTACTTCAGTTTTTTGCTTTTCTTTCCCCTTCCTTCCTTCCTTCCTTCCTTCCTTCCTTCCTTCCTTCCTTCCTTCCTTCCTTCCTTCCTTCCTTCCCTTTTTTCTTTCTTTCTTTCTTTCNTCCTTCCTTCCTTCCTTCCTTCCTTCCCTTTTTTCTTTCTTTCTTTCTTTCTTTCTTTCTTTCTTTCTTTCTTTCTTTCTTTCTTTCTTTCTTCCTCTCTCTTTTTCTTTCTATTCTTTTTATTCTTTTTCAAAAGTTAGATGAATTATCTAATTTTTCTTAATATTCTCTATCTTGTCAGAAACTTCTTTATTCTGTTTCCCAAGAGCTTTATTTGTTGGTTTGTTTCTGGAACATTCTATTCCACTAATATTTTTGGTTTCCATAGCACCCTCTTGCCTTTCTTAATGCAGAACCGTTTGCATTGCTGAGAGTTTTGGAAACTTTCCTTTGCTTTCTATATCACCAGTTTGTCTTTGAGCCTATGTTCATTATGTGTTAGTGACTCCTTGTGTGATTCAGGTATCGATGCATTGATTCATTCCTCACATGCTGATAATCCTTCCTTTGCTGTGATGAGGAGTCAGGCACTGCGATGATGTGAGGAAGTCCGTGGCTTGGGCCGCAGGGTGGTTATGCAGAGATCTTTAGGATGTTAGATGGGTCCTCTCTACTCATTCATTTCATGCACACGTTTCCTCTTGGCCTAGTTGGTTTAAGAAATTCCAACAGTCAGACACCTGTCTTTCTGTGAGTGGAAGAAATATGTTTGGTGTATTTCCTTCAGGATTCCAGTTAGTCCCCTCTTTGAAATACAGCACATTGCCTTCATCAGTGCATCTTAGCCCCTCTGGTATAACTTTCCTAGTCAGTAAAAGTGCAGACTTCTACTAGGGTGGAGGGTGATGAGAGAAGAGATACTTGACTGCTTCCTTCCATAAGTTAGAAGCCGTGTGTGTGTGTGTGTGTGTGTGTGTGTGTGTGTGTGTGTGTGTGTGTACACATTTGGGAGGTTGATGCTAATGGTAGGAAAACTTCTGGAGGCCTGCCTAGGTTCATAATCACCACAAGCCAAAGCAGGCTTTTAAATCTTTTATCCCACAGGCTTTAATGTGAATTTTTGAGATAGAAAGAAGTTGAATTCTTAAAACAAAATATATATGTTTGGGGATGCATCAAAGATACCCCCAAATAGGATTGTGAAAGCAACTTCAAGGGATTGATAGGTCAAAGTCTGACGGCCAGCCATAGGCTTTTGAGGAACTTTTATGAACTTAAAGTTCTCAGATGACTCCAGGGTGGCCCGAGAGTCAATGGTTCTTGGATATAAAGCCATGGGCTTGGCAGCAGTGCTGTGAATCAGAAGAGCATTCACTCCTGTGCATACAAATGGCCTCCTCTAAGACTTGCTAGGCAGAGGTAGGCTCACTCGGGACATTCTCCTGGCCTGGGAGTTGGAGGTAAATTCGGAGTGCAGCTAGATTTGTGAAGGCTCTAGACCACATTCTAAAGTGCTTCTGATTACCCTGTGGCGTCTATTCCTGTGGAATGAAAATGTGACAACCCTGAAGTGTTGGGAAAGGATAATTAAAACTCACTTGTTCATTTCTCAAGCTATTTTTTACTTTTGTCTATTGACCTTCAAGTTACTCGTGATGTCTAATTTTTAAAAATCTATTATAAATAAAGCAAAACAAAAGAAAGAAGGAAAGAGGAATGGTGTGTGGTGTTCTTTGAAGATAATAGGTTGAAAGTAGGTTAGCTGCCCTAGATTAGGATTGGAGGTCATTTTGAGCTAAATTGGCTTTGAAATCAGAGTTTGAATTGCTAGTCAGACTTAATTAAGATAACTGGGCATGAAGGCCATCGTTCTTCCTCTAGTCTCACAAAAAGAATATATTTTTATTGTTTTGTGCTTCTTTATAGACAAATTAGACTCTGGGTATTAAGTTTTGAGGGAACCATTTCACATGGTAGTTGACTTAGGAATTTAAAAGTGGTTGACATGTAAATAAATAAGCCGCATAACCACTTTATTTGATTTTCCTAGGAGTATTTGGAGTAGGTCTCTCTAAAGTCACTGGGAGGCAAATCAGTACATTGCTCTGAACTGTGTCTTTTCTACCCTGTTCAATATTAAGAGGAATGCCCATACAGATATTTCAATTGTTTTATTTAATTAACCATGCTGATGGAGCTAGCTTAAGGAAGTATGAACTTCAAATATATCAATCATCTTACAACTTATATATGCTTCTGTGTTAATATTACATCTATTTATTTACTGTGGTGTGTGTGTGTGTGTGTGTTCATGCATGCACATAAGTGTATGTAGTTGGTTGTCTCTTTCTGTCATGTGGGGATTGAACTCATGTGGTCAGACTTGTTAGACTTGCTGAACCATCTTGGCAGCATTAAGCATTCATTTGTAAATACTAAATCATTTGTTTGTGATAAACTGGTTAAATCTGTGTTAACAGTGTTAACTAGCTTGGCAGAGGAGACTTACAATGCTGTTGTTAATTTAGCTTTCATGGCCCTCATCTTCTATAGACTAAGACAAATAAATTAGTACAATAAATGTTTTAACTTAAATGGAAAAATACAAAGAAAGAAGAAATCAAAGCTAGAGATGAATACTGCTTCCCATGAATCTGAGAGTGTAGGTGCATAGCTGACTGGAGTCAGCGGACAGAGCCTCACATAAAGCAAACATGCCTTGACTGTTTTGATGGTGCCCTTGAACTGATGCTAACCTCCATCTTGAGGATATGTAGATCTTTTTGGTAGAGTGAACATCCTGGTATTTGGGTCTGCCGGCATGATAGGTTGACATTGCCAGTAATTAATATTGATCTGAATATAGTTTTGGAATAGCTTCACTGAAACTCATTTTGAAATGCTAAAGAACATCTTCCTCTTGTATATGAAATCTGTATCTACAGTTTTTTACAAAAGAGCATAAAATCAAATTTACATTTTAATGCTTAATACATTAATTTAAAAACCTCACATCCAAGGTAAGTCATTTAAGTCATTCAAACAAAGACATTCTTTGTTTGAAACATTAATTAGAAATGTCAGGTAACGGATTTATTGGGTTTTCTTCATGGGGCACTGGAAGCACAGTCAAATGATGAAGCCAATGAAACTTTCATTATGGATGCTCTAATGATCATGTCTGATGGGTTTGAACTCATTTTAAGGCTCTGGTACTGGGGTGATGGTTCAGAGAATGCTGTAACACGCATGAGGACTTGAGTTCCAATTCCTAGTATTCCAAATAAAAGCTAGACATGGTGGTTCACATCTGCAATTCCCGCACTCCTAAGGTGGGGCAGGAGGTCTCAGAGACAGGAGAAGTCCCAACGACTCACAGGCTTCTGACCTCCACACAAGTGCTGTGGAACCCATGTGCCTGCACTCACAGACATGGGTGTACAACACACACATACACATATCATACACCAAACACACACACACACACACACACACACACACACACACATCTCACACAACACTACAATACACACACATACACACACATACACACTCCACAGCACTATCACTACCACCACACACCACATACCCCTGTGGTGTTTTGAATGACAAATGATCCCATAAGCTTGTAAACAGTAGTGTTACTTGACAGGGATTAGGGGGTGTGGCCTATAGGAGGAATTGTGTCACTGGCTGGCATGACTTTGAGGTTTCAAATGCTCAAGCCAGGCCACAGTCTCTCTCTCTCTCTTCCTGCTGCCTGCTGATCTAGATGTAAAACTCTCAGCTACCTCTCTAGCACCGAGTCTTCCTGCATGATGCCATGCTTCCCACCATGATGATAATGACTAAATCGCTGAACTGTAAGCCAGCCCCAATCAAATATTGTCCTTTATAAGAGTTGTCTTGGTCATGTTGTCTCTTCACAGCAATAGAAGCCCCAAGTAAGACAGAAGTTGGTACCAGGACTGGGGCATTGCTGTGATAAGCCTGACCATGCTTTTGTTTGGAGGTATGGGGATTTTGGCATTTTGGATTAGAAAAGCAGTTGAGTGCTTTAGGTGGCACTTAATGGGCCATACAAATAGGAATATGGAAGACATTAGTGCTGAGGTTGGTTTGAATTGGGGGGAGGGAGGGGGCTGGCTCAAGAAGTCTCAGAGGGGAAGAATATTAGTATTGGCCTAGAGACTGTTCTGATATTCTGGTGAAGAATGTGGCTACTTTTCACCCTTGTTCAAAAACCTGCCTTAGGCTAAAGTGAAGAGTTACGGATGAATAGCTTTAGCAGAGGAGGTTTCCAGACAGCCTCATATTGACTGTGCCACTTGGTCATTAGTGTCCACACTTATGCAGATCTATAATGAAAATGAACAAACTGATCCAGGGAAAACACAAAATGTATACTTTGTGGGGCAAAGGAAGTGTGAGGGAGTCAAATCTAATGCTCAAGGAGATTAAAAAAAAAAAAAAAGTTAAAGAAAAACCTGATACTAAATGGAATAAAGGAGTGGTGACCTCAGGGGAAGACCGCAGCCAACCAAGCTTCCAACTTGGGAAAAGGAATGAAAGAAAAGTTTAGGGTTGGACATGGTAGCACACATCTTCAGTCCCAGAACTTGAGAGGCAGAAGCAGGAGGACCTCCTAGTTCAGGGCCAGTTTGGTCCACAGAGCAAGTGCCAGGGTAGCCAAGATTAACCAGTGAGGGAAACCACAGAAATCAGAAAGCTGATGCAGATGTAAGTGAATGAGCGGTCATGTGGTAGCCCCAGCGAGCAGCAGAACTTGACAGCTTTGGCCAAGTGGTTGTGGCTTTAGAGTCAAGGATACAAGAGAGGTTACAGAGTCTCTTCAGTGTCATGCTGTTTCTTCACAGCAATAGAAACCCTAACCAAGACACTAGAACCCCACTCCCCACCCTTAAAGATGAAAGAGAAAAGGTCTGGTAGAAATCATTCATGAAATTTGTGCTTAAAACTTATCTTTAATGAGTACATATGTATGTGATCGGTTGCATAATAAATATTTAATATTCCTTATGGTATTGCTTTATTGAAATAGTTTTATTCGTTTTTCTATTAAAATAGTTTTATATTGAATGTAATAACTTGGAAAAGTCACAAGTCTTACAACGATATATCATACCAATCACATATTTTTCCAAAGGCTCATGCCAGGTGGATTATTTGCTATTTGAATGTGAATTCAGTTTCTTAAAACAAAACAAAAAAGGTATAACTGAATCTTGTTCCTTGCAAACAACTTACCATCTTGTCCCGTGCAAAACTGGTACATTAGACTCGATAGTTGACCATAGTTTTAAATATGACAAAAAAAGGTTTAAAACTCTAAATTGCCATTGTTTACAAAATATTGGCAAATTAGAGCTAAAGTGCCTGGTGTTCTTGTGCAATCTTCTGTTTAAAAATAAACAGTGGAAATAATTGTAGAAACCTCTGGGTTTAGAAAAGCTTGTTGGTGGCTCTTCACATCCTACTAAAAAAGCAGGCGGTCTTTGCATATTAATCACTCTGTGAAAGGAAGCTCGCTTTATTTGCATTGTGTGAGCATTAAGAAGTCCAATAGTATGCCTGAAGGAAAAAAATGGGGGGATTGTAATTGTTGTTCTCAAAAGAGTTTTTATTCTATTCAAGTGGAAAGGCTGAATGCTGGAGAATTAGTGCAGTGTTTGCTGGAAGAAGAGTCCCTTTTGGCTGCTGTGTTTTATGATGGTAATCCCGGTGTGCCAGGATCCAGGACGCTGGGGTGGAGACCAAAGGGACTCATGGGTCCATGATGCAGTTTCTCTTCTTAAGATGGCTGTACTTTTGTAAGCATTTTCTCTTTACACATCTGCAAAGGGGATGAAAAATTGGCAATGTGTACAGTATAGGAGACTCCAGGAGCACCGAACAAGAACGGAGAAGTGGAAACCTTAAGTGGCTGCCATCGAAGGGAGGGGAGACACAATATGAAATTAAGTAAATTATGTGTGAGTATTTCTGTACAAAATGTGATCTGTTTAATGCCTTGCAGATGTAATTTGCTTCCCCCAAATTGATTTTAAATGATATATTTGAAATTCTCTTAATAACGATGGCATCGTTCTCACATCATTGTGTTTTAGGACTCATTGGTTGAGTATAAACATCGAGAATAAACAGAACTGTTCTTGATGACAATGTAGACATCCTTTAGGGTTTCATAGGCAAGCGATTTTAACACTTTTCTCCCCTTCTGTCCAGCCATCCTCCAGGAATCCCTTGGATGTTCTAACTTGTTCTAGCTGACACCAGTTCTCTTAGCCACTGTGGATTCTGAAGCTCATCAGGTGCACTACATACATCAGATGTTTAATATACTGTATATGGTTTTAGTATTTTTAAATTTGCATAGACCGTGACATTTCCAATTAATTTACCTTCTAGAAGTGGGCAAGTGTGCTATGACCAGTGTACCTATATTTTGACAAAAAGGTTGTCTATAATCGTAGAGACAAAGCTCATTGCTCTGAATGATTTTGTTAATTAGCAGAGGGTAGTTGACAGATTCCAAAGGTCATATGCATGTTTTACCAGAACCCACTCTGCTTAGGCCTGTGTGACTACTCATGAAGCTCCTTGGTTTTGTCCTCTTTCAGATTGGACCACTTGGGTTATTTGAGAGCCATTGCAGATCCTTTGGTGATGCCATTTCTATTTGATCTGAAATGCTTTCTGTGATACCATCCCTATGGCAATTCTGTTTAATCCGGGTGTATGTGGAGTGTTTCTCAGACATTTAGACTGTGTTTAGGTTGCTCTGTAGGAATATGAAGAAGCCGGAGCGCAGAAACTCAGATGGTCCAGGAAAAAATTACTTTTGTAAAAGATTATGATAGGTTTCATCATAAATTTGTTTTCAAATAAATACCCCTACAGTTTTTGTTACTAATATCACAAAAGTCAAATTACAACGAATTTAGTTGTGTACCTAATTAATTTTTATCTTCAATTTATAAATCTGAAGTAATATTCATTCTACAAAGTAAAATTAAAATTAATTAGCTGATACTGGAGTTCCCTTTGGGCAGTAACAGAAGAGTGGGTTTTGTAAACTAGGAACAAGGAAGTAGAATCATATGAAAAGCTGATCGTTTGACAATGGTTTCCTCAGATTTCTAGAAGGGATTTTGCTGTGATTCTGTGTCATGAGACTGGGATCTTCCATTTTCTGGAATCACGAGTCTGTTCTAGAGTCGGCCTTCCCTACCTTCTCATTTGGATCCTGTGGCACTAAGCATGAGTGAGTTGACACTGGTTTGGTTTGATGTGCTGCTACCTAGTGAAGGAGTTCAATCCAAGATTATAGCATCTCATGAGTACTTAGTGAAGGAGTCCGATCCAAAATCATCCCATGACTTGTGTTTAACAATTTATAGTTACTAATTTAAATTTGAAACTTAAAAAAAAATGTAGGGTGGGCCTGAGAACTTAGCTTGATGACAAGAGCACTTGGACTTGGATTTCATTCCATTACCATATATGGGTATAGATTTATACACTGATAAATCTATATATTAATGTACATGTATATACACACATGTATGTGGGTATAATGCATCACACATTTTAAAGCTTGTATATTTTTCATGTGAAAAAAGTTTGTAACAAGTTGGTATGAAAAGGTGTGTGGTCATTTTCTCACTCATATAAAACTTTTGACAAAATGGAACACCTTTCATGATTTAAAACATGAACCAAAGAAGAAATAGAATGTACCTCCCCAAGCAGAGCATGCCTGAAAAGCTCACAGTTCACATCTGAATGGCCAAAGTCCAAAGTCCAGAATGCTTTGTCCAAAGACAAAGGTGCTTCGTCTCCTCAGGACACAGTAAACTAAATTCATAAGAGGTACTACTTCACATCCTCTAGGCTTTCAATAATGATGATGATGATGATGATGATGATGATGATGATGATGATAAAGATTATGAGCTAGAACAATGGTGTGGAAACATTAGGGCCTTTAGATACTTCTGCTGGGGAAGAAAGTGGTATGCCTTTTGGAATACTGTCTTGTAGTCATGAAGCAATTACCATGTGAACCATTAGCTTCCCTCTGTTAGAGATTAAAACATGTTATTTCAAAAACTTACCCAGTAACCATAGTGTACCATTACTAGCCATAATCAGAAGTACAAACAAACTAAATACACCTCAATTCATGAATGTGGCACAGCTACACAGTGGAAGATTATTTGGAAATCAAAAGGATTGAAGTAATGTTTCATGTCTCAATCTTGATGAGCCTTGGTTCTTCGTTGTCATCATGTAAGACCACTAATTGCATTAGCATTTATTTGCTGATAGCTTTGAAGGTTTATTTTCATCCCCATACTTATTAGTCCTTACCCATAATTCTTAATAATGTTCAGCTTATGTGCATGACATCTTTATGGTAATAGTTAAGATAACTTTATTTATATTTATGGACTACAAGCATGCTATGATGACTCTTGGCACATGTACAAAAATAACCAGTACTTCAAAATATCATCATCTTCTAGAAGAAGGAAAACATGTTGGGTTTTTATCCATGTTTTTGACTTGGGTATTTTTCCATGGTTCCTTTGTGGAATGGTTAGTGCATCGGGACATGCAGGAGAATCAGTGTTTTCATAAGTTGAGTATCTGAAGTGTATATACTCAGGCCTCACTCATTCTGTGCAAGCACGTTGCCACTCTGCCTCAACCTCATGCCTCTCTCACCTTTTATTTTGATACCCAGGCTAACCTTGACTCACTCTGAAGTTCAAGCAAGCCTTGAACTTGCGACCTTCCTCCTTCAGCCTCCTGAGGAGCTGGGATTGCAGGCTTGTCCCACAAAGCTCAGTGTCTCTGAAGGTGCTTTTGGTAGAAGCTTAGTCTCTAGCTTGGCTGTGTTGAGAAGTGGTGGGAAGTTTAAGAGGCAAGGCTTCCTGGGAGGCCATGGGCAGGCACTTCCAGGATGCTAGAACTCTGCTTCCTTGTTCTGTGTCTGACTTCTTCACCAGGAGGGGCATGGTTTTATTCTGTTGCCTGCCTCTGGCATGGTGTGTTCTCTTCTTAGAAGTCTAAAGCCAGTGAATTTGCCTGATTGTAGACTGTGTTCTCCATATGTATCCACATAACCCTTTTTTTCCTTATGAATTGTTTCTGAGGTGTTTGCCATGCTAGAAAGTTCACTGATATAACTTGCTCACAAGCTAATGACTTCATGGTAGAGCTGTGTCATGGGCATTGATTATTGATATTGTCACCTCACCTCTGCTACTTCCATATTTTAAAGTTCGATACCCATTCTTCCTACAAGGCAAACCAAAAGTAGAGGAATATATCTCTCATGATTTGACAAGAAGAAACTGTTCATTTGTTTTTACTCTCATTCATCCTAACTGTGAACACAACACATTCACTCACATTTTATAGGAAGGCTAAAATAGACTAAAGACGGTATTTCTTGGCTTGTATAACAAATTCAATGATATGAATAAAATATTAATTAGCTGATACTACAGTGGTGACTATGAAAATGTTAAATACATTGTGGGTGGCAATCATTGGGTTTGACAAACCCTGGATTTCTCTTCAGGTGAAACTTGTTTCTCTCTAAGAGGAAGAACATGTTCTTCAAGGTCATGAGCTAACTAAGCACACTCTAGGTAGATCATTCTTAGATTTTCTTCTGCCAGAAAGCTTTCTAAAACCGGTTTATCTTGCTACTGTCACCCTTGGAATCCTCTCAGGATCCACAAGATCTTTAACTCCAGACAATTAAGGAGTTTGAAGGCTCTGTTGAAATTTCATCTTACTGAACTTTCTTCTTTAAAACAACCACTGCAAATATCTCAGATACGAATCTGCCTTGAAAAATATGACTTGTTAGATGTACAGACAGAGATGAAAGATAACTCTGTAATGAAATTAGTTGCCTCCCCCTGGCCGCCTCTCTTCTTTTAGAGTGGTTTAATATTTGTTAATGAGAACAGTGAGGTTTTATGTCTTTTCAAACATATTTATTTTATGATGTGGGCTCCTCATCATCTATAATAAGATCTCCAAGCAAATATTTTTTTGTAACTTTTGATTGTTAATTGGGTTGAATTTCTCTGTTGAAATGTTGTATGTGGTAGGTAGCTATCCTGAGATGAAACGTAATGAAAAGTCCTAATATCTTCTACAGTGGTTAGCAAACTTGGAAATAGATTCTCAAGCCAGTGTCAAGCTGACTCTGTCTCATTGGAAGGACCTAAGTGGTAGCTTTCGTTCCTCAACTCTGTTTGTTTGTATTTTTGTTTGTTTGTTTGTGGTTTTTGCTTGCTTGTTTGTTTATCTCCTTTGAGGAATTTGAAGGAGGAATGGTTGTTACTGAATTGAGTTGCAAAATGGATGCCAGCTAGTAAAGTGTGTGCATCCATGGGTCTGCAAGAACTGATGCCTTTGGAAGGTCAACTTCAGGTGCCCGTGCCACTAGCTGGGGAGGTTAGGAAGTCAGAGAAGCCTGGGACCTGGAAATAGCTTGATGGGATCGTGCTTTGGAAAGCTAGATATAGTGCCCTTCTATGGAACATTTGGTGAGACTGGAGTCTGGAAGCAGAACTGTGGCAGAGTCTCTGTGAGGTAATTAGATTGAAATGAATTCTGATTGTGAGGATTGAAGGACTTAAGGACTGCAGGGCTGGGAGAGGCTCAAAAGCTGAAAGTCCTTTCTGCCTAGCCTGAGGACCTTCATGGCTGTGGAACCCACATGGAAGGAGAGACTCCCTCAAAATCTTTTCGGCAAAGGGGAGGTTGGTGAGCTTGGTGTTGGTTTGGGTGGATGTGGAGAAGAGTGAACAACAGACATGATTCACAGTGCACACCAGGGGTCCAGGAAGAATGAGTGTCACTGGACACAGAAATGGGGACAAGGGAGAAAGGAAATTTTTATTTTATTTTATTTTATTTTATTTTATTTTATTTTGAAAAACCATAGCTTGGCCCAGTGGAAGGTGACCTTGAGGTTAAAGTGAACTGCACAGAATAAGCAGCCCAGTAGACATCTGGAGGCATAATTAGAGTTCTTCTGAATCAAGTTAGAGGAAGGACTACAGTCATTAAGCAGGAGATTGCTCTCAGAGGGCAAGTCCATTTGGATGGAGCAGTGGAAAGAACCCACTGCAGACCTTTCCCCAGTATTCACATTCTGGAGCTGGACACTTCTTAGGTAGGATAGCTTTTTTTTTTTTTTAAGTGACCTTCTGAGTTGGAGCAGAGTTTTGTTACAGGTTTTCAAAATGTTAAAATCATAGAAAGCCCAGTGTTAGTCCAGACTCCTTCCTTGGATTCTCAGTCTCCTTTGTGTCCATTTATCCTGGTTCTGTTTTAATAAAGAAGTCTTTTGCAGCCCATACTAATTTCTTTTTAGGATTTTTTTTTTATTTTAGTATTGGTGGTTTATAAGCATAAATGGTAGGTAAAAAAAAATCGTGGGACACAAATAGATTTAAAAATCTTAAGTGCAAATGGAATTATATTACAGGGCACCAAGAAAACTTGGAGATAAGATTTCTGGAGAGATACAGAAAGTAACCCTGGGAAAGTATGAAATGAACAAGAATTCCTAATTTTTTTTTTTTTTTGATTGGAAAAAGAGGTTAGTCTTTCCTAGGGAAAACTTTGCACCTTAATATCCATCCTGACACATAGAGTAAGGGTCCAATTCAGTGTGTGCTTTGGTACCCTAGTTCTCTCTCTCTCCCTCTCTCTCCTTCTCTTCCTCTCTGTCTGTCTGTCTCTCCATCTCTCCCTCTCTGTCTCTCTCTGTCTCAATCTGTCTCTCTCTCTGTCTCTCTCTCTCTCTCTCTCTCTCTCTCTCTCTCTCTCTCTCTCTCTCTCTCTCTCTCTCATGCTTTCTGTTTTGAAAATTAGATGCCCATGTATATTTGGGTTTATTTCGGGGCCTTACTGTCCTCTGTTGGTCTCTGTATCTCTTTTGATGCCAGCATTTGTAGATTTTGGGATGTTTCCAGTCTTGTCCTTTTTTCCTTGATATTGTTTTTGGATATTTGAGTTCCTTTGTGACTCCATGTGAGAGTTAGATATCTTTTCTACTTCTGTGGAAGCATATTTCAATGCCATATGTCTTGTTTCTGTAGGTTTCTTTGGGTAGCTAGACATATAAAAATCATATTCCAGTGTATGACTATGGGGTGTCTTTCATTTATTGGTGTCTTCAGTTTCTTTTGTAAGTGTTTTAAAGTTTTCTTTCTAGTGACCTTTCACCTCTTTGGCTAAAACATTTCATAAGTTTATCTTTCAATGCCATTATATGTGTTGGTTGGTTGGTTTATTTCTACAGTACCGAATATTGAACTTAGTGCTTAATACACATAGAGAAACATTCTACAATCAGCTGTTTTCAATTCTTTTGTGAATAGGTTTGTTTTCTTGATTTTTTTTTTCCTTTGGGCAATTCATTGGTGACACTAGTGGCTTAGGTACATTGAGTTTGTATTTTCCCACTTTGACAAAATAGTTTATGTGGATACCCTTATGTTAGAGTCTTTAGAACCTTATATAAAATAATGGTATCTGCAAATAGCAACAACTTAACACTTTCAATCTTCGTTCAAATGCTTGAATTTTTTTCTTGTCTAGTTGCTCTGGCAAGGACTTCTAGTACTCTACTGAGGGGATATGCCAAGAGTGGAGATTCTTTCCTTGTTTTTGGTTTTAGAAGAAAAGCTTTCCTATTCTAAAAGCTGTGTAAGCTGTTAGCTCTGTGATCCCATGTAAGACTCTTTCTTAGGATACATTCCTACTGGAGCTCAAGTGTTGAGAAAAGACGCTAAGTTTTGCCAGATGATACTTCTTTGTCTAAACAGCCGATCATATCAGTTCTGCCTTTCACTCTGTCAATATGATGTGTCACACTTATTGATTTGCACGTGTATGAATGAACTTTGAATTCCAGACATAAATCCCAAGCACTGATCAGTGATCCTTTCAGTGAATTGGGTTGAATTGGGTCTGCTAGCACTTGATGAATGGGGATTGTGAATATCTACATTCATGAGAGCATGCCTCCGAGTATTCTTTGAGTTGATCCTACCTGGATTGTTTTGCATTTAATGAGCCCTAATATTTTTTTCTCTTCCAAGTATTTCTTTTAGACAGCATTCCTGTAAATGAAGTTCACTGATGCTTTCAATGTGGGGCTGAATTAGTAGATATGTTAGCTCTTTGATGGATATTTCATAATATCTATATTCATCAAGGATAATGTCCTGTAATTTTGGTTTCTTTCAGCATTCTTGGTCTGCTTTTATTATCGGGTTGGTGCTGACTTATTAAAATGAGTTTGGAAGTGTTCTTTTCAAGTTTTTGGGAATAAGACATTCTTTAAAGATTGCGTGGTGATCTGGATAAGAATAGCCCCTGAAGATTAATATTTGAATTCTTGGTCCTCAGTTGGTAGAACTGTTTGGGAAGCATTAAGAAGTGTGGTTTTATTAAAGGAGGTGTACCATTAGAAATGGGCTTTGAGGTTTCAAAAGCCCACACCATTCCCACTTAGGTTTCTCTGCCTAGTGCTTCTGAATAAAGATGTGAGCTCTCAGCTACTGGTCCAGCACCTTGCCTGGCTGCCTGCTGCCATGCTCCTGCCATGATGGTTCATGTTCTCTAACCGTCTGGAACCCCTAATTAGACACTTTCTTCTATGACTTGCCCTGGTGTTTTGACTCAGCAACTGAAAATCACTAAAAGGGACTGGTTCGGGTTCTTTAAACGGTTAGGAGAAATCCGCAGTGAAGCTTTTAAGCTGTTGGCTTTCCTTGGATGGGAAATCTTTGATTTTGGATTCAACATTCTTACTTGTTATTGGTTCATTCAAATTTTCTGTTTATAATTTTATCTTGGCTAGTTACATATTTTTAGAAATTTGCACATTTCTTTTGGGTCATGTAATTCTCTGGCACATAAGTGCTGCTGGTAGTCTCTTTGGATCTAAGCGTTGCTATGGTGTCTGTTGAGATGTCTCTTTTTCACATCTGGTTTTATTTGCATATTTTCCCAGTTGTCCTACAAAAGTTTTGCTGGTTTTATCCTATATTTCTGTTTTCTTGATCATTTCTAATTTGTTTTTGAGCTTCCTGTATGCTCTATTCTTTGCTATTTCCTCCCCTTTCCTAACTTTGTCCTTTGTCTTTTTTCTGTTTGCATAAAGTTTTATGAATTATTTGGAATCTTCCTTCTGTCAAATATAAGCCATTTATTGCTGGATACCTCCCTTGAGACCTGCCTTTGCTACACCTTGCATATTGTGTTTCCATTTTGGTTTGTTTGGGGGTTTATTTTTAATTTCCCCTTTGGCTTCTTTTTTGTTGACCCATTGGTTGCTCAGAAAATTTTGTTTATGAATCACCCAGCTCTCCACTGTTATTGATTTCTAGTCTGATGCTACTGTCATCAGGAAAATATATACTTTCAATCATCTTAAATTCATTAAGACTTGTTTTGTAACATCACAGAGTCCATCCTAAAGAATATTTTGTGCGGGCTTGTGAAGGATGTACAGTCTAGTACTGTAAGATGGAATATTCTGCATAAATTTTTGATCTAATGTAACTCAGGTCCACTTTCTTCTTATTGATTTACTGTTTGAAAGACCTATTTATGTTTTTAAAACTTATTTAGTTTTTAATTATCTGTAAGTGTCTGTTTCTGTATGTGGGCATATACATACAAGTGCAGGTCCTTGGGTCATGTCAGAGGTACCAAGTCCCCTATAGCTAGAGTTACAGGTGGTTGTGAGCCATTCCAGGTGGATTCTGGGAAGCAAACTCAGGTCTCTGCAAGAACTGTGCATCTTCTTAACTCCTAAGCCATCTCTCCAGCCATGACCTGTTATTTATGGGATATTTAGTTTCCCTACTATTACTAGGTTGTTAACTCTATCTCCTTCAGGTCTTCTAGTATTTACTTTGTATATTTAGGTACTTCAGAGCTGAGTGCACATATGTGAGTTTACAACCCTTACTTTCCCTGATAAATGGATTGTTTTATTACTCTATAATGGTCTTCTTTGTCCTTTTTTTCCCCCCATAATTTTAGACTTAAAGTCTATTCTAATATTAATATAATTACACTTCTTTCTCTTAATTTCTTTTGTATGCAGGATCTCTTTCTATTTCTCTACTTTGAACATTACATTTGTCTTTAATGTTGAAGCGAGTCTCTTGTAGATTTCAGGTAATGTCCTCTTTGTGTTTCATGTTCGTTTGGTTAACCTGTGCTTTTTGATTAGAGAATTTAGGCCATGTATACTCTGAGTAATGGTGGACATGCAGAACTTACTGGCGTTATTTATTAGTTGACTTATGAGTTGCTCTTGTTTGTCTTTTCCTTCCTTCCTTCCTTCCTTCCTTCCTTCCTTCCTTCCTTCCTTCCTTCCTT
>NC_034599.1:44888299-44901798 GCF_900095145.1 Mus pahari | reverse complement strand
TCCCCTCTGCAGTGGTAGTGTTTCTTTTGAGGTCTATTGATACCCTTCAGTAGGTTCCCTAGTTCACACTGACTCACTTAACCCCTTGTTGTTTTGTGGGATTCCTTTCCCCTTTTCCTTTCCCTTTTTCCTTTTTCTTTTCTTTTTTCTTTTCTTTTTTTTTTTTTTTTTTTTTTTTTTTTTTTTCAAGATACTTTGAGCTGAGATAGTTTGTGTTTTATGAACCATAGTGTTTGCTTTTCTTCCAACTATTTCTTCATAAATAAAATTTAGGACAGTATTGTTTTGGTGCTCACAAGACAAGTGCTGTACTGAAAGAGCCATCTATAACCCACTTTTGTTCATGTTTTGCTCCCCTAATCTCTAAATTCCTAATATTCTAATAGTTGTCTATTTGTAGTGTCTTGTAGTGCACTAGGATTTTTGATTCTTTTTCGCTTTTAATAAGGATCTTGCTTTGTAGCCCAGACTACTAGAAGTTCTGATTCTTCTTCCTTGGCTATTTTAATGCTACAGGTGTGCGCTTCCCTGCCAGTGTTTCTTTGGGTAACAGTGATTATTTAGAGTACTCTTTCAGGGTGTGCTTTGAGGTTGGTTTCTGCAGCTTTATAGAATTCTGGCTTTTCTTTATAGCAGTGTAGGCCCTTGGAGCATCTTTTTGTTATCATTCTAGACTGGTTTCATCAAGTTAAGGAACGATCTTGCTAGCATCCTAGAATAGTGTGACCACCTATGGGAGGACAGCTGAGTGGGTTTGGAGTGGGTCATGTGGTTTGGGTCATGTGGTTGTTGTGTTCTTGGTAAAGTCTGCTCTTGTAGAGGGACTCTAGAGGGCAATGATTCTGTCTGGTTCCTTGGTGGATTATATTGTGTTTGGGACCTTGGGCTTTGTACGGGGATGGGAGTCTGCTTTAGGGCTTATAGCCTGAACTTTTTTTTTTTTTTTTTTAACCAGATATGGATGGATATGGCTTCCCTTAGGTCTCTAAGAAAGTACTTGCCAGGGCAGGCATAACTGCCCTGGTCAGTGGCTGAGGGAATGGAACAGAGACACAGGAGTCACTGAAGCAGGAAGGCCCGTTCAGAGGACTCAGGCAGGGTTGTCTTTCCCCTAGCCCAGTTTGAGCTGCCAACCTAATCTTTGATTGCTGATGAGAGGGAATAGATTCAGGCCTTGGAGATGTTTCTGATCAATACCCAGGAAACTCACTTGATCTGAGACCCAACATGCGAACATTCCAGCCCCTGGGATGGGTAGTAAAGTTTTGTTACTAGATCCCCAAACAAATAGGTCTATGGCTAAATCTACAGGGGAATATGTACCATTTAGTTCTGAGGCCAGGTTATAGTCTGCGAATCTGTTACTTGGGCAAAGTTCTACCTCTTAAAATGGTTTTTTTTGTGTCTAGGGCTCCAGCAGTATTTTATAGCCTCCAGATTGTATTTTAGAACTTCCCAAACCACCTGTGTCTGTGGATGACTATAGAATCATTTAGCTGTCCCCACATACTATGGAGCATCCTCTGTGGTCATTTACTTCTGTCCTATGTTTTCTTATTCAACATTGAAGTCAGTGCTTCAGATAGAAATGTCATGTAGGTGACACGAAGAGGGGTGGAGTGCAATTGTGAAGGATAATAGGATCAGGCTTCAGTAAGCAGGATTAACGAGCTAAATTTAACCCAATGAAATTTTACAAGGAAAAAAAAAAAAAAAGGCAAAACTCGCACTTAGAACCTAAGATGTGTTTTGCAGTTCTCTTCTCTTTTTCCATGGCTCCTTTTCAGGAGCTTAACAGAGTTAATTGCTCCTTCCTCTGTGTCTCCTTAGCACCTCAGGCTTAACCCAGTCATCCTGAGTACTTTTCATTCAGCACTGTTCCTGTGCCCCATCCCTACACTGTCAACAGTTTGGGAATGGGATCTGTCCAGTATAATCTCCCCACCCTGCAGCTTCCAGAGCAATGGCAAATGAGCAACAGAATTCATGAACCAGAACTCAGTGGGGGCATATGGACAGAGCCTTAGCACATGGTCTAAGGACACTTCTAGAAGGCAGAAGCTGAGAAGGAGCCCAATTCTTATTCTAATGGCATGTTAATGTCTGGGAGTTGGTCACATTCAGTGACCTTTTTCTATTATAGTTTCACTAGTAAATTGGGTGAAGAGTTAAAAAAAAAAAAACAAAAAGATCTGAGAGATTAGAGATAATTGGATTAATTCAAACCATTTTGTAGATGAAGAAATGATGCACAGTAGGAAGATGAGAGTTGACCCATCGGAGTTCACACCAGGACTGTGCTGAGACAGGCTCTGGAATGGACCCTTAAATATGAGTTGCTTTGTACTCTTTTTTTATCTGGGAGCATAATCTGCTAGTAACTATAGAAATATTTTATATGGTCATCAATTAGTAATTATGCATGATAAAAGAGTTTACTATAGGCAATATAGTCTGTAAAAGTTAACATAGTAATTTAAGTCTCGTATCTTTTTAATGATGGATAATGTTAACGATTTATACATGTGTTGTCCTGTTTATAAAAGTTTTAAAAGAGAAATAGTCATTTTCATTCACGTTTAAAGCATTAAATATGTTTGTGCATTGTTTTTAATGGTGGAACATCTTGGAGATTGTGTTGTGATTATGAATGACTTGAGGGTAAGAGGAGATGATGCTCTGATTGTAGTCTTAGGTTAAAACTGCTTCTCCTGAAAGATTTCTCTTTAAATATCAGCGTACATTAATTATGAAAAATAATGCGTTTATTGTGTCCCCAGTTTTTAGTCAGGGTCTTTGCCCTGGCTGACCTAAAAATTACTATGTAGACAATTAACTTGTAAGGATTCTCCTGCTTCTGCTTATGCCGTGCTGGGATTTCACATATGCATCGTCATATGTGTACTTATGTGTATTTATGTATGTGCCTGTGTGGGTATGTACATGTGAGTGTGGGTGCCTGCAAAAGCTATGGGGAAATGGGTCCTCTGGAGGTGGAGTTAGAGGCAGCTTTGATACCTAACATGGGTGCTAGGAAATCACACTCAGGTCTTCTGAAAGAAGAGTTTGTACTTGTAATATTTATAATCACTGAGCCATCTCTCTAGCCCCCTATTGTAATATTTTAAAAGGCATTTTCTCCTAAGTAAGTGTCTCCATGTGAAATTTTATGTATTTAAATTTTCAATTAACATTGATATTTGCATTGCTAAGATTGTTGTGCAAGAGAGTTGATAGTGACAAGCATTTGTTCTGAGGCTACCACCTCCCGTCTGTAGAAGAAGAACCCAATTTTCCATCTTCCCAATTCTTTGAATGTTTGCCTTTATACAAAGAAATCTGATTTTTGTGTCTTAAAATTGAATGCGTTTAGTTATGTTAAAAGGTAACTCACTTACATGGTTCAGAAATGAATGAAGCATGTAGATACCGGTGATGAAAATTTTCCTTGTAACAACAGCAACAAAAAATCCTCACTCATCTCTTATAGAACATTTTCATATTGACAAGGAAGCACATGCACAAGCATTTTCCTACTCACAAATACCTATACTTTGGTTACTTAGATTATCTATTTTAAACATTTATTGACATTTTATCATCATTTTCACAAAGGAAGTGTCTGTCACTGTATAATCTTCTTCACTTGGTTTCTGTGTCTTATGGCAACTCCCTCATTATTTATAAGTTCTCTGTCAGTTAAATTCTTAACTCAAGGCTGCCAGCTGAGAGTTTGCCTTGTCATCTGTATTTCTTGATGCTTATTTATAAGTCAGAGTTAATACTGTCACAAAATTCCTCCAGTCCTCCCTTTTATCATCTTCCTATGATGTATAGCATCTATTTCATTATATGCATATGCATGTATGTGTGTATATATATATATTACATAAATATAAATGTATATAATAAATATAAAAATACACACACACACACATATATATATATATATATATATATATATATATATATATATATATATATAGAGAGAGAGAGAGAGAGAGAGAGATATCATCCATAACATCTTTAGAGCATAAATTGTAAAAGTTAAAATTAAAATCAATAGTTTTTTTTTTTTTTTCTAGTATGGTAGCCAGGTAAGTTTTCCGAGCAACATTCAGGATGTGCAGATTATTTTCATAGTTTCTGTTATAGTCTGTTACTGTTTAACCAATGTGTCCAGGTTTCAAGGAAAGGATCAAATTTGTTGACTCCCTCTTATGAAAGAGAACCTCTTGTTCTTCCCTCCCTGTGCTGCTTTCTCCTGGGTTGACTGATCCTCAATCCACTGCACAGCTATCTTCAGGGGCAATCATTCATCATTCTTGACTGAGCCCAGATCTTAAATTTACTGTCTTTGGCTTCCTGGTTTTCCATATGACTTCACATGAGCAAATATTTTCAGTAATTTCCTAAGGAGTGGGAGTGAAAGGTACACGACACATCATTGGCCCATGCATTACTGACGCATATCCAATGTCTTTATTCTGTCCTGTCAATTATAAGGTTGACTAGATGTGACATCTAGATTGAAAATAGTTTCCACATCGTAAGTGGAAGGCACTTATCATGATATTCGAGCCTTTGAGTCTCATGTAAAGCCGGATGACACTTTGCTTTCTGGGCGTGTGCAGACTCCTTCATTCCTCACTTAGAAAGCATGTAAATGTGTCTCTTCATGCCAGGTGCTCCAGATTTAGTGCCTCTGTTTAAATGTGAGTCTTTCAAAACTCACTTTCCCTACTGCCAGGAGGCTCTTTCCAATGAGAGGACTCATATCCTACAGTTTGATCAATAGGTCTCTATTAGGCTGGCATCCAGAAAACTGATAATTTTGCCCTCTGAATTCTCTTTGGTACCTTTTCATTGGTCCACAGCAATTAATGTTGAGTAATGCCAACCCTTAGTCATGTTCAGTGTATCTGGCATTTCTGAACCAGGAAGTAGGATTTCTGGGATGAAGATCATCTGCTTTTTATACTGTGGTCCCCCAACTGCGTGGTTTCTACTGGGTCTCCTTTATTCTTTGTTTATGAGAAATGTGTTTTAATCCTTTGAAGTTGGTGATTTCCTTCCCATTCTCCACCGGTGTTTTGTGATACATTTAAGATCTTTATTATAGCTATGAGGGCTTGCTTAAAGAAATAGTCATACGCTTTCTCGTCTCATAGTTTGAAGGGCTCAGTTGTTATCTTAGGCTTCATAAGACCTTTGTGCCTCTCTCGCTGGTTATCCACACCTTTTCTCATCTGTCTGTACAGTGTAGAGCCTGACACATTAAGTCTGCAATGGATAAATCTACTACGTTTCAATGGGTGGAAAAAAATGGAATGGTTGCATTTAAGAAAGATAATCTCTTCATTTACAACTTTGGTCAGCCCTTTATTACTAGAAGGGATTTTAAATTGTGTCTCCCTTATCACCACTTCTGAAATACCTGAGCATTAAATGGACATGCAAGAAATAATGAGGATTTTACGATGGATTTGGCACCCATCTACCTTGCTTTGGATTAATGGAAGAGCCAGCTTTAGTGATGTCATTTTTCATATCGTAGCTGTCTGAGTGGTTCTTCTGAACAGACTTCATGTAATTACCTGGTTTCTACTTAGAATTGGAAAGCTGCTAAAGTTTGATATTATTTTCATATGAGCCAAGCTGAATTTTTAACTACTACAAGGATCTTCCATTGGCATGCACCAATGTTTACACCAGCATTTTATATATTGTAAAATACTAGTGCAGTCTGAGCCTCTGTGGGTATTACAACGTGGGAACTGCCACAATTGTGTTGTGAGTTTTGCTATATGGAGCCAGGATTAGAACGCTAATTAGCATGCCACTGTCATGTCTTGTCTTACTTTAAGTGGAGAAGGGATGATCCTGTAATAACAGAATTGGAAAGTTGAAACGGCAGTCGCGCAGGGAGGATTGCTCCGCCTTGTCTATCGGTCCATATTTATTTGGCAAGTGTAGACCTGGCTTTAGGAAAACACGTACTGAAGTTTAAGGTTGTACTCTCTGGCCATATCTCAAGTATAAATGTAACATGGTACCAATGGTAGAAATCTACTGACCCATGTCTGGTTCTGTTTGGCTGGTTCTATTGATGTGATCCATCAATGCCACATGACTGGAGGGCAGTGTGGGAGAGCTTGGCCAAGAGCAGGGCTGAGACACAGTGTTGTCATTGAATATAAGAAACACAATCTTCGATTAACTCACTACCTCCCTCCTTCTCCTTTGGTTACATTTTTAAGGTTACAAAAAGTCTCATTACAAACTGGGTAATTCACTAGAGAAATGTAGTATAATTTTATTTAAATGTGTTTGCAGTGTTAAATTTGCTTCTTTAACTTGTATTCATACAAGTAGCATTAATGTTAAGGAGTGTGTACAAAATAATAACTTTTTTGCTATGTAACAGACATTAGTGTACAAAACTGTATTTGAAATCTTTTCTTTTTGTGATACCATTATATATATATATATATATATATATATATATATATATATGCACACATGTATATGTACATATACATACATATATATATATACATTTATTTTACAAATCAATACAATTATTTATAGAACTTTGTCACTTGCTCACATTTATACAACTTTTCACATGCTGTTTTTGATTTGATAAAGTATTACATCAAACTGCACCCTCATTGTGACTCTGGCTTGTTCATTTTTTTATATAACCCAGCACAGGGGAAGGCCAGGGCCAAGTAGTGGGAGTAGGTGGGTAGGGGAGCAGGGGCGGGGGGGCATATAGGGAACTTTCGGGATAGCATTTGAAATGCAAATAAAGAAAATAATAATAATAAAAAAATTCCGAAAAAAAGAATTATCATAAACTGTATTGATGTAATCATCTCTATATAAAAGATTTTCTTTGGCATTAGTTTTCAGAACATATCCTCAATGTGGGTTTATCCAATCTTCTGCACCTCTTGTTTATGTGGCTATTTCGACCTCATCAGTGATGGGGCCAAGTCTGGTACTTTTATCTGATTTCATAAATGAGATGGGAAAAGTTTCAAGGAGAAAGATCAGTGTCTTTCATCTTCAAGATCCCCCCTCTAGCTTTATCTTCACACATTGCTTTTCTAAGAGTAAATTCTTCTAACCAAAACACAGCTTGGCTGATAAGGTAACAAATGCCAAGCTGTTGCAACAAGTCGTATGGTAAGCATCATTTGTTCAGCTTAATCTCCATCTCTTAGCACCTAGCCTACAGTAGATGTCCCCTAAGAACAGGATCTGGGACAAGTGTTAACTACACAGCCCAGTGCCATGGCAGAAGGGGAGGAGGGTCAGCATCTGGAATGAACTAGCTTGTGTCACACATGTGCTTTCTGTGGCTCCTCATTTCCATCAAAAAAGGTAATCTGAGGAATAGGTGGTTTCCTATCGGGAAGCACTGAGTTCATGAGTTGGGTAGTGTATTAATTCACCGAAAGATGAACTTATATGTGTTGTTGTGTTCTCTGATCCTGGAGGGCATTTTTCAAAAGAATGGCTAATGAGACTGTGCAGAACATGCTGTGAAGAAGTTTGTTGTTTTTGTTTTTGTTTTTGTTTTTGTTTTCTCATCTTTTGGTAAAACTGCTCCTGGGACAGTTCCCATACTCTTCAGTAAGGATCTAAATGACAATACCAGTGGGATTCAGAATTGGGAAAAAGCTGATGTTTTCTGAAATCATATTTTTGTAGATACTAATGAGATTCATGCAACCATATGTGAGTCCCACCCTTGGCCCCAGTGTAGGGTAAAGGCAAGGAAATAAATGAGTCAAAGTGGGATTTAAGACATAAAATAATTATTAAGGGCTGTTTATCTGGAATGCCTCTCATAAGAACTATAATTAAATTAAGTAAGAAAGAAGTTACTCTCATCAAAAACTCTTCCTGTCTAAAGCAATATATTTGTCTCTAACTACTTGGTGACTTCATTTCATATAGGATAAACTTGAGAATTTGGGGGTCTGATCTTATGGAGTGCCTTTGTTTCCTAGCAAGAATTCTTTTCAGATCTTTTCCAAAGAATTACAGAGGCAGGAGGGGACTGCACAATCTTAGCTTGCCTTACAGAAACAAGGTGCTGACCCTGGAGGTCCAGAGAGCTCTCCTGGGATCGTACCTGCCCAGAAGTTATTTAAAGCTGGAGTCGGGAAGGTCTCAGTGAGGAACCCCAGATGCTGAGAGGAGCATGCAGTTTTACTGCACACAGCTGCCAGCGACCCCGTCCGGCTCACCCTCATCTTCTGCATCCTGGCGCCTTTCCCGGGCCAGGTGATGTTTCATCATAAAGGGAGCTGCCATTGCCAGAGGTTTCACAAGCCTGTAGATCAGAGACCTGTGTGATGAGATGTCTAAGAGTCCCACAGGCAATTAGGCTCTGGGGACAGGGTGGCAGAGAAATGGGGGTTCCCACTTGATTCACCTGATGTTTATTTTTTTTTCCATAGCAATATATATATATCCTTTATGTCCTGCTTTCAAAAAAAAAAAAAAAAAAAAGAATCCTAGCCTAGCTACCAATGTGGTCCTAGATCATGGATTCTCCAGCTATATTTGTTTCGTCCCCTGCTGCCAACCCCAGCTCTGGCCCCATCTGTTCTTCCTCCGCTTGCTGCCTTTTAAAAATCCACATGCTTACCACCGTCCAAGCACGGCTCTCCACCAATCTGCTTTTGTTTTCTGCCAGCTTGAGTCACCCCTTTCTGCCCGCGACCTCAAGACAAATATCGACTTGATTTGTCTAGTTGCTTCCACTGTTCCTTTCAGACACACAAAATTAGATTGTATGTGCTCGGGCTCCTTTTTCCTTTCCCAACCAGGGCTTTGCTCTCCGGGAAATGGCCCCTCTGTTACTCCAGTGCCTTTTGCACATTTAGATTCTGCCAAATAAATAAAACAGCATGTTTCTAAACCAAAGCAGTATAGTTTCTCTATGTTTTAGTGACATATGGCTATTATGGCTTTATTCTCAATGGACTGAGCCTAAAATAAACCTTCTGGTTTCAGGCCCTAACTGAACTACTCATGAGATTCTCCATACTTAACCTGTTACAAAGGATTTTTCTGTGACTGCAGAGATGGCTTACCGATTATGAATGCTTATTGCTCTTGCAGAAAAGCCCCTGGCTTGTTTTCCAGTAGTCAGTGGTTGGCTAATGAGCACCTGCACCTCTATCTCTAACGCCCTTCTCTGGCCTTCATGGGCACTACACACTTGTGTTGTACATACTTATACTTTGGCATGCACAAACATACATATGTAGTTTTGTTTATTTATTTATCTGCTTATTTGTTTGTTTGTTCGGTTATTTATTTAATTATTTATTTATTTATTTTTAATGCATGGTTGTAGTAAGCTACCAGGTTGGTTTGAGGCAAATACATACAACGGGAGATGGAAATTAAACAGTGTGATAGCCTTGTTTGAATATTTTATGGAAAATAATTATGTTATGTAAGTAATTATAGTTTAAAGGGATCTAAGAACAATGAGTGGAAAATGTCTGTCTACAAATAACACTTAGCTTTCTTTATTCTGTAACTCTGCCAGTGGTTCACATCGGTAATCTTATTTCATTGTTCTTTTGTGCAGAACGGGGAAATGCCACAAACATATATCAGCAAAAAATTAAAACATAAATCATGCTTTTAGAAATGTTTATAATACCTGTGCATTTTACATTTCTAGAGAATCCTGAAGAGAAGAAACTCTTGATATTATTCTATTTCCCTCTTTAATTTTTTTTAAGTCCTTAGCTGCTTGTTTTCAAATTATGGCATCTTTGAGTCTGCCTCTGCACCATAATTGACAGTTTTTCTTCCAAACCAAAAGAAAAAAAATTTAGAAGAAAGTGGATAATTCAGATAACCCTAATTATGAGGAAGCCAGGTCCCATGGGACCATCGCCCGATTCATTATAATTCACAGCTTTAGAATTTAGAAAATGGTGTTATAAATCATGATGTCATTTCTAGGTAATCACTTTCAGGCAATGTCTCCCCTGAGAGTGTGTGCTTGTCACAGCAGCTGTGTCATCTGAGGAGATGTGGGAGAGGCTGGGCAGACCAGAGTTGTTTGACGAGTGCTGATTGTACAAGTCTTTGTTGCTATGTTCACTGGCAGTAAAGATTGTTCCTTAAAGTCAAAACCAGCATCTATAGAAAGGAAGCAGAATCAAGTGAGACATTTTCAATCACTTGGGCAATTGGTTAACTAGAATACTTTCTATTCTGAAATAAATTCACTAGAGTTTCAGATAAGTAAGAGGAATTGCTACACAAAGCAAAGGGTTTGGACGATTGGTGTGTGTATGCGTGTATTTGTGTGTGTGTGTGCTTGTGTGTGCACGTGTCTTGAAATTCTGCCACCAATTAATTAGCTGTTGACATATTTTATTTTTTAACTTAATACCATTTTCTGCTCAACGGTTGATTTTTTTTTTTTTTTTTTTTTTTTTTGCCATCAGTATATAGTCTTTGAGTGTCTGTTATGTGCCAGGCACTTCTGTAGGTGCTGGGGATAATGTGGTAAGAAGAGAGTATGCTCACAGAACTGATGGTTTAGTAAGAAAGCCAGATATTAAACAGATAATCACAAAATGATACAACTACAGTTATTATAAGTGATATGAAGACAGAATGCAGAGCTAAGTAGCAAAATTGGGATAATAGTCCCTCCTTTACAAGACTGTGACACATAGAAAGCACTGTGAGTGGCGGAGCTGATTGTTAGACATATTGGTGGTATTATTACGATGTCATTCCAAACCAAAACATGATCGGGTGAGGACAGACAGTACAGACAGCAGTGCAGGCTGTGGGAGGAGCCAGTGACATGGGATTGAATTCAAGTTGAGTTGTAAGGCATGAATGTACCCATTAAGTGCAGCATATCCAAGATATGGATAGATGGCTATTATACCAATAGATCTTTGAGTGCTTTATGATAATGCTATGCTCCTGGATGGGCCAAGACTTCTGGGGAAGGTTGTGTTGTGGGAGGACACCTTCTAAAGCCTGCTTACATTCTTCACAGACACAGACACACACACACACAGACACAGACACACACACACAAACACAAACACACACACAGAGGTGTGTCTGTATATGTATAGCTGGGCCTTTTGTAGGATCTAGGATTTGGTTTGTAATGATAGGACTTCCCAGTTTTCACACTGAAGTTAGAAATCAGACAGCCTCAATCCTCAAATAGAAATTAACTGGTGCTCTGCTAGAGGTGAGTGAGGCTGTGCTATGAATCCTCTAGCACCTGTCTAGTGCGTGTGTGCGTGTGTGTGTGTGTGTGTGTGTGTGTGTGTGTGTGTATCCCTCATGTGTAGCTGACTGAGACGAGGATAGGGCATCCCAGCCTCTCTTCTGTGTGGGGTGGTACCTTCATTATGACGGCGCACACCCGCGTGAGAACCGTGAGGACTCCTGGGTGATGAATGGCATTTCCTGGAGCGTAGACGCTATTCTGAGAATGCTTGCCCCAGTTCTAGGAGGACTGGATATAAAAGCCCTGAAGTTTCTGTTCAAATAACATGGAATGGCAGTGTGGAACTCAGTAGCATTTTCCTTACTAATAATAGTCATGGCTGCTGTTGATTCATAAGCTAAGTGCCTTTCTTCTAAAGTCTCATGTACTTCCTCAGATAAGGCTGTGAGTGAGGTAGGTCACGTTATGGTCAGTTGATGGATAGGAACAGAGGAAGGCGATATGTCTAGCAAATATCCCTTTACAGTGCTGAACATGAGCTCCACTTGTGAATTCAGTCTCTTTACTAAATTGACAGTTATTCATATTTATTCTCTTCTTGTGGCAGCCACAGAGATACCTACTTGACTGTTTCAGGACGGTGTGTTCGCTGGCTCGAGTTTACATTGCATTGACTGGTATCCTTTGAGTTGCAAGTTACAGAATATGGTTGAAATCAACATAGAGACTTTACTAGAAGCTGTAGAAAGAAGCCTGTGGTGAGGTGCAGGACCTCAGACACCATGCACACACCTTTCTTTCCATCTTCCCAGTGTTTCCATCTTCTTGGCATCTTGCCTAGTAGATTCTGTCCATAGGGAAGCAATTAAAGCAACCAGCAATTCCAGGCTACCGAGCCCAGCAATAAGAGGTTGTCTCCTTCAAGTTGTTGTAACAAAAGCCCTAGGGGTGATTCTGATTAACTCGGTTTGAGTCAAATGCCCATTTCTGAAGTAATTACTCTGGTAGTCAGGTGATGTCATCCTTAGGCCTGGAGCAAAGGGATGGATGAGAAGTCGGCTTCACCTGAACTCCATGGACTGATCCTGGAGGAGCAGGCGTTCCCTAAAGAGATAGCGAAAAAGAAGAAACCTATGCTTACTGCAAAACCTTATCCATAAAAGTTTGTCAAGTAAACAAGTGAAGGAAAGAGCATTTGCTGTGTTCCAGGGAGCATTTCCAGGCTACGAAAAAATAAAGCTAAAAATAAGATGTCATACAGTCGTACTCTTGACATGTATTTTTGTTAAGTGGCTATGGTAATAATTGGATGACTGTGTCAGAGGAAGGCAGACTGTTCTCCAGAGAAGGAAAACCAAGTAAACACTCCAGTTCAGAGTAATAAGGATTTATAGAGGTGTCCATTGAATCATCCTGGTTTTGTGTTCCTCTGTGCCCTTCAGATATTGGGCTGGTGGGGAAAAAGGTACTAAATGAGTAGACTACATTTTCAGTGCAGGCTCCCAGCTGAGTCCACGGTGACCGAGCAAGCACAAACAGACACTGAGGGCTCCTGAGAGGAGAGAGCAAGTGGAATGTCTTGGACATCTTGTGTTTTTATCGTCAAGGTTTCTGCAAATATGGGATTCAGCTTTATGACAAACACCCATTTCCTTTTGGTCATCAATGAATGTTTCAAGGTAGTTACCACGGAGAAGGGGGCACAGCAGAACTAAAAGTGCTTCCCAGTGGCCTCAGTGGAATGAAAGACACTACTAGTTCACTGAATCTTGACTAATTTTGACAAACTAGCTTGAGGGGAGCCTGAACCACCGATTTGTCTCATGGTCTGGTATTTCCTCTGGCCTTGGTTTCTTGACATTTCATACATATCAATAGATGTTTCACAGCCACTTAAATGAGACATTTAAAATATTGGTGTGTGTGTGTCGGGGGATGGAGGTAGCTATTGAGACAGTGCTTTTGGGCTACCATGGGTGGTTATATTTTTATTTTATCACTGGTGGTTTAATTTGATCATGACTGGAGCAAGTGGTCCCACATGACATCAGCATGTTTCTTACTTGTCATCTACCACTCTAACTTGATGCTTTTTAAAAAATTTTGATTATTTTATTTTTCATCTGATTTGTCCTGTGTTGCAAAATTCTCAGCTTTCTTCTTCTTCTTCTTCTTCTTCTTCTTCTTCTTCTTCTTCTTCTTCTTCTTCTTCTTCTTCTTCTTCTTCTTCTTCTTCTTCTGCTGCTGC
>NC_034599.1:44808272-44888229 GCF_900095145.1 Mus pahari | reverse complement strand
TCCTCCTCCTCTTCTTCTTCCTCCTCCTCCTTTTCCTCCTTCTCCTCCTCTTTTCATTTTGCTTTTCAGTTATTGCTGTGTGTAAGTCTGTGATTAGCTGGTTCTGTGAACCATTGTGTTTCTTCTATTGTCTTCAGGGAGCACCGCAGGGGTTTTGTACAATGGTTTGTACGTATATTGAATGAAGTTTTAACAGACCTTGGGTGAGCCATTCAGTCTCTCCTGTCTCTTGCATTGGCTAGGGAGGGGTAGTTGCTCCTTTAACAGACATTCAGACAAGCATCTGCTTTCCTTTTTCTCCCTCCAGCTTCCTCTTCCATTTTTGATTGTGTTTTTGAGTCTTTATTGGGGGGGGGGGNGTTTTTCTCTTGTCACTTGAAAATGGAAGTTGAATGTGTCTCTTAGCATGTAAGAACATGTCCTGAACCACAGTCATTAAACAGTGGCAGCTGTTAAAGTATTACTCTGTTTCTGTCCCTGAAACTGTTTGGACCACATCTCCAGTTTAGTATCTCAACAAATCTCTTAATTTATGAGATTTCCTTCTTCAGAGAGGAGGTGGCCAGTCTTGGCTTAGAACAATGGTTTTGTTTGTTCTGTGATGCATGTGCCATGTCCTTCTTAGCCAGTATATGTACCTTTTATGTTTCCAAAAACTGGCAGCATCCCATCTGGCTTTGCTCGATTCGTCTTATAAAATGTCATCCTGAGATGGACAGCTCTGGGCATGCTTTGCCCGTATTTCCACAGGAGCCTCATTTGCATCTATATGTGATCAAACTCATATTTTAAAGCAATGGCCTGTGCTCCTCAGATTAACTCTTGTGATTTACCATGGATTCATTATCCTTGGTCCAGGGAGCCCTGCCACTGTCAGCTCATAATGGGAACTCCCAGGGACCATGAATGTCATACCTGTCTCTGTCTCTCATACCTTGGGGCTGTAATTTAATATTTTCTTCCACATGTGGCACAGCTTTAAGGCTCCCACTTTTCATTTACTGTTTCACATAACTCTCCTAATTGAAATGTAACTTTAAAATCTTTACACTTTAGATAAATAAAATCCACACACTGTGGTTACTTCCATGTTAAGATAAATTGAGGTAGTTATATGTTGGTAAACAGAATCTTTCGTTAAAGGCTCTAAGTTAAACCACTGGATTATTCTGTAATCAAATATGAAACAAGAAAAAGGAGCCAAAATGCTTTATAAGATGATAAGAAGAACATAATTTTTAAACATCGTTCTTGGGGGCCTTCAGGGAGTTTTGACCTGTCAGTACCCAGCTGTGAGACAGAGGAGGGAATAGCACTGGCTTAGGTCTCAAAAATATGATCTTATTAAACTTCTGCACATTTTCACTTTCAGAGCACATGTAAAATGTGATATCTAGAAGGTGTCATAATTGGGAAAAATAACAAAATGACCCAAAACAAATTAGTCACTCTGAAAGGAGATACCCTGCTAATTTCCAGGAGTGAGGCTGTCTTACAAGAACAACTCCCTGCCTTATTTACCCAGGTTATTGAGTAGAAAGTACCCCTTTCACAGAGGTTGCCAATAAACTCTACCTCTGATTTGGGCCTCCCAAGTGGTGAAATGAAGACAAGGAGGAATGTGGGAACATCTGTGTTCTCTAGTCACTACCCACCAGTCTAAAGTACCGTGCCACTACTGGGTGGAGACCTGCCTGGAGGAATGGGGTGCAGAGAAAGTGACAAAATCCGCACGCCCTGGGACTCCCTTTTCTTTTGTCAGCTGGCAGATGGAATCCAGGAAAAGAGACTAACACAAGGTCACACACCTGCCAGAGGTGTGGATTCCTAGAAATGGGTGCATTTCTATGTGAACAAGTCAGAAAATGGAATGGCTCCCTATACTTGACAGTGTCTTAAAGTCACTCGAGGCCGTGCTGCAAGTGTGACCTAGTTGTAAATGCTTGTGCATTCGTGAATGTCCAAAGAGCCAGCAACACAGTATGCAGAATAAACATCTGATTTGGGCTGTGGTTGTGGAGTAGTGCATTCCACACACTTTGATGACACTGGGGAATTAGGTGCAAAATCATGGACCCGAGTTGTCTGGGGTCAAAACATAATTGAAAGTTGGATTCCAAATGTGAAGAATTGTGAAATGTGGGTTTTTAATTCACCTAATTCATTAATTAATTTGGATGCTGGCTTTTGTTCTTAAACTCTCAAATGGGAAACATGAGAAAAATCTGTTTACACGAGAATTCCTTGAATAGTATAAGGTTGAAATCTGAGAGGCAAAAGCACCGGGTCAGTTTCAACCACAACTTCTTTCTTCATGTATAAAACGATGGCTTATCTGACACACACGGAGTTGTAGTGTTCATGACTTGACGAGATATCTGGAAAGCAGCTCACACATCTGATGTACAACTTCTTTTCTCCCTTTTAAATTTGTTAGCTTATTTATTTACATTTCAAATGTTATTCCCCTTCCCAGTTTCCCCTCCACAAACCCCCTCCCCCTCCCCTGCCTCTATGAGGGTGCTCCCTGACCTGCCCACCCACTCCTGCCTCAGCACCCTAGCATTCCCCTTTGCTGGGTCATCAAACCTCCACAGGACCGAGGGGCTCCCCTCCCAGTGATGCCTGATAAGGCTATCCTCTGCTACATATCCAGCTGGAACCATGGGTCCCCCCCCCCCATGTCTACTCTTTGGTTGGTGGTTTAGTCCCTGGGAACTCATTAATGTTTACCAAAGACCTGCAGGCCATGTTTCCTTCCAACAAGACTGAAATCATCAGAGGAGTAAAATTTGAAACTCTGAGGAGTAAGTGAAAGTCTCTCTTCTTCAAATTTTTATAAATAAATTTTATAAACTTTATTACAAAAATATCACAAACTACAATTAACCAGACCTGAAGTCCACACATCTCAATGAACTTCTGTACAGTAAGAATAGCCATTTGGGATGGAAGATGTGTGGCTTTACATTGGATTTTATGCTCTCACTATCAAATATATTTTAGACACTGAATTCTGAACGTGAATAATGATGACATTGTAGTGAAGAATCAGTAAACTTACCCCCAGTTGGGCTGCTCACATTATAATGTTTTCTTCCTGGCCTTAAGAACAATTATGTATAGAATGAGCTCCGTTGGGTGTTTCTTGGATCTGAGAGATCCAGATCTGCACCACAAAGGGTTATCAGTGGAGCCATGATGGATTCACCCAGGACTCACTTTAGCCATGTGACTATTTTATTGTGTCTAGATTAATTTTATACATCTAGTTTTCTCCCTACGAAACCTTACTGTAAGTTAGTTCTTCCAAGTGAACTGTTTTAACTCAGTAAATATTTGAGGACCTCGTCTAACCATTTATGATTTTTACTGGAGGGTTTTTTTCAAGTGAAGCCATTCTTCCTGATAGCAGTTCCACAGAGACCCATCAAAGGAACACCATGTTGAAATGTCTTGTCTAGAGGTTGCTTATCTTCCTGTTCTGTATCCTGGACTTAAATCGATAACTCAAGGCAGAAAGGGAACAAGAACAGAGCCCTGCTTTCCCGGGATGAATGTTTTCCCCCTTTGGGCTTCTCAACACTGGTGTAAGATGCTGTTTGAGCAATATAGGGGCCGGCGTGGGCTACAGAGCAGATGCGCTCAAAAACTGGGGAAAGGTTATTATTAGCTATACTGCCTGTGTTCTGATAGACAGCCTAGGATGTTTCAGGATGCTGCTGTGAGTATAATATCCTGTGCTGAAGCCTTTGGTTATTCCTGGAGGGAAGCCTGAGAAACTGAGCCTTTACTTCTATAAAGGGGAAACAGCTCAATATAATGGCCGACATGTTAGGCTTCTGAATGTGTCCATTCATTTAAAAATATTTTAGAGCCACGTGGGATCATATCTTCAGGATTATTAACATTTGTCAAAAACAGTGTAGACCTTGACAATTTGTGGGAGGCAGGAAGTCTTCATTGGGTGCACTTAACCAGAAGGTTTTGCATCACTGTTGTGTTTGAGCATAAGCATAACCAGACACGAGGTGTGGGGTTCTCAGCACACCTTGTGGGAGATGGTGGGAGTGGGTGGGATGTGGTGTTTGCTTTCTTCCAGAGTCCATTGACAAGAGAAAGACTTTTCAAAGATTATGAAGTTTTGATTTTGAAAATGAGATCAGGGTCCTAGAGAAACTTCAGGGATGTAGAAGGTGAAAGACTAGTATTGAGTTGGAGGAGTTCATTACTTGTGACACACTTTACAAGGCACTAGCCATGTTTACTGTTATGTATCTGAGAAAAGTGGGACAAGCATAAAATCACCAAAGGCAGAAGGGCATAGATGACTTGATTCCAAGCATGATGGGACACTTACTTACTCAAGGCACCTTCATTGTCCAATGTGAGCCAAGGCCAGCATGTAGGTTTAGAAGATAGGGGCCACATTTTGATTTAGGATATTGAACTACATTTTACACCCAAATCAAACTATTATGATTTTTTTAAAGGAAGCTAAAATCATCTAATACACCAATAGCACATTTTCAGAGTCCATTTAAACTGGAACCAAAGTAGCATGTCAGTGCATCCCCTGCTCCAATTCTAAGCTAAATTTGCTTTCTATTTGATTCATGTCTCTAGCTGTGGTATGCTAATTATGGAACCTTCATATATATTTATCAAAGCAGGATCCAACTGAGCAATTCATTTGTATTTGGCTTTAAGAATAACTATTTAAACTTGAAAGAATTGATGAAATGTATTTCTCCAGAAATATTCTATAGATCAAATATTTTTAGGCAGATGGACTTTCAGTAAAGTGAATGGGACTTGGAGGGTCTTGATTCATATTGGTTCATTTCCACTATTCTAATGAATAGCAGAATCATATAGGCTTTGAAACCAGGGCTGATAATAAAACTACCTTGCCTATTCTTTATGAGTTGTGTTCTATTCCCTGGAGTGCCTTTGCCTAATGAGCAAACATCAGCTGTATTCCTGAAAGAATAATGCTTCTTATGGAAATAATTACTGATTGATAATTACTGCTTTTTCTGCTATGGAAAGATGCATTCTGTACCCCTTCTTTCTCTTTTGCTATACTCAAGTCAAGCTGGAAAGCTCAGTTGGTATTTAATTGTACAATAAATTTCCTGAAATAGTAGTCTAATTAAATGCAAGCAATGTGCACATCAAGTGAACAGTGCGTACTATGGGGGTGTTAGTAAGATGTGACTCATGAAATGACAGTGGAGTCAGGGACACTTTAAAAGTCAAGGGTCACTTGAAATGGTACCTGTTGAAGACTATTGGGGTAGCGGGGAGCTACATGATCGGCAAAGGCTTAGTGATGAGCCAAGTTCGTGGTCCTCGTCTAGGTAAGTGTTTTCAGGCAAGTGAAAGAATGAAGTGGAATAGAAAGGTAATGGTACCAGGTAAAAGTATTGATCTAGCCTATGTCTACCAACCCCATGGCCCACACTCATTCAAGCTACGCATTCTAGAAGATTAAGAAAAGGTTGAAGAATGGATTCAGATGGACCAACAGAATCTAAGAAGAGGTGATGGCAAAACACAGTGTGTGATCCTGGGGTAGGGTTTGACTTTGTTGGGGGGACAGGGGCTGGAAGAAATTACTGTGAATATTAATGAAATTATGATATTCTAATATTGTATTGGTGTTTAATTTCATGAATGTCATAAATGTATTGTGAGTATGTATTAATTCTGTAGGACATCTGAGACAGACACCACACACTAGTGGCTCGAGAGAGACAGAGATACATGTCTCATGGTATTTGGGCCTCAAAGTCTGAAACTGAGGTGTTGGTGGCCTTGGGAACCCATTCCTTCATCTGAAGCTGTATCATTTCTATCTGCCCTATCACCTATGTGGCTCTCTCCTTGTGTTAATACATAGCCTTGTAAAGTCATCTTCTATTAAATTCAGCTCCCCCCACAACTATCCAATGGAATGGTATCTTCATTAACTATATCTGTAGAAATCTTATTTCTAAATAAAGTGTGGTTCTGAAGGTGAGGGTTATTGTTTGTTTGTTTGTTTGCTTGCTTGCTTTCTGTAAGGAGACATTATTCAGTTTGAAACCCAGAACAAATAGGAGAATATACTGGATTTTAGGAGAGAAAGGTTGAAGTGCTTAGGAGTAAGGAATCAAGGTGTCTGCAACTTAACTCTCTTTGATACTGGGATAATAGGTGATTGTGCATTTGTGGAGAAGGAAACAAGAAACCCTGTGAATAATGTTAAAATGATGATGTCTGTCTGTCTGTCTGTCTGTCTGTCTGTCTGTCTGTCTGACTATAGAGCTTTTCTGACTTCAGTCACAACAGTACTGCACATCCCTGTATGATATTAAGCAGGCTAAAGCACCAGGGAATGTTATCACACTTAATTTCTTTGCAATAAGCAAAATGCCATTCTGACATTTCCATATTTTATCCATAATTATGAAAGTACATTATTTTTTTCCTTAGTCAAATTCCAGGGCAGTTTTCACAATAAATGTTTGGCATTCTGCCAAAAGACTTTGATACATGATGCCTGACCTAATTTCAGTGCCCCAGATTAAACATCATTTCTTAGAGATGAGTAAGATTTTTATAACTCCTGATTTTGTGTGTGTGTGTGTGTGTGTGTGTGTGTGCGCGCGCGCGCTTCAGATGCGTTACTTCAGGCATGATCACAGATATTTTTCTTGGACAATTCTATTTTTTTAAACTTTTCTCAGTAATGCTGTTGCATATAATGATATATCCTGCACACAGGTCTGGGGGACATTATTGACATTTGCTTTGTTTCTCAGTTGGCACTTGCAGATTGTAAAGTGCAATCTATTTTGCATTTCCTAAAATATATAAAAACACAGTTGTGCAGAGTGTGAAATGGAGCAGCCCTTTGAAAAAGAGAGGTACCCTGGCTCAGGGCAAGCCTAATGGAAATAGCAGTCTCCCCATGCAGATGGTGCTGGCTCCTCCCAGCCCTGCATAGGGCCAAGGGGGCTTGTTTGTGCACAGAGCTTGGGTCTCATGGCAAGAGAACTCGCTTGTAAAGTTATTCCCACGGGGCTCATTTTCCTCAGCTCAGCGTCACCCCGGACACAATCAAAACAACCACGTGGTTCCTTCATTTCTTTAAGATGCATGAACGCTGCTATAAAGAAAGACCTTTGTTGAACAGTGCCACATGATGCAGAAAGAATGTTGTCATAATATGTAAAACCATATGTTATGAAGTAGGTCATGGCAGTTGATCGAGGTCCATTCTGTAGTGTCAGAGTGTCCATAAGGAGCACATCAAGGAACAAGTTATTGGAATAAAAGGCTGAACCCCCAGAGCGTGGGGCATTCCTACGAGACTCCTCCGTAAAGGACAGAAATATGTTCAAGGAAGTACACACGTAAGAAACGAAAGAAAACTTGATTAAGAGAATCTGGGAGCAGGAAGCCTAGGGCTAGGGCCAGCAGAGTGGGGAGCTTCAGGGTTTACTCTGGTCCTCGAGCCACTGGTCTTTCAGGAAGTACACTCAAAGTCTCCTGGTGACGATTGTCTTGTCTCCATGAACCTGTGTGTGCCACAGCCATCTGGCAACCTGCATCCTGCACTCCACAGGATTTCCATACAGGCCCTGTCACTTCACAGTTTCTGCGAAAGATCTCCACACACCTCGGTCTCGTGGGCCTACATCTAGCTACTTTCTTGTATTCTTACAGTTTCTCTTCTTGTGCCCCGTCTTCCCAGTAATGCCTCATTCAGACCTACAAAGACACAGATTACAGCCTATCATTGTAGCCTTCAATGTGGTCTTTGCAGCTGTCCACCCCATCTCCAGGGAACAACAACCAGCAGACCAGAAGGGTTTTCTGGAATAGACTTAGCCACCTAAGGCAGCGTCCTCTGCATTGGTCCTTGACAGAGAAACATGATAGGGAAGTGCTATTACAACCAAATACTGCAAAAGTATTTCAATTGTGACCCTGTGGCGTTGTAGACACTTTAGGAGAGCTGGCTTGGCTGGCTCCCAACCTACGGATCTAGATAGGTAACTGGGGCTAAGCATTACCTTTCAATTCTTAGTGTTGAGGTCACTGCCCCCTATTTTAAGATGTTTGCTATAAGATGAATGTATAGAGAAGACTTAGCAATGGCAGGCTGAAAGAACTTAGATTCAGCAGCTTGGAGTTATTAGTCATTGGGAAGGCTCCCTGTGAGTAGAGCCATCCCTGTGAGGCTGATGTGCCAAGCTTTAAATATTTAATTTAAATAGATTGGAATCCAATAACAGCTGCAACTGGAAAAACCCGAGGAAATGCCCATAAATGGCTCACTTTATGAAGCCCATTCATAGGTCTATTTAGGAACTTGAGTTCCTGTGAACAATAGCAGTAATTCTTGGGCCCTTACTATAAGTCAGGCACCAAGCCAAGAACTTTGACATGTCACCCCTTTGCATCCACACAGCAATCTTTTGAGGACAATTCTGCTCATTATCTCTATTACACAGTTGAAGGGCTTTAAAGATGCTACGTGACTTTCTAGGACTCTTGGAAGTTGGAGTCTAGCTGTGACTTTAAACAGTGGGTCCCTCTGCCTGGGGACTCTATGTCTCTCTCTGCTGATGCTTCACCCTGTCCAATTCAAGTGACTTTTATTTGGCAGTGACTATTTACTGTGTGACCTTGTGGTTCTCCACAGTTCTTTAAAAGAAGAATTTACATGGCACTGTTTAGAACTGGTAGACGAATACCTGAGAAGGGAATGAATGAGACACTTTAGGAATAGAGAGCAGAACCTGAGATGCATGCTGGTTGCTCAGTAGCTACCACCTAAGAGTCTTCACTTGAGATCCTGACGATTACCAGACGTCTAGTCAGCTGGAGAAACGAGGAGATGAATGGGCTCAGTGGGTTTATTTACTCTTCTAGACCATGTCCTCTGGTAGAGGCAGATTAACCACCCAACTTCATATGCAACATAGTGGACGATGGTTAAAAAAGAAGACAATACATATGCAAACACATGTGTTTCTTGATCACAGGTCATTTTGGCATATACCAGGCAAGCCAGGGGTCTGTGATTTGTGTGTGTGTGTGTGTGTGTGTGTGTGTGTGTGTGCACCTGTGTATGTGTGTATGTGTGCATGTATGTGTGTGTCTGTCTGTATGTGTGTATATGATGTTCACATGAATGTATTACTTTGAGAGCATGTGTATGCATGTCTATGGAAACCTGAAGTTGACATTATGCATCTCTAGTTGATTCTTCCCACCTTATATATAAAGGTAAGGTCTCACGCTGAACCTGGAGTTCATCTTTTAGCTTAGTAGGCTGGCAAGCTTGCTCTGGGGATTCCCTGGCTCATCCTCCAGATCCTGGGATGAAAGGCAGGCCGTAGTGCCACGCCCACCCACCTGAGCTTCCAGGGAATCCAAGCTCCTGTCCTCAGGCCATCTCCCTAGCTCCAAGGGTCTGTGATTTCTTTGTTGCATAGTTTTCACCAATGGGGGCTTATATTAGAGGACTCCATCCAGTCTAAGTACAGAGCTCACACCTTCCGCTCTTGGTGGGCATCATTAAGCTTTTTTTTTTTTGGCACCAACAGCAGGATAGGGATGGCCAGTTAGATTTGGGGGTGGGTGCTTGTTTCTTTTCTTTATGTTCTTTCCTCCCATACTTCAAACCTATTGGAAGAGATCAAGGTTTAGCAAAGTTTTGTAGCCTGTTTCAGTGACCCATGGATTGGCTGATTCTGCTTTGAAATCATGTGTACAACTCCAGCAGTTTGCATGGAGGTGGAAGAAATGACCCCTTCTAATTCTTCTCTTACTGCAACTCTAGCTCTAGAGGGCTGAGGTCAGAGCCCTGGGATCCTGAAATGCAATGAGGTGGGTGGGGAAAAGCAGTTATCATAACAAATTTCACTTGACTAGAAGTCGAATGGTGTTGATGTCATTATAAAATATCTGTTTTAACTAAACATAAAGTTGCAATGATCTTAAAGCTTTTAGAATTTCATTTGTAAGATGTCTCCTCAACCTTTAAACAGGAAGACATCTGAAATGATATCTAGCCACATGACTCTCAAAAAAAGAAAGGTTGCTATTTCCCTGGGGCCACAGCCAGCTTATTTAGCTGGTAGTCAATTCCCAGGGCTACAGTGACATCATCAATGGCCCTGATGCACAAACAAAAACAGCCTTCACTCGAGTCTTTAGGAAAAGGAATAATTATACTTTTGTACTCATCTTAAAACCAATCAGCAAGGTGTGTGTGTGTGTGTGTGTGTGTGTGTGTGTGTGTGTGTGTGTGTGCGCGCGCGCGCGCGCACATGTGCTCATGTACTTGAAACTGCATCAACCTTTATACCCAAAGCAGGGAAAAGGTTAGAAACAAAGCAAGTAAAGAGCTTTATTTCCTTTGATCGATAACAATGATATGATACATGTTATGTCCATATCACATACTTTTGTCATCTCATATTGTACCGACAATGTCTATCCCTAGGAAAATTTCCAGCAGTTCAACATTCAAATAGACAGTGGCCTTCACATATGTAGTGTGGTTGGTTGTATAAAGTTGAGGTTCAACTGAATTCCTCTCTCGTCTTTTCCAACAAATAGCTATAAAAGTTGGAAGAAAAAAAAGATAAAAGAGTTAAAAAAAATAGTTCTCTTTCTCATGTCTTGCTATGGTTACTCTCTGCAGTTTTATTTTCATTACAAAATTTCAGCGCAGTACTTTATAAGATTTAGGACAGAGAGCTTCCAGAGGGTGATACAGTGAACAAAATTCTATGTCTGTCTCTGTCATTCTTCCTCTCTGAATCTCTTTCTCTCTGTCTCTGTCTCTCTCTGTTTCTTACTCTCTATCTCTCTGTCTCTCTGTCTCTCTGTCTCTCTGTCTCTCTCTCTCTCTGTCTCTCTGTCTCTCTCTCTCTCTCTCTCTCTCTCTGTGTGTGTGTGTGTGTGTGTGTGTGTGTGTGATCAAACCCTACTGTCTATAAGGTGTACACTGTACCATTGAATTACTCTTCTGACCACATGGGGTTCTAATTGGGGGGAATAGGATGCACAGCACGATTTGTTCCTTCCCATGTTCTAGCTGTCCATGAGCAGAGTCTGTCCATGTGGAACGGCCTGGATGAAATGTGATATCTGCCCATGCTTAAGGGGAGTGACATCTCATGTGTCATTTTGTCAGTCCACAGCGCCCTCTGTGGTAGTCTGTGGTCCTTACTGAGAGCAAGCTAGAGCCTGCTTATGTAGGTAACACACACAGGTATGTACAGACACTGCAGGACTGTCTACAAACCTTTGAGAACTTTCAGTTGAATCTCTTGCTGAACTTCAGTGCTGGTGATTAAAAGTCCACACAGAAATTGTTGCCTGTTCTTAGAAGCCTTGCTCATTTCCTCCCAATAATTACCATTTTCCTTGATTTCATCTCTGATTTCCTTTTTCTGTCCACCCTTAAATGTTGGAGTGTATTGGCTACTGTCTCTTCTTTTTTGTTCTCATTGGATAATGTGTGTGTACACCTGTAACAGGCAACATCACCTACTTTCTAGTCTTTGTGTAGTAAACTGCCTTTTACATGTAACAAACTGTAGTTTCCACAGACACCTAAATTTCATATACCTACAGTGGTGTTGGGAATGCAAGTTAGTACTACCATTGTGTAAAACAGCATGAAATCAAAACTTTCCAAGAGCTGCAAATAGAATTACCATATGATCCAGTAGTCTCAATATTGGTTATATAATCAAAGAAATTATCATATCAGATATTATCTTCATGCCTGTATTTTTTGGCAATACTAACAATGGCCAAGATAGACAATCCACCAAAATGTTTACTAATACATAAATGAATTGGAAAAAGTGGCACATAGTACCTGATGAAATTGTAGCTGGGCGTGATGGCGCACGCCTTTAATTTAATCCCAGCACTTGGGAGGCAGAGGCAGGCAAATTCTGAGTTCGAGGCCAGCCTGGTCTACAAAGTGAGCTCCAGGACAGCCAGGGCTATACAGAGAAACCCTGTCTTGAAAAACTAAAAACCAAAAAAAAAAAAAAAAAAAAAAAAAAAAAAAAAAAAAAAAAAAAAAAAAAAAAAAGATGGAATGGAAACTAACCCATTACATTTTCTTAGCTTTCATAACACAGAGACCATTAAAGCAATTTTAATATTGAAATGGTATAGAGTGGGTAACTTTTCATGGTAATAAATAAGTGAACATTGATGAAAAATAATTTCACAGGTCAAATACAAAACTTATCTGCTTCTCCCCTCTTTCCATTCCTTAACAAGTGTTTAGCATGTGTTTCAATCTGTCTGCTTTGCCTATCTCTGTGAAGGCAGGAGTCCTGGGCTCTTCTGTCTATGTCATTCACCACCTGCTTGGCCCAAATTGCTTTCGTCCCTCCTACTATTTCTACATTATGCAATAAAAGGTGTAACACGGCACCTTTTACTATGTTTGACTTCCCACCCCCTTATTCTGACTGAAGAACATCATTCATTTCCCTCTATGTCAGGACATAGACAGATACTTTATGTCCTTGGGAATCAGGCCGTTTCTTTTGGGGACAGCTATGCAGTTCACTAGTCTCACTGCTACCTCCACTATCTCTGATTCCAGCGGGATCTGTCTTTTCTTAGCACCGGTCTCGCTGTCTTTCTGAAGTAACACGAAGTAAGCTCATTATGTTTGTATCCTAGCCTTGAGTATTCAGCTTGTCTACAGACAGTAGACTGATGTAACTGGAAGAACATCAGACAGGCTGTTCCTGGTGGGAGGAAGCACAGGATTCGGCTCATGAGTAGGGTGCTGTGAATGAGTGTGAAGCTTCCCACTCACCCGCTTAGCTGTAGGGTCTCAAATGCTCCAAAATAAGGTTACCTTATGTGTACCTTACTTTTGAAGCATTCTTTATATTGAAAAAAAAGGTTTTATTTTATAAACTATGATGAACCTTTAATAGGGAAGGAAAAGGAAACCTCAGGGAGATGGCCATGCCACTTAGTTTGCTTGTTCGAAGCCTGCCCTTGCTCTTCTCCTTGTAGAGCTTTAGGGACACAGGTCTCCTGCAGAATGATGCTTAATGTTGAAAGCAATTTTGAGATGCTTAGCATGGATCCCAGGCATGTGCTCGTGCTAACAAACAACCTCCTTCTGAGTTGCACCCCAGTCCTATAAAGTATTTGCATACATATCATTTTATTGGATGTTTTATTTTGCTTCAAGTAGTTTTTTTTATTTTTTATATATTGCTAGTACTATTTACTTAACTGGTGGCTACTATTAGTCATCCACTGCTAGCTTGTAAAGTGAGAAATAAAAGCCATAACAAGGAATGCTAATGAATGATTACCACATGTGAGCATCTGTATTAAGTGCTGTGTGTTTGAATGGCTGCATTGACCCAGTGAAGCAGATATTCCTATGCAGGGTACCATGAATGTGATGGTACATTTTTGCTTGCTTGAAGTTTGTAGGCGCTCCTATAGGGTGTACAGTATTGGTTATTAGGATGTCCTGGTGGAAATGTTTGATTCAGGGTCTAAGAATAAAGAAGATGCTGTATAAATATGTCCCAGGCACAATTTAGATGTTTGATTCTAACTGGAAATAGAATTGAGGTAAAACCTTCTTCAGATTTGGGGGTGGTGGTGGTTAAGTCAGAGTTGATATAAGAGAGTGTCTTTTCATTTTTTCCTAACCTGAGAGATCTTTGGCTTTTAGGGACTACTGTGGATTTTTCTATGCTTAAGAATTCAAGAAAGATAGTTCCTATTGACGTATTATATCAATTAAAGCCCTGACAATATCTCTTTTATGCAAAAAGTCAACTAACAATGTCATGGTGATCTTCTAATTGTCATGACAGTGAATAAACTGGCTCATGCAGGCTTACCCAAATTGTCATTTGCATGGTTATTGTGTTATAAGAATAGTGTGGCTTTTAAAACCCTGCTAGAGACAGTTTGACTCTGCTTGGCTGAGATTCAGGACAATAATGGCTTTTACTAGACAGTACTAAAGCCCTGGCATAAAGGTAGAGAATTAAATCAAGCTACAGCTGTAGAACAGATCATTTCTATGCAGTAGGGAGCCAATGGGGAGCCTGGTTATGTGTTAGTACAACGAGCCCATCACTGAAGTGCTCAGAGGGGTCTGTAAAAAGTAGCTTGCAGTAGTATTTATGTAATCAGCAGAACTAACAGAAACTCATGACTGTGATCCTGGTGTTAGTCCATTAAGTCCAAAGGAGAGCTTAAAGATACATGGAGATTAAGTGTTTTCTGACCTCAGTTACTTCAGCTCACATAATGTTCTCAGTGTAAGCACACTGGCTTACGATGGTCAGTGCAGTTTTGGCAGGCAGTTCTCAGGGCTAAATAATGTATTGATGGTTTATGCCGCTAATGAAAAGGAGAGCACATTTCTCAGTGCCACCAGAGGTGCTGAACTCTTGGTATGTTCTTATTTGTCCCTCTTGGGCATCTGTGAGGATCCCCAGCCTCACAGGAAGACAATGCTGTGCTTGCTGCGTGGGATGAAGGATTTACAGCCCAAGTCTTCATATAAACCCAATGTTAGAATCCAGGCATCCTGTTTCTTGAGAACTGATCATGAGTGGGTTTGAGAATCCAGTACAGAAAATACCAAGAACATCGTATGAGTGAGCGCTTTGTATATGAGTAACCAAAAGCCTAAATAGTGGTGGATTCTACATAATAGTTATTTCTTTTTGGATAAAATTAATGCAAAGAAGCTAAGCAATCCAGGGTTCTGGAATTGCTTGGTTCAGTGTCCTCCCTAGTTGTCTCTAGATTGACACAGATGGTCCTAAAACAGACCGATTTAAATGATGCTGTCAGGGACCCAAGTTCCCATCTTTCTGGTATCAGTCCTTTGTTAGACATCTACCTTATGGCCCATTATGGCTACTAGAGCTCACTAGAGCTCAGTCATTACATCGTAGCTACATTCTTGTAAGGAGGAAGTGATAAAAAGGAAAATCTGTTTTTTTCCTTATGAGGAAACTTGTTGTCCATTACTTGTCTTTTCATCAGAAACTTGATCATTTGATCAAGCAGAGGGCACATACAGAATTCCTCTTCCAACTGGATTCTTTCATGATAAATCCAGTTCTCAGTACCATGGAAGAAGAGACAGAGTGGGAGGTGGAGAATGTCACAATCCCTGGGTCCTACATACTCATATCTAAATCTGCAAGGACTTTGATAAAAGGTGGCATCTCAACGTTGAAGAATCACCACGTTGGTGGAAGTCCTACTTTAGTGGACAGCCTTCATTACTGGAAGTCTCTTTGGTAGTTGATAAAAATCAGACATTAAAACATCTGTCCCCTCTGAGCCGCCCAAAGTTTCTTATGCAGGCAAGCAGGAATGAAACGGAAATGATTAGATGCCAGCTCCCTGACTTTTATAGCGGCACATTCAGCTGCCTACCCACAAAGCACTTCCCCAGGAAGTTGCAGCCAAGAATTTGCTTGGCCAGGCTTGTCCAGTTTTCATTCATTTCAATGACCATCTCCAGGAAAAAAAAAAAAATCTGAAAAGAGGAATCTCACTGAAGGACTTAGGGAGTATGACCAGAAAAGTAGTGGTTTAAAGCTACATATGCTTGCTTGGGAATTTCAGGATTTTTTGTCCTCTCTGTATGAATCTATGTTCATGTCTTTAAGCTCAGGACAACATGTGAATATGCATTCAAGGTCAAGGTGATCATTTCAGAGTCAAGGACTCTGTTTTCTCTGTGGTTGTTTTTTTTTTTTTTTTTTTTTTTTCTGACTTCTGATGGAAACAGCAGCAAATTCTTTTAAAATAGCCTTCCTAGACTCAGGACAGCTTTTGGCATTCAGTAAACAATGTGTTCAACTCCGTTGAGGTGTCAAGGTGTAGTTCATGTGAATGGGAAGATTTCAGTCTGACACCTTCAAAAAATACCTCCTAGGCACCTCGGACACAAACCAGTGAGAACTTGCAGGGCCCCAGGCTTCTCAAGGCACGTCAGTCTAGTTTTTCCTCCCCGGTGGTATCCTTTATCTCTTCAGGAGGTTCCAGTAGGACATCCTTGAGTCCACTGGAGGTGGGAGAATGGGAAAGGGAACCTACCTGGATGCTGGAATTGCTTTTCTCAAAGTCTACCACAACCATCTCTAGAAAGGCTTAGCTGGCCCTTCTGTGTATGATTCCTTCTCTAAGTCAGGGCATGTTGTGATTCTTACCTTCAGTTCTGGGAGTCAAGGGGTGAATTCTCCTTCTATACCTAGTCCTGTGTGTGATTCATTTTATAATTTAGAGAATGTTAGATATCTTGGGGTTTTTTTTCTTGTTGTTTACCTCTGTGGTCTCCTCTCAGTACACTGTTTGCTTTATCCTATGGTTATTAGAGACCTTTATGTGTTTAACTGTATTCCCTTAAATATCTAGTGTCTAGAAAAGGAGCCCAGACGGGATTAGATCCAGTCAGTGTGTTCTAAAAGTTCCCTGTCTAATCAGCAGAATCTGCTAGATGGCTTTCTAGACATCAACACAGCCTGACAAATTGTTTGTAAAAATCATACAACAACATATGTACTTTTCGTTTCACCTCATTATGTTTTATGTTTTCAGCAGTAAAATGGGGGATTATGAAACTATGACTTATGGTATGGTTAAAAAAATAAACAAACAATTAAAGGTAGGGGGTAATTTGCCACTTGTGTTTTGCTTAATACCTTCCAGGAAGAATCTGGAATTACCTACATTTTATTTTTGCCTAAAACATGTCCTCCATTATAAAGGTTGTCTTGGATCTCTTCACCAGTGGATACAAAACCAAGAAAAACAGAAAGTGTACTGATTGACGACACTATGTGCTTTAAAACACCTTGGATGATTATTTCAAACATCTTTCACTTTCATCTTCTGGGCCATTTGTTCCTTTGTCAGGTAGAGACAGTGAGGAGGAGAGCTATTTGGGCCAATGTTGAAATCATTCAAAATATCACAAGATCCGACTGGCCAATGTCTTCTAAATTGTCTCCTCATAAGCTTCAGGAAATCCTGTCATCAGTTAAAAATGGCACTGTAGCTAAAATGTTTGACCATTTAGTATTCAAATCGATGGAATGAAATGGTTTGTTCAACTCACAGAATAAGCGAGATGTTTCTCCTCATTTTTTTCCCCATGGTATACAAGAACATGCTCAGGTGGCTCCTGATGTCAGGAAAGTGTGGTAGTGGCTTGCTCATATCATAGGCAGGTAGTAGACAGACAGACAGACAGACAGACAGACAGACAGACAGACAGATAGATGTTGTCAGTCTTCTAGGATTGGGAAACCTTTCGAGTTTCTTATGGTACTAAGCGTGCTGTGTACCTCTGCACAGTTTGCATATATTTTTAAGTGGGTTACCATCATCAGCTAATGCTTACTGAACTGTCAGCAAATATTTATGGAATGCCTGCTGTGCTTAAGAACACTTATGAAGCTCAGAGCTCTGAATTATGAGTGGTAAGGATTTTGAAAAGATAGAATTCTACGCTTTAAGGGAAATATTTCAAAGGAATTATGAATTAATTTGAAAAACTCAGGGGCCTTCTTAGAAAAGCAGCATACATCCTAGATACAGCATATAAAACCAGAAGATTAAACCACATGGGTAATCATTTTCTTTCTCGTTACTCAACAAACACAGATAGTGAAATGGCCAGAGACTCATGGTGGCCAGGCCCTACCTGACATCACAGAGGACCAAGTGGACAATGCTCTAGCATAAGGAAGTGCATTGCCTGCATGGTTTCTCTGGGCTTTTGTGTTTCCTGATAAAGCTGGTAATCTTTCTCCCATGTCAGCAGGTGCTCCTACTTTCTTGAACACCTTCCAGAAATGAAGGAGGGACAGTCACAGACTCACTCCTGAGGTAGTAATTCTCTCAAGGACTAAGATAGGGAGCTGTCAATATACTGCTTTGAAACAATTAGAAGCAAATGTAAAGTCTTAGTTACTGTTGTGTAATGTCTGACAAAAACTTGTGATTTGGAGTTGCAATCTGTCTTGGTGGTGGGAATATGGCAGAAGGAGCATCAGAGGCTGGTTGTGTTGTGTCTGCAGCCAAAATACAGAGAGAGTTGGGTGCTGCTCCTCAGCTGTCTGTCTCCTTTCTCCCTCTGCATTCGTTCTGGGGTGCTAGTCCACAGAGTGCCTTCAACCCTGTTCACAGTGGGTTCCTTTAGCTAATCCTTTCTGGATACATCCATAGAAATAACCTGGGAGGTACATCTCCTAGGTGATTCTAAATCCAGTCAAGTTGACAGTGAGGATTAACTATCACTGATAGTGACCACAAGGATGCTGCTCCCTTTAAAATGCTCCTCTGTGGATGGATGCTTTATATGGGAGAAAGCACAGGCTCTGGGCTCAGGCCCGCAAATGACCGGATGAGTGACTTACCATCTTCAGAGTCACCACAATAATAAGATGGCTAGCCTCAGTTCAGCACCCGATTGCCACTCCGGATCCATCAAAGCTGTGCTGACTTTGAGGGTCTTAATCTCTAGTTTGCGGGAGGAAAGCAGGCTAGGAGTGAGCAGGCAGTGTCCCCTGTCACAGGAGTAGAGAGCAGGTTTGGACTCACAACCCAGCCATCTTGGCCTCTGAGCTTCATTAACTCCTTCGGAAGATCAGCAGGGCTGACTTCCGGATGTTGGCAAGCAGGCTAATAGAAGCACCGAGGTGAGTCACTTTCTCTCTGACTGCTTTAATTTTCCACCTCTAGCCAAAGACCTAGGCTCACCTTGAGTACAACAACAACAAAATAATTCAGTAAGACAAAATTTAATTTATTTCCAACTGGGCAGCTTCCCCCGCACACCCTCGCTTACCTCATACACACACACACAAATAGAAATGTATAATTCATTTGCCCTATAAAGAAAACAATGCAGGGTCTCAGAGTACATGAGATGTGTCCGTGAAGGACACATGTCAGGGTAGGACATGAGTCAGGTTAGGACACAGATGACCTAGAGGGGACTCAGTAGAATGGTGGTGTAGGCTTTAGGAAGGCTGGTGTCTAATTAACAAAATCACCACAGCCATGTGAGGGAAGTTGCTCTTCAGTGTGATGGAGTCCACTGGAAGCCCTGAAGCCACAGCTCAGTAATAAGTAAATCTTGGTTTGTGAAGACTCATGTACAGATGATCTCCTGATGTGTGTGTGTGTGTGTGTGTGTGTGTGTGTGTGTGNGNGAGAGAGAGAGAGAGAGAGAGAGAGAGAGAGAGAGAGAGAGAGAGAGAGAGAGAAATTTAATCAGAACCGGATGTGATGGTGCACGCCTTTAATCCCAGCACTCGGGAGGCAGAGGCAGGCAGATTTCTGAGTTCGAGGCCAGCCTGGTCTACAGAGTGAGTTCCAGGACAGCCAGGGCTATCAGAGAAACCCTGTCTCAAAAAACCAAAACCAATATATGTATGTATGTGTGTGTGCGTGTGTGTATGTGGATATATATATATATATATATATATCCATGTTAAAATCCCTCTCCATCATGGGCTCACTGATGTGTCAGTGGGACAGGTGTCTCAGTGACATGGCAGATGCCAAACAATCTTTTTGGACTTTTACTGCAGTAACTTTTCACCCACATATGCAAATAATTTTCTCACCCAGATCTTCACTGAGGACATTATTAGATGAGACACCCCAATGCACTGAGATCATTATCACTTCAGTAAGATAACTTTCTAAGAGTGACTTGAGTTTCTTTAGTATGATTTAATTTCAACTGAAAGTCAATTAAATCATCCCATTTTTGTCATCCCCAGTCTTGATGTTAATGTGCCCTGTTGAAGGCCAGCCTGGGTAGATTTATATGGAAAGCGGTAGGAAGTCCCTTGCTGATGATGGTATGGAAAGATATGAGACACCTTAGCCCAGAGGTCTTCTCAGATCATAAGAAAATGTACCATTTGTTCCTAAATTCCCAAATGTGTAGTGGACACACCCCAAAACCAGTCTATAGATTAATGCATCCTGGGCAGGTCTCTCTGGGAGGAGGAGCTGTCCATATAGTAGCTTGGGTTTCTTTGTCAAATCGTGTCAACATTTTTCATTTGCTCTGCACTGGTTAATTATACGTTAGCTAATCATCCAAATATGTGCACATTTACACTTTAAACACATCAATATTGATATTTTATACACTATCAGAGTGACATTTTCAATCCCAAGTTGCTCAGCTAGCCTGCCCCCCCCGCCACCCCGTATTAACATAGGGATGACACCACAGAAGGATTGCTCATCTATTTACAGTGCATTCACCTTTCATTCTCAGCAACATGTAATACAGCCCTTTTAGCTAAAGAGCTAAAAGTATCACTATGGCTCAGAAAACGGATACAATCTAAATATAACCTGCAAACCTATTTCTTGGGTGTTATGAGTCAATGATCTCAGTCTTAGTGCAGATACAAGCTGAGCTGAAAATCAACCCGGCTGGCATGGCTTCTTTAGCATAGACATTATGAGCGGGTCTTTTCTATGACAAGATAAATAATAGATACAATGCAGAAGAAAACGTGTGCAGCATCCCCTGGGTCGCAGGGACTGTTGGTGGGAAGTAGCACCCTGCTCCATGACCATGATCACAAAGTCATCTGAGAAACAGTAACTCTAAGTTCTTTTAGGGGGTTACCCTGGAGATGGGCTTCAGCAAACCAAGTGAGAAAGTCAAGAAAGCAGGTGAGATGGTGAGGGAAATATACGTATCTAGATGACTCCAGGGAGAAGTGAATGGAAGCCTGCCATCAACTGGAGGGTTAAGGAGGAGCTGAATCGGAATAGGAAAATTCAGGGCTCCTAGAATGTAGCATCTGTGGAGACATGGATCTCTAGTCTATAAAAGAAAGATAGGATTAAAGAATTTAAAATTTTGACTTCTGACAAGCGGGTAGACTAAGGGGAAAACAACTAGACTGTGGGTTTAAAATATATATTTATGTGTGTTACTAAAATTAACAGTTAAATTTTTATAATTTTGATGACAACTTGGTTATTTAATTTTACTTATGTACACCATTTAATTTTTGTGGTTTTGGGTTTAGTATCGCTGTGTAGCTCAAGCTGGACTTTAAACTCACGGTCCTCGTGATTCATCTTGAATACTGAGGTTACCAACCATGCCTGGAATAGGAATTAAATTCATTTTAGTTTGGCATTCTTGATTGGGAGAAGTGAGATAGAATCCCTCTAGGTAGTCATTGCTGGTCTGGAATTCACTATGTAGCCCAGGCTACCCTCAAACTTGCAAGAGTCCTCTTGTGTTAGCCTCTCCCGTACTGGAATTAAAAGTATATGCCACCATGCCCAGCTAGTAATTACTTTTAAGTAAAATACTACTTTGTATTGCAAACCTTTATATGTGCATAATAATGTAAATCTCACCGATTTTAGGAAAAAATAGAAAATAAACCACTGAGAAGATGACGGTGTTTTAAGAATATGAATTTTCAGCTACTGTATGAAATTAACAGACGTAGTAATATCCATTTGAATGGAGTATTTCAAGATTTGGAGTTATGCCAGAACAGTTTCATAAAAGATAGCAGAAGGTGGGAACGAGAGTAGTGGGGTTGGTACACCGGTACTCTGGGATAAAGCTTTCAGCTGGCCTGCTTCACTTTCAGAGAACACCCTGTTTAATAATTTAGTAGAACAGAATAGTGGAACAATACTCCAATTAAAAAAAAAAGTGGGATGAACTGAACTAGTAAGGCTGGCAAAGGGAATTTTTGCCCATCTCACTAAGAATGCCTGGCTTTGGCCTTTGCTTCATTGATCCTGTAGGACCACTCAGGTGTGATTGCACAAGTGTCAGTCAGGGACACGAAGAGGTTGGTTGTGAGTCTCTTGACTTGTTACTAGCTATGTAACACGCCATGGTAACACACCTACTGTGTGCAGGGGGCTAGCCGGGTTGATTTTCTTTATCTGACTCTCAGAAAGAGAGTGGCGCCTCTCTTGCTGATAGCTATTGGACGATGGCTAAGTAACTTTTACTTCTCTGTGTAGATTTGATGACCTCAGTCATGTTGGAACAAAAAGGGTCTGCAGGTCTTTGATAAACATTCATATGAGTTGTACAGCAGATGTGCAAGTTGGTTTCCCGATATGTTGTCGAGATGGGAGGAAATCCTTCTGTTGTCTGTTACAGATAGTCGTACTTGAACTTGTGAAGTGAACTTTACTTGATCCTTGTCCTGCTGGGGATTGGAGGTAGGAGACAGGAACCAATAAAGTGATTTCATTGGCCCAACTGTGCAGCTAAACTTTGTAAAAACTAGCATTCTTCTACCAAAGGGAGTAACAGACAACACTCATACTGCTTAGGTATGGCACGCATTAATCCGCATTACTATCATCCGTGACTCCCCCAAAGTCTAATTGATACTGTAATTGCGAGTTCTTTTGTTTTTCTGTAGTTATGTTTGTAAGGTTTCCACAGTGAATCAGAGAGAACCTCTGGTCTCAGCAGTTTGGTCAACCTGATCCATACCCAGCCTTGTTTTGTGCTTGTGTCTAATTAAAGATGCCTCTGTTGCTTGATCAACATAGAATACATTTCCCTTCAGCTCACCTGATGTCATAGACTGATGCTCACCTAACACTTGCAGTTCTTAGTGATTTTTCTCACACTGGGGAACACTAAGCTCTACTACTTCAGGACTACCCTGGGGCCATTTGAGACCCAAAGAATCACTAACAAAAGCACAGCACTGTGAAAAATGTAGCGCTGAATAGAGCGTGAAAGGGAGGCTTGTTTACAGTTTAGGAGCTAAGGCAGCAAGGCAGGGCATTGCCTGGCTTGACCTCTGCTGGGAATGTGGGATTTAGACACTGCTCTGTGCATGACCCGAAGGGGCTTCGGTGGGATGGACTTGGGAGGTGATGACTATATTTCAGTGGGTTTGCTTATGTGGGTTTAGAATCTGCAAATGATGAAGATTTAGCTGTAATAACAAATGAATCGAAATTTGAGTCATATGTTGAGTAACCTCTCGAACTTCCATGAAAATAATAGATGCTAGGATTGATTCCTAGGTTCTGTGTATGTTTGGGTAAGCTGTGTTATCTGCCCCAACAAGTCCCACTTAGATCTCTGGTACTTACTGTGCTTCTTCCTATCACCATTCAAGGATTCCATCCTCCTCTCTTCTGCATCCTCTGTGTTTCCCATAATCCCTTGCATCTTGTCAACCAACCTAGAAGTCTTAGAGATGTGACTTAGCTCACCCCCATCCACTTTTTAGTGCTCTTCTAGGAAGGCTGGGTAATGTTCTATCCTTTCCTGCTGAAGCAGAAAAAGCAGCTTGGTGACCATACCCACAACACCTTTCTTTTAGGATTCAACCTTATTCCACATTGTTCTGTATTCCATGTGTCACATTGCTGTTTCCCAGTAAGAGGTGTTGGGAATGGTCCTGTTCTGGTCGTTGGGATTGAGTGGAACAAAATCGAGGAAACTGAGAGTTTGTTTTCTGTGCAGCAAAAGTTTGTTCATCTGTTAAGAAGAAACTCACTAATGATTTTCTTATTCTTAGCTGGTTTATCAGCAACATCTTTCAAAAACTGAAAAAAAAAAAAAAAGAGTTTGCCAAATGAAATGCTTTGATTTAAAATTAAAATGGTGACAGAAAGCCATTTCCTTCCCTCTGTAAATTTTCTGTAGGTAGGTTCTTGCCTCTTGTAATTCAAGGCAAGCATAATAAGGAATATGATTGCATGGTTTTTGCTATTACTTTTGAGGTAATTGCCAGATCGGCATACATAGTAATTTGTAGGTGAGAGGTGATCAGATGTGAACGTTTCCACTCAGTCATCTCCCTGGAATTCAGAAACATCACTGCTTCTGGCTTTAGAATTAGGAGCAATAATTGCGGCCCTGGGATGAGCCGAGCATCTGAAATAGGCTATTTCCTGAGTGACGGGTACTGCTGTGGGCTTACTGCAGGAGGCAGAGCTGAGCAGAGTCTTGTTCCACTCCATACCCTGGAGTAGTGGCAACAGAAGTAGTAGCTATTGTCCTAGTGATGGTAGTAATGGGTGTCATCATTGTCTCCCTAGCAACCGCAACACTGACTTAGTTGTTATTTTGGAACTCAGCAGCAGACATGCAGATGGGATGGGGTTGGGAGGGGCCCAGCTTCAGGATTCCATATGATGGGAAAGAATGAAGGAGTTTATCACTTGTGACCTCACTTCAGGTTTAGTTTCCCTTCACCTTCAATAAAAGGGGACACATTCTTTTCATGAACTCTGAGGAAAGAACAGTGGCCGTTCTCTGGGGAATTGAAAAGCTCCTGTGAGTTTAAGGCAAACAAAACCCAAGGCTGGGTACCTAGCGCCCTGCAAGAGCTGCCTTCTTAAAGAAAGATGCTTTCCCAGGTTCCTGGAACATTTGATGAGGCATGCTTTTTGAGAGGCCCTTTTCTTATATTGATGCAACAACAACAATAATAAATGGGTGATGATAATAGTAAAATTATATGATGCTAACTACTTAGGGGGCCAAAAATACTTACCCAGGTGCACACATGTTCCTAATGCTAATGTAATGTTATACATTTGATACTTGTAATTTCCTATTTTCCATTATGAATGTGTGTGTGCTTAAATTGCTTCTTGCCCTTTTCCCACAGCACAACCCTCTAGTCTTGAATTGAAAAGGTGGAGAGATAGGCTTGTGTCCCACAAATATTCTGCATGATCTTTTCTGAGATTTTGGAACTCCGCTGTCGTATAAAGTACTCTGTTCCCTTGCGGGCCTTTTGTGAGTGACTGCGCATTCTATTGGTCATCTCTGTGTTTTGCAGGGTTGTAACATGCAATCCTAGTGGATCCCCCAGAAAAATGCTCTAAAAAAAAAAAATCAATCACACTGATTTTTTTTTTTTCTGGACAATTTCAAAGACTCCTGTCCAGCAAAGTTTTCACACTGCAGCCCCGAGGTTGTTGTTGTTGACATAATTTGTTTGATATCATTCAGCATCCCTGAGGTGCGAGAAGCTCCTGGGACTTAGAATTTGCATTTGTTGAAGATCTGGTTTGTAACTTATCCTTGCTTCTTCAAGATTTGTCCTTGTTTCTTTAAAGCTTGGGCTTGGGGGCTATGCTAATGTATGTGATTGGTAAACCATCCCTCTGTTTGCCTTTGACAGACGAGGACAATGTAACTCAAGTTCTGTGTGTTCTGATGGTGGGAAGAGTTTCGAGTTTCTTTCATTTTCCTTTCTGCTGTGTTGTGGATCATACCTAGTACCTTCCACATGCTTGGGTGGTACTGCCCCTCAGCCCCAGTCCTGTTGCTAAGCTAAGCAGTTTCTTTTGTTGTCTGCCTGAGTAATTGTATGCATCTCTCTCTTTCACACACACACACACACACACACACACACACACACACACACACACACACACGAGTGTCTGGTGCACAGAAAACTGTTTCTCTTGGCCTTGAGGCACACAATAGACACATGATTTTCTTGTCCACTTTTCTCTCACCTTGAGAGTCTGGGCAACTTGTTACCTTCACTTATATAAATCCTATAAAGACAAGGTGTGTAACTCGGTGATAGAGCGTGTTTAGAATACACAAAGCCTAGAATTTAGCCACTATCTGGGAAAACAAGACACCACCAACAAAGAAAGAATCAACCCCTCCAAAGAAAAACTCACAGGAACCCTAATGGCCCATACCCTTTAGTGACCAAGATAGGATCCATACTAATAGATGAGTTGAGGGCATATCTCGGGCTTATCAAGACATCTTTCCTTTTACTAAGGCAGGAAGCCATTTAGAATTGTATCGTAAGAACAAAATGACTAGCCATATCCCCCAAGTAAGACAATTTATTTGTGCATATAAATTGTTTATGAGCTTTTGTGGTCACTCTTGCTTCATTGTTTTTAACAATGGTTTCGGTAGATCTAGTTCATGTGTGATTGGAAGCCATTTCCAATCTGTGAAGTAGAGTATAGAATGAGACAGAAGAAGATGATAAAATATTGTTTTAATAATCCCTTTCCTTGGTTGTCAGCAGCTTTGGGGATTCACAAATAGCCTGTGGTTTATAAATATTAAATAAGGGATTCATTACTGGAAAGTGTCACCACAACTAGCCAAACCCAGAACCAAAGCGATTTAAGGCAGCATGAAGCCTTTGTGATGAGAAATTTAGAGCTGAGGAATAGTTCCTTCTCTCTTTAAACATTTCAGAATGTGTGGGAAATACTCTGTTATTATAAGAAAATAGTCTGGAGTCTCTGTTAAGAATGCTCTGTTAATAACCTCTAAACAGAACTCTACCACATTTTCATAGTCAATAAGGTAATGGAGAGTGTCAGATTTTAACTCCCTGTTCTTTGATTGAGTCAAGACCATGAAACAAAGATGCAACAAAGATATTTAAGCATAGAGAGAAACAGTTGTCACACTATGTACACTGCTCTATAGGAAACCAATTGAAACACCATTAGTCTATCTACTGAGGCTTAGTTATACGTCTGTGCAAGCAATGTTTTCTGGCTTGGTAACTTGGGTTATGGATTTTCCCCTTGAAGGCTTAGTTCTTTTGAGTTTCAATCAATGGCATATCTTAAGTTTTGTCTCATCTTGAGATGAGGAGGAAGGAATGAGCCTAATTGGGACCTAGAAAGGATCTGTGTTCTAAGATCTCTTACTGATGGGCAAGGAACTCTCTACACCTCAGCACCACTTCAGGCATCATCTTTTGTCTGGAGACAGACATTTGTAACTGTGGTAACAAGAAAAGAGATAGCAAAGTATGTTCATCTTATTATACTCTAATTTATACCCGACTATAGTATAAATGTAATGTTTTTGCTATTGTAATGTTTTTATATATACTCTGAATATTTTATGGACATACCCATTGCATTTTGATTATGTACAACTTCCCCTGCCCCCAAATCTTCCTGGACCCTTCCTCCACAACACACATCCCTTCCAACTTCACATCTTTTTATTTTTACCCACTGAGTTCAATTCGTGCTGGCATATGCACATATGTAGCTATTCATTGGAGCATAAATAACCTCTCAGGAGTCACACAACTGAAGAAAAACTCTCCTTTCCTTAGGAGCCATCATCTGTCAGAGGATGAGATGGTATGGATGAGATCTCCTGTGCCCCTCCCCATCCATGTTGGACTACATAATGGCTCAGTTGTATAGACATAACCATAGCTGCTTTGAGTTCATGAATGTAGTGGTCCTGCCATGTCTGGAACACATTGGCTGCCTCTGAGCACCCCATGTCACTTATTTACTGTGCTTTGAGCAATTGTAAGTTTCTGTAGTAGCTGCCATCCACTATAAAAAGAACCTTTTCTGATTAGGATTGAGAGTCACACTGATCTATGGTACGAAGATAAGAATTCAGATGGCAGTTTTATACTATGTCCTTTTATCAAGTAATACTGGTGGTAGAATTTCGTCCTCATCAACCATGCATTTTTGGCAAGGTTTACAGTATCAGACATGAGAGCCCACCTTTGAGTTAACCTTAAATCCAATTATAAAGCATGAATGTGGTTACTATTATAACATCCATGCACCTATTACACTAACGGGCATGTCTTGCCATATTGGTCATCATTGCAGCTTGTAGGGTTCATAGCTACAGATGACTACTAACTCCTTCTCCTGCCCAAAACTCCAGCAGCCCATATAGTACCTTCCATTACTAGCAAAGCTAGCCACCATGGAGGAAGCTTCCACTTTAACTACCAATCTGATTTCTGTAAATCTTGTTATGAAAGTATGTAATGCCTTCATCGATAGGGTCTTACTAAAAAGTTCTGATAGTCAGTCAAGAGCAATAGCAATAGACTGTATTGTTCTGAGGGTCTCTGGGGACTCTCTGGCCAACAATTCAAATGGAGGTACCACACACCTGGAGCTGGGATTTTTGTTTGATAACTTGTGGATTCTGGTAGGAATATTATCAGTCTCATGTAGGGTGCCTCTGTTCACACTATTTTTGTTATGTTTTAATGAGCTTATGAAATAGTAGGTTCCCACACAGTTTTTTTCACACCTCCTTATTGTTATGCATGATCTCATTCTCTCCTCTGCTCTCCCTCACCCCCCTCACTATTTACCCTCCCCCATTATTCCCCTACTCCTTTCATACCACCGGGGCCTTACTTCTATTGTTGTTTTAAAAGAATATGGCATTAAAATAATTATTTTAGACAGACATGGTGGCTCAGGTCTGTAATCCTATCACTTGGGAACTGGAGCAGGAAGACGAGGTCATAGGGCATTAGAGGCCAGCCTGTGCTAAACACTCCTACAAATAACCCTCATCCCATCCCTGTAACTAAGCCTAGTAAACTCACTGGTTCACTAAGCCAGACTTAGAGGGATTCATTTTGTTGACTTGTCAACAGTGTCCTGACTGTGGCTTTGGGATTCACAGATGCATCACCGACATACACAAAGTATTTCTGATTCAGAGTATTCCCACAGAAATGAGCTTATTGAGTTTTCATCATAATTTCTTGGAAAAAAAATAATAGCTCAGCTTGCTTTAAGGATGAAGCAATTAAAAGGCAAAACAGATGCATGAATTGCTCAAAGTGACACCCAGAAAGAACCAAGAGCCCTGGCCTGGGAAGGTTCATTGCTTTGATCTTAGTTGACGCTAGGCTGCCTGGGATATGGTCGTTGCCTCGTCTCAGGCTAAAATTGCCCAAACAGTAATAAAATGCCCATCAAAATCAAACAGTATCAGTTACACGCTTGTTCTGATAAAAGAACCTCTTTTCCATAGGGACCCTGACCTTGTTGTCTCTAGGACCCCTGTCCAGCCCAGTGTCTGTTACATAGAAGGAATTTATTCCAAGAATCTCTGGACCTGGGTTTACTTGTTAAGAGCGAAGTACTTTTCTCCTGCACCCAGACTACCTTTGATTCCTTTCTATTCCATCAACACCCCAAAGCAGACTCTAAACTTTGCAGTTATCTTTGACTGCTTTCAAAGAGTCCGCTTTATGTCCCCACTTTCCAGCATTCCCAGAGTTTCTACGCCACACTCGGTTAGTTCCTCTGACATGCCCTCATCATACATGTCTCTCTTGCCCCTGTTCCGGTCCCCCAGCCTTTCAGTCTCTAATGCAGCACAAGCCTCCCCCAAATGCAGTTCTCCTCCCAAGGCTCAGCCTTCTTGGAGTGTGGGGGGGGGGTTTGAGAGCTTGTCTGAGCCAGGCCACCTCCAAGAAAAGAAACCATTCTAAAGAGTAGTCGCAGAGGATGACTGGCTCACCAGTGGGTGTGGGCACCACCCACAACTCCGCTTTCCTGAGTCCCAGCCAAGGAGCTTGGCTTTGTCCCACTTTACATCTTGTTATTCCCACCATCTGCAGTCCTCATGGATTCTCCCCAGCATGCCCATGGCAGCCCAGGTCTTTTTGTCTGGTGTGGAGACACTCTCGGTGACCCAGTTCCAACACGCTGTTCAAATGATCTCCGCCTAATCCCTAAGTCAGTGTCCCAGCCAAGATGCGCGACTCACCATTCCTTCACCAAGCCCACCGCTTTCTCACTTTCTGTCTCTTTGCCCTTTTAAGGCAGTGTTCTCTGCACAGAGTCTCTCCCATCACCCTCTCTCTGCCTCATGCTATCCTTGCCACAAGAAGAACCCCTGGGTCTGTCTTCTCTGCGTGAAGCTGAAACGATGTTCTCAGCCCTGGGAGCTCACAGAACTTTGCCTCCCTGCCCCGGATTTATCCTACTTTGTTTTTTACATTGTGATAACTTTATGATCATTTTCTTTGCCTAGGCAAGAATTGTGTCTTATTTATTCTGTATCCCTCTTTATCAGGCTTAGCAGACTGGCCTTGATTAGAATGAGCAACTGCTTTGGTGACCAAATATTTGGGAACACCATGCTGAAGAAAACTCTAGCCAGCATTGGGAGGAAACAGGACTTCAGTATCTCCCAAACTATTCGGGTTTGGGAGACCTCTAAACTCCTAGGCAAAACAGCACGAACCTAGGACCCCAATACTGGGGAAAGAGATGGGACAATCCCTTGGACTTGATAGCCACTCAGTCTAACAGAATCATTAAACTCCAGGTAGAATGTGAGTGTGGTGTTCTGTGTCTGGTGTGGAAACACTCTCAGGATGTAGCTGTACCAGCAAGATCTGATGGAGACCCCTGCATCAGTAAATAAGATGGAAGAGTGATCAGAAGAGGACAGGGTTCTCATGAGCAACAGGTTCCTTTATCAGAACAAGTGTGTAACTGCTGTTGTTTGATTTTGATTATTGTTTTATTACTGTTTGGGCAATTTTAGCCCGAGACTAGGCTAAGACTATATCCCAGGAGGCCTTAGTGTCAGATAAGATCAAAGCAATGAGAATTTCCAGGCCAGGGCTCTTGGTTTTCTCTGGGTGTCACTTTGAGAAATTCATGCAAATGTTTTGCTTTTTGATTGCTTCAGCCATGTACAAATCATACATATGTAAACCTGTGGCTTTTACACACTTATACATACAGGTGTGTGTGAATATATACACACACATGCACACACTTGCACACAGATTAATGTTTGGCCCCATAGAGTTGAAATCAGCCACAGACTTTAAGATATCCTAAGGATGATGAGGGAACACCTCTTGTCCTATCTGCCTATGCTGGTTGCTATGAGACTGCTTCCCTGAGCAGTAGAAATGGGTTTCCTGTTTACAATCAGGCTTCATATGTTAGCCCTGGCTATCCTTGGGAGAAATGGCTGTTTATTTCTTGGGATGTGGGTGCCAGGTTTCACAAATTCTATGGGACCTGATGTGAATGTTCATCTCTAGAGCTGTAGACACCTCATCATGTATGTAAATGTTGCCAGTTTGTCTAATTATACATCTCAGATTTACATAGAAGTAATATGCCTAACCAAAGGGAAAACTTAACTGATTAAAAACAACTGCCTTCTACATCTGTTGACCTTTGGGTGTTCAGTGAGGCAAATGTTGTACAGAATGTGTATGAAGTTGCAGTAGTAATACAGTACATATCCTACTATGTTTTATCCAGAAGGAATTTTGCATTGGGTAAATTTGGGCTAACTTGAATACTTGAATTTGACTAGCTGAGGATTTGTTTGTTTTTTTTTGTTTGATTGTTTTTGCAGTGCGTGCGTGCATGCGTGCGTGCATGCATGTGGTGCATGTATATTTCTATGCATGGCTTGCATCTGTTTGAGTACATGTGCTTGTGCTTGCATATGGGGGTTGTTGGGAATCACCCCTGAGCATCCTTTCATCTTATTCATTGGTAGAGGGTGTCTCAGTCCAAGTACGCTCAAATGGCTAGTCACAATCTGAGCATGCTCATATGACTAGTCCTAACCAGAGCATGCTTGTATGGCTAGACAACTAGCTCTGTCTTTACCTTAGGAGTCTGGAATTACAGATTGGCTGCCGTGCCTACCCAGCATTTATGTGGGTTTGTAGGGATCCAAACTCTTATCCTCATACTTATTCTTTAAGTGCCTTAAGCAGTGTGCCTCCTCTCTAGCCCCTCCCTTACTTCTCTGTATGCTGTAAGACCTGGTTAGAGTGTAGCTTCTTTTGCTCTGAACTATGTCTTGAAGGATGATGGAAAAATCTAATTGGCTTTCACCAAATCTATTGCACAACAGCATGATCCAGGACATTATATTGTTCTTGCATGCAGACAGTAATGAACATCGCAGCTTTATTCTTTATTTAAGCATCTTAAAGACCAAATTAACAAGGAAAGTTGCACAAACTAATTACTAAGAAAACTGAAGAGTGTCAAGTTATCTATCCCTTGCTATGTAAGTCTAAGGAATAAAGCCTGGGGTTATTTTAGGGACAGTGCTGGGAAAAATGCTAGCTTTTAGAGAATTATTTATACAGGGTCTAGACTTTAGGCTACAAGCATCCAATAGAAACAAAATTTGAACTCCATAATACATTTGCATTCTTCTCATAGCCACATTAACAAAATAAAAATACAGAGGAAACTCATTTAATGATATATTTTACTCAACTAAGTATATACAGGATATAACATGTAATTCCCATTTTTTAAATTATCAGTAATTTTTTACATTGCTGTTGTTATTTAGTCTTTGAGATCCCACACATATTTTACACCTTTTGGTTCAGAGTGGCCATGTTTTAGTTGCGTAATAGTCACATACTAATGGTGACTACTATTGGCAACAGTTTGGCTCCATGCTGAGATATAATTGTCTGAGAACAAAAATGGTACAGAAATGATTTTGTCATCACTTCGAAAAAGAGTCACCAAGCCTTTTCACTAATGGGCCAGCCAGGAAATTGGTGTCACATGCCTGTAATCCCAGCACTTGAGAGACTGAGGAAAGAGTCATGAGTTCAAGGACAGTCTCATCTATCTAGTGTCAGTCTGTCTCAGAAGAGGATAGAGGCATACATCAAAACAAATAATCTTTTTGTGGGTCATCCTTTCTCCTCTCTGATAATATAGCACAAGCATAGTTACAGACATTGCTTTAAAAATTGAATGAGGCTCTATTTCAATAAAACTTTATTTATATAAACAAACTGTGGATAAATTTGGCTTGGATTACTTTGCCTACCCTTTCCTAACTTTAAAGCACATTGCTGTAGCATATAAATGAAAATGATTTCTGCCTGGGAGGACTGTTTTTATGTGAGAAGTCTCTGAATTTAGCAACCAGAAATGTAGAAAATGATGGCTGCTAGATTTGATTTCCTTTGCCACGAAACAGTGTTAGTTCTCACTTTGCCACAAGTGTTGTTTATTGGTTGATTTAGTAAATGACAAGGTTTTTTATACCACTCACTCAATGCTTTTCTCTCTTTTTCCCCACCCACTCTCCTCTCTGCTGGGACCATATTTCTGGATTTGACTCTCATAACCCTGTTCACTCTGCCCTGCTAAAACAGGTAAGGCTCGCCTTTCATTTTGAATTATGATTCTCCCAGTGTTACACAAGGTTTCCCTTTGAATTTAACTATTCAAGGGAATAGCATAATACAATTCACCTCTAAGTTAAATCATTTTCGGCTACAATAGTTATAGTCTCTGTGGTAACATGTATGTTCTGTCAACTGTAGGAATGGCCTCTTATATTGTTTTGTGAATTACAGTTTGTACTTCCCATACAAAATAGAGGTCAGATTTTACTGTCTTCGGTTTTCATTCTCAAGTTCTATGTAAGATTATAACAAACCCATCCGTGCCTTGTGATTATTTGTGTTCAGAAAGAATTTTAGAACCTTTTTCATATTAGGAATGTTGGGAAAATATTTTTCTGAATGTCATAGCCCTGGGGAGTGTGCTGTTGTGCCCTATGAAGCCAGGAGGGACTGTACTGGAGATAGTTCAAATTTGTTTTGAGACTTTCTTATGGCTCAGTTGTAGGCTTGTTCATTAACAATCCATAGGAACATTTAAATAAAGAATCTATAAGCATCTATAAGTCTCTTCTTTTTGCATTTCATTGTGCGTGGGAAACAAACAAGCAAACAAAAAAAAACCCCACATTTTGGGTTGTTTGTTTGTTTTTGGTTTTTTGTTTTACTCTTAATTTAAACATCAACAATTGCATCGCTCTGAACGTGCCAAAGGCAATTGGTGCTCTCCTACCCCTCTGATGGCGGGTGATTCCATGGGAAATCTGTGGCAGGGACCCTGTGGTCAGATGAACACAGGCAGAGACTTTCCCAGCCTCCTCAGGAAGCGCTCCATGCCTCCATCTTTCCTGTCTTACAGGAAGGCAGCATCCCCTGAGACAGATTCCCCAGCCCTGCTCCCTCAGTCCAAATGACCCCTTTACCTTAATCTCCTTTTCTCATCTTTCTAATTTCAGCCTCTGCCCTTGCTCTTCTTATCCATGTCTGCTCCCTCCTCCATCCTTCCCAAGATGCTGGGACTATAGTCTGTGGCCCTTCCTGTTCACTGGCAATATTTTCTTTGTCAATAGGCTCTCAACTGTAGTCTGCAGACATCACCAGACTTCCTTAGGACTGAGAAACAGAAAGTTTCTCTCCTTCGATCTCATTTCTCTTTCTTTGTCAGGACTGGCTTTTAAAGAGTGACTGTGCCCACCTTCATCTTTCCCTCCACATTGCCTATGTGCTGAGCAACATCCTCCAGTTAGGAGTTTTACAGACCATCCTCCACTTTGGCCCCACTGTAACACATTTAACTCATGTAACACTGACTTTCCTTTCCTTCACACTTCTCCCATTTGCCTAACCTTTCTCATTAGCTATTTCTTCCCATTTTCTTTCTTTACATTTCCGTTCTTTACATTTCCCCAGATGTAGGTATTCTTAGAAGCCCTAGTTTGGCTGTTTGGTTGCTGGTTTTTTAAATGTCCCCTGCTGTTCCTCACACCTCCTTCTTCATGGCTTCAGGGTGTCCAGGTGGGTAAACACATGTCTGTCCTCAGCTCTGCTCTCACAGATGCAGCCCACATTACTCTGTCTTCCCATGGCAGGTCATTAAAGTTTGAGTATTCCCCAATGAGCATTGTCATCTCACCTTCTCTCCCTTGTTACCTGTCATTCTCTCTTCCTCAACTGTCACATCTGTCACCTTTCCAGGTCCTCACTCGAATCTCTGTCCTTACCTTTCCACGGCCCCTTCGCCATTTCATTTGCTCTCTAAAGGAGCTGGGCTCACCTCCTTCTCCTAATTACCCTCTGACCTGTTGCTCAAGTCTTATGTACATCTACTGCTGCCACTCTCTTGCTTCAAAAGTCTTCATTGATGTGATAACTGGTGCCCTGTATACAGCAAGCGCTCAATAAAAACCAGGTATACCCCTCTTCCTCTTCTTTCTGGTCATCTTTTATACTCTCGACCTTATCTTACTATTTAAAATCCTCTGGTATCTGGTCCAACCTTTTTTGTTTTATTTATTTATTTATTTTTAACCAGTGGAAACAAAACAGGAATTCTGGAAACTGCAGGAGCCTCTGGCCAGGCTAAGAAGTAGGGACCATTTGGAGATGAGGCTGGCAGGGATCTGCAGGACAGTCCAAGGAACTGACTTCCCTTGGAGTGTCTACTTTATTTTGAGAGTAACGTGGAGCACTATAGATTGTTGGCCCACTGGTTCCAAATTTATACTTTCTCTTTCCATGTGTTCCTCTTGAGACTTGGGCCTACATAAAAGTGGATTTGGACTCCCATTCTCAACCTCCTCTCTCTCTCTCTCTCTCTCTCTCTCTCTCTCTCACACACACACACACACACACACACACACACACACACACACACAAACACACACATTCACTTTACATCCCACACTCACTGTCCCCCTCCCAGTCATTCCATCCCACAATCCTTCCCCCATCTCCCCACTTCTCCTCTGAGTGGGTGGGGCCCCGGGCTATACCCCAACTTGGCATATCAAGTCTGCAAGACTAGGTACATTCTTTCCCACTGAGGCCAGCCAAGGCAGCCCAGCTAGAAGAACATATCCCATGGACAGGCAACAGTTCTTGGGATAGCCTCTGTTCCAATTGTTTCGAACCCACATGAAGACCAAGCTGCACATGTGCTACTATGTGGAGGGAGGCCTAGGTCCAGCCTGTGTATGTTCTTTGGTTGGGGGTTCAGTCTTTGAAAGCCCCAAGGGTCCAGGTTAGTGCCTGTGGGAACTCCCATCGCTTTACAGAAGAGTTTTCCACGTCTCTGCATTGCTACCCCCACGTCTCTTTGTCTTGTGCATGTCTCCTGTGTCTATAGCACATGTCACATGCCATCATCCTTCAGGGCCTGTGTCTAACAGGTCTGCTTGTCCTTGCAGGGCCGACAGCATGAGGCTGTCAGTTTGCACATGATCAGAAGGGAATAAATTTAACCTGGATGTTTTGAGTATTTGCCATGTTGTAGTAAAATTTCACAGTAGTTTATTCAGGATCACTGTTTTTTTTTTTAGTGATATTTTCATATAATATTTAACCTTGGCAAGATTTGCGTAAAGCCAATAAAATCTGTTTAGCTAGAGGAAACAAGACTTGCTGGCTCCTTTTGAAATCAGTGAACACAGGGTGGGAAGAAAATTGTTTCCTTTCTCCCTGTTCTCTTCCATCTTGTTCCATATCGGCCTGTTGAAGCCACTCTGGACCTGTAACCCCTTCCAAAACTGCTCACACATCATTATTGATTGGCCAGGTTTTACCTAACTCTTTAGAGAGAATAAAAAAGAGATTTTTAAAATAGAATTAAATAATTTTTAAATTTGTTTCATTGTACTTGTATGTTGCCAGTTCTTACACACTCACACATATACACATGTAGCTAAACACTCTTACACATTCATTCATAGACATACTCACACATACACATATAAACACTCAAACACATTCATACACAACACACTCACACATTCACTCACAGTCACACACACAGACATACACACACAGTTACACAGTCACACACAGAGATGTACACTCATTCATACACAATTACACAGATACTCAGACACACATACAGACTCACACCCACAGAGTCACACATACAGACTCACATCCACACAGAGTCACACATACAGACTCACATAGTCATACCTATAGATTGACAATACACAGCTACACATACAGACTGTCTCACACAGAGTTACTTATACACACTCACACACACATTCTCTCTCTCTCTCTCTCTCTCTCTCTCTCTCTCTCTCTCTCTCTCTCTCTCTCTGAACTAAACAGCCCCTGCTTTTAAAATGTTCTTTAAATGTCTAAATGCTTCGTTGAAATGAAATTGCAAGTTTGGTTTGGCCGTGACCATTATCCTAGGAGAAGGAGGAAAGCATGTTTTACCTGGCCAGGAAGAACCCCAGCCTTGGGCTGCACACCTTCCTGGGCTGTGGGGAAATATGGCTGCCTTCCAGCGCCTCCCTGGAGAGACAGAGAGCAACCCTCAAAGGTGTGGCAGGGGCTCAGGAGCAGCTGTCAGCAGTTGGGAAGGTGAGGCACCTGCTGGGAAAATGGTAGTAGTGCAGGAAGGTACCGCACACAGGCCTGAGGCCCAGGAGAGGCTGGGCCTTCAAGGCTGTCCTTCCTGGAACAGCCTCATGGGAGCCATCTTGGAGTACCTGCAGAGGAACCCTGTGGACTGAGACTACAGGATGCAAGATAGGAGTGCACTCTGGAGCCAGATCCGAGGCTCAGAGACACCAGCATGCATTATTTATACCTCCTGACAAGACATACCACAAACAAATTTAACGGATAGATAATATTTTTCTTTCTTTTGTTCACTCTTGATTGGTTCTAGCTAGAAAAAAAAATTATTACTTTATTTTATTTCAACCTGTCTGCTAAACTAGGCCAGTGTGTCATAGAAACAGACTTTTTTTCTTTGAGATGAGTGAAGTGTCCAACTCAAAGAAATTTTTCTTTGAATCAGTGGATTATTCCTTTTTTAATTGGCTTTTTAACTGTGTTACATTCTTTGAGGATCAGCCCTGGGGAAACGTTAGAACCTCTGTCATTTAAAGCTCTGAGGTAAGATGACTGAACTACAAAGCTGAAGGTGAATTTTTTAAAAGGTGAATTATAGAATGTTCCTCCATTCCTATTAGTGGCATTGAGAGAAAGTGATGTGGGAGGGAGGCCATCTTTTGATAATTATTTATCAGTGGCTGTGTGTTGGACTACACTAATGTGAAGGCTAGAAAGTCACAGTAATGGTATTATTTGCCACTCAGTAGGTGCCAGGTGCTGGTTAAGCCCCTTGCTTATTAGACCCATTTTATCCAGTCCCAGAGGACTGATATTAATACACCTCATGTCACAGTGGAAGACATGAAGAGTAAAGAGCTTAGGGAACTTGCTGGTAACAGGAGGCCTGCTTTGAACACAGTCAGTTGGTTCAGGAGCCCATGGTCTCTGCTGGTAAGCTCGCCTGCCTCCTCTCTTCTACTGGTGGGATCAAAACACAGCTGTTGGAAGGCACACAGGGCCTGCAACTTCTACATAGTGTTTATAGATATCTCAGTTGCCCCAAACTAGAACTTGCTTTTGCAGCAAGAGATGAACAGGAAATAGCTATTTTCAATAGCAAGATCAAAGATTCTGGCTGGGAAAATACATACTTAGCCTCTTAAATGTTTTCATGGTAACAGCATAGCAGATGTAGGTAGGTAGATAGATAGATAGATAGATAGATAGATAGATAGATAGATAGCATAAAAGGTAGATAGGAAGGTAAACAGGGAGAATGGAAAGGAAGGGAGGAGGGAGGAAGAGAGGGAAGAAGAAAGATGGGTAATGAATGAGTGGATAGATCAATAGGAAGAAAAAGAAAGGAAGGAAGGAAGGAAGGAAGGAAAGAAAAAGGTAGGTGGAAGATAGGTAGATAGATAGAGGTAAAGAGATAGAGATAGATAGGTAGATAGGTAGGCACACAGACAGACAGACAGCTTGGTAAATAGTCATGTGGGGAAGGAAGGGAGGGGAGAACATGAAGAACAAAGAAAAGAAAGCAGAAGGTGATGAATGGATGGATAGATGGATTGATAGTAGCTATATGGATAACTAGTACATGCGTGTTCATACATGAACAATGGTGTGGTTGAAGATATGTCTTTTAAGTACTGTAATTGTCACACACATGATTTTTTATGTTGCCAGCAAAGAGGTACCTAGGTATTCAGGAGACAGGGGACTTTATACTCCTGGTTCTTTTACTGAAACATATAAGTTCCTATAAAATTGAAAATCTAGAATTAACTATTTTTTCACTGTACAAAATTTTATGCAAATAATAGACAAGTGGAATGAATCCTGCTTTTTCTATTACGTTCCATTATGTATTCAATTCAACATTCACTTTCTTGAGGAAATGCCAGCCAAAGAAAATCACTAGGAAAGTTATAACTACACTTATAACTAAAAATAATATTACACTTAACTTATTTAAAAATAATCTTAAGATTATACCCCAGTCTTCACACAAGCATTAGTGAAAAAACTCTTAACTATTAGTAACGTCTTGGGCATAACCCAGCAGTCATGGACTAATGTAACCTCTGCTTCCCAAGGCAGCAGGGAACCTGTGCCAGTAAATTCAGACATTGTCAAGTGAGCTCAGATGTCTCCAAGTGAGTTTCACAAAAGCAGCAGGTTAATGACAAAGAAGGGCATCTCCTAGAGATGTCCAAGGGTCTGCTTTCATTCTGCTGCAGGAGGATGGCTCTTTTCAGCTCCTTCTTTGAAGGACTCTGGGGAAGGTCAAAGCAGAGTTCATGGAGGACTGGGTTTCTATATTCTTCTCCCCTATTCTGTCACTTCCACTCCATGCCGTGCAGTTTTATGTCACAATGTTAAAATGTAAGCCACACGAATCTTGGAACCCAATGACCAGGTGTGGACTCCCAAGGGGATGTGCGGTATTTCCGTTTAAGGTTATATGCCTTTGGGTTGGGGGTGGGTGGCTTAGGATTGGTGTCCTGAATTAGACTGAATTCCTTAGATGGAATAACTGGATTTAAAAGGGTAAAGCGTTCTACTCAGCAAGCATTTCCAATGTGTTCCATTGACCTTGAGACATTGAGGACTTTCAATTGACAGCATCTTTCTTTTCATAATCAATTAGTTATTTGGTTAAGTTTTTAATTTATTTCATTTTGGATTAAATTTAAAGATAATATTAGCACAGGTTATTTATCCTTTTAAGCTGCGGAAATAATATATGCAGAATAAAAGATTGTAATAAATTCTTTTTCAAATCTTTTATGTCTAACTGTAACCCCCTGTGTTAGCTAACTTCAGTTGTCAACTTGAAACACCTGGGAAGAGGAGCTCTTAGTTGACTAGTTGCCTCCACAAGATTGGCCTGTGGGCGTGTCTCTGGAAGCATTGATATAGAGGGCCCAGCCTACTGTAAGTGCTGTCAACCCTAGGCAGGTAGTTACAAGCTGCTTAAGAAGGTAGCTTAGCAAAAGCCAGAGGTAGCAAGGCAGCAATCAGGGCTCCTTTGTGGTTCTTACTTCAAGCTCCTGCCCTGACTTCATGACTTAGCTTCTCTTGGTGATGGACAGTAACATGTAGGGTGAAAGAAATCCTTTGTTCCCCAAGTGCTTTTGGTCATCTTTTTAGCAGTAGAAAGCAAACTAGGATGCAACCGATCATTTATTTCTATTAAAAGTAATGCATGCTTTTTGTAGCATAATTTGCAAATGTAGATAAAAGAAGAAAATAAAAATGTACAATAAATCTATTTCTAAGAATAAATAGCTTCAGCACTTTGGTGTCTAGTTTTTTCCTCTTTTTTTTTTTTTTGAATTTAAAGTCACATGTCTCGTAAGTCATTCTTTTAAAAGCGGTTTTAGATTGATTTATTTTGATGTGCATGAGTTCTTTGCCTGCATACTTGTATGTATGCCATGTATGTGCTTGGTGTCTATGGGGATCAAAAGAGGGTGTTTGGTTCCAGCAACTGGAGCTGTGGATGGTTGTGAGCCACCCTGTGGATACTGGGAACCCAATCTGGGTTCTCTGCAAGAATAGCCACCTCTCTGAGCATCTCAGCGAGCTTCCCAGCTGTACCTATAATCGTTACGTATTATAGCACACGATTTCATAAGTTCTTTGTGATGTTTCTGTTATTTTGTACTTTTTAGTACTTTATCTTTAGCATTTGAAGATAACTTCAGAATCTCAAATCATATATTCAACTACTTACTATTGAATATAATTTACTTAGAAATTTCTCCCTCTAAGCATCATCACAAATGAAGATCTTTGCCGTTTTTCTAGACTAATTTTCTTAATATAAATTAATTCCTTCACTAGAATAACTGTATCTAAAGGTGTAAACAAAGATCTTTGAGACTTTTGATACCTATTACAAATTGCTCTCCTGAAGGGTGGAATCATTGTAGACTCGATGGTTGAGTTTATCACCTTGGAGACATAGTGCTCCTAAGGCTCTGAGAACTCTTAGGTCTCTATAGCAGCAAGGTGCACACTTTGATGAAAGGTCTTATACGTTTTTCTCTTGGAAGGACGTTCAATTCAATAACATGGGGATTTCATTTGGGACTGAGTCTGTGCAGGGAGTAAGTTGTTTACCTGACGGTAATCGAATCCAGCCCTTGGTTGAATTGGATGTGCTGGTGGTACCTACCTGAGGGAATTGTTGCAACTGGAGTCAATAAAGCAATTTCAAATGGAGGAAAACCTGCACTTCCTTTTTAAAGAATAAATGGGTAAAGGACTTTTCCTTTGAAACCCGGCTAATTAAAATGGAGTTTGAAGGACCCTTGTTCTGTGGGAAGCAGATTTGGTATGTCTTGAAGTTCTCGTTAATGAAATGTGAGCTGAATTTCCATCTTGCGCTTAATCTGAACAGAGGTTTGTGGTGGTGCCCATCCCCACCGCCCAGAGAACTGGGCCCTCACTGAATTCTGGGTAAATGGAGAAGCCAGGCTTTTAAGTGCAGAGACATCTGACAGACTCCCCCCTTCACACTCTAACGTCACGGAGGTGTGTTCAGAAATGTCTGGATCTGTATTCAAGCTAGAGTCTAGTGAGTCACTGCCTCCATACAAGATAGGCAGTTTGTGAGCGTGGTCAGAGAAATAAAAGTGATGTAACTAGGCATTAAATGAAGACTGCTCTCTCCTAAAAGTCTTTCCCCATTCTCTTCCTAAACGTGTTGATACTTTATTGAGTTCAGTATCCACCAGTTTAGTGCTCAAGCTGGATAATTCGCAGGCTAAACTAAAGGTCCCACTCTAAGTGTTACCACCCCCCTTACCTGCTACAAACTGTTACCTGGTTCTACTTTTGAGGAAGACAATTTTGCCATGTGAATCCTTGGGATGCTATTGGCGCTCCATGGAAAGTCTAAAATCTAAGAATAGACATGGGTATATCTCAGAGACCACACTCAGTTTACATTTTCTAGAAAATACTTTCCTCTTTGTGTGAACTAAAGAGAGGTCAGGCGGACTCTCTTCTCCTTGGGTCTTCTCTTTGGCCTCCTTGGCATCTTGGAGCCCAAGGTGGCTTGGTCTTTAAGCCTTTAAAGATCCTAGTAGCTGTAAGGTTTCTGTGGAGCATCTGATTTATGGGACTGGAGATGTAGGTCTGTGGCAGGGTACCTACCTCAAATCTACAACCCCTAGGTTCAATCTCCAGTTCTGACATTTAATACTAAGGAAAAAAGTCACTGTGTTGGCCTTCATGCATTACCTTCTTTCTACAGCATTTATGGCCTTCTCCCTGACGGTGGCAATTACTTCAGGGTCAAAGAGAAAAAAGAGAATCAATCAGAAAGGAAAGAAAACATTTATGAAAAGGACTAGGCGCTTGAAAAGTCAGAATACAGGAAATCCTTGAAACAAATTATAGCTTTAAGCGAGAGCTGTCTCCTTGGCCATTTTCAGGGTTGATTTGTGGGGAGCATGGCAGGCCCCATCGTGACTTAGTTTATCATGTTTATCTGAGACATAACACAGCCCACAGGAGCGCCTCTAAACAGTGCAGATATATTAAGTACATACTTTATGTTTTAAAGTGTCTTAAAATATTTTTTGACTTGCCTTATTTTCATAAATTTTGCTTTCTCTAAGGCCCCAAACACGCTGTAAAATGGATGAAAAAAAATCAATGATTTAGGAAGATTCTAGCAATCTAGAAGAGTCAGTTGCAAAAATAGTAATACTGAGAGAAATACAGAAATGGAAAATAGTCAGGGTTTCAGATTTAGGGTTTAGCATTATTATAACCCAAATTATACACTTTAGACATTTTTATCAATTGTACAATTCTGTAGACATAGGAAGTTAATTCCAAAGAGAGAAAAGTAATCTATTAATATAAAAATACAGTTTTATGTGTAAAGATGACTCTATATTAACACTTTTGCTGTCCTAAGTCTGGTCTTTGCTGTGGTAGCTACAGGGCCTTTCTGGCAAGGACTGGTAAAATAAGATCTCTGTGTGATGAATAATCTCTCAGATAGATCCTGAGGTCCCCACGTTTTGGCAAGACCCATGGCCTATTTCCCTATGATATAGAATACACGGCAAAGGTAATAGGCTATCCAATTTTTTTTGTTGTTGTTGTTTTGTCTGTATTTTGTTTTTGAAGCAGGGGCTCATATTTTAGCCTTGAACTCAGAGCAACCCTCTTGCCTCAGCCTCTCTAATGGTGGGATTACAAGCACTTGCCACCATGCCTGGCTGTTCTGTAATCATATGGTATAAAGCTCTTTCTCTTTTACACTCTTTTATACTGTGGTAAGGGACCTTTGCTTAGTGTCCAGCTGAGAACCACTGAAGCCCACAAGGAAAACTAAATGCTGTCAGTACCTTCCTGAGGTCCAGAGCAGTCCCTTTCCCAGTTGAGACTCAGGTAAGATCATGGCATCAGACAGTGTTTTCACTGGGGTGGGGTGGGGCAGGGGGGCAGGGAGCTTTGATCCCCTGAACTAGAAGACCTAGCTAAGCTATGCTTAATCTGCTGACCCACAAAAACTGTAAGATGACAAATATGTGTCACGGTAAGCCACTAAGTGAGTTATAATACTGCTATTAAACTTAGCAATGAGGAAGTAACATATTTGTGTTTATAGAGTCATTAGTCACCCTGTCGTTAATTGTTCTTAGTGTTATACTCTGTAATAGTAGGCTTCCTGTTGGATGCTCTGAAGAAAGAAAGAACAAATCCTTTCAATTCTGTGACCATTAGTGTTGTGAAGGGTGCTGGGAAGAAAGTGATAGAGTTAGCCTGAATCTCCCAGACAGGGAGGCTGGCCTGCAGGTGAAGGATAATGAAGATTACCTTTGCAAGCAGAAGGGATGCTTGAGGTAACCAACACTGACCAGAAGCCAACTTGAAAGTGCAGGGGAGGACATCTGCATAGAACAGCACAGACAGGACTGCCTGAGCAAAGGCACCAGTGGACCTGGGACTGCAGTAAGGAAGGGAGATGGTGATGCCCCCATCGGTGCACTGAGAACAGATGGGGTAGGAGAGTGGAAGGCTTAGTCTGCAGTGTCGAAGACGGGAGGATTCTTTCTGCAAGCAAAGAGGATGATGGAGGAGCTTAAATAAGATGAAAGGACACACACGTGTGTTAATCCGACCACTCTGGCTACCTGAGAGTCTGCGTTTGGACTCCAGCCACTTGGGAGCTTTTGTGAGGCCACTTCAGAGCTGACTACTGCCTAAACTAGCCCCGCGTTACAGCAGAAAAGAAAGATAAGTGGAAATATATGTAAAATGACAGGGGCACAACCCCGACCCAACAGAAACTACAGAATAAGCTGATTTAGCACAGAGTGAGTGAGAAAATGCAATTGTGTACTTGTGGACTTGAGCGCCTGTGGGACATTCAAGGTGAGGACACTTGGTTGGCAGATGGCCATGTTGTTCATTAAAAGGAACAGCTTCCTTATCATTTACCCATTGTACTGCCCTCTAGTGTAGAGGATAGAGGAGAAGCTATATGTTCTAGTTAGGGTTGCCATTGCTGTGATGAAACACCACGACCAAAGCAACTTGGAGAGGGGTGGGCATGAACCATGCAGAGGCCGTGGAAGAATGCTGCTTACTAGCTTGCTCCTCATGGTTTGTTCACCCTGCTTTCCTATAGTACCCATGACCACTAGCCTAGGGGTGACACCACCCACAATGAGCTGACCCCTCCCCCATCAGTCACTAATTAAGAAAATGTTCTACAGGCTTATAGACACATTACATGCTGATTAGTAATAATTTTGTTGGAAATAACACACAAGATTTGATGGTTAGTGTTGATGATACACTTGATAGGACCTTAAGTCACCTGGGGGATTTAAGATATGCAACTCTGGGCATGTCTATGATGGAGTTTCTGGACTGGGTTAATTGAGTTGGGAAATCCAACCATAAATGTTGGTGGTACCGTCACATGTGCTGGGGTTCTGGACTGAATCAAAAAGAGAGAGCAAGCAGGACAACAAAATCCATCACTCTGCTCCCCAACTGAAGCCTCTATAGGACCACTGGCCTCCAACTTCTACTGCTGTGCCTACCTGCTCTGATGGACTGTACCCTTAGACTGTGAGCCAAATAAAACTTCTCTTCCTTAGGTTGTTTTTGTTGGGTGTTTTATAGTAGCAACAAGGATGACACCCAGGACACTCATTCCTCACCAGAATGCCACAAAAGTCCATGCTGACAGGAGATAGAAGTAATGAATAAGGGCTATTATGAAACACTGAATAGCATTTGAGGGTCTAGCAGTCACCTCATTGATGTAGAAAAGTTGAGTACTCTCATGATTTAATTATCCCTGGCTTGAGAGCATTTGTCTCCAAGTCTTATTGATCTTGGCTGCTTCATTGTGAAGGAACTTCAGACACATTTTCAGACAAGATCTATGCATGCTTATTATTGTTTTCTGAGTGTGTCCTGCTTTTTTTTTTTTTTTTTTTTTGCAATGACATGATGGTGGATTCCAGAGGATAACTAAACATTGACTCTTAAGACTTCATAGATTACTTTATGATATCTCTTGGATGCATGTGGGTAGCACAGCCATTTTTACGTTAATGATTTAATCCAGTCCCCTAAGATACTGGGTGTGCATTTCTTTACAGTTGTCTGCATTTTTGGCAATAACTCAGGTTCAGTTTATAGTCTTAAAAGTTAATTTATAAAGATTCTGTGAGCTTGTCAAGAAGAAATCAATTCAATCATAGCTCTGAAACAGTTGTGTTATTCCTTTTGGGGTGTAAAGTGAGGGACATTCAGGTCTCCCCTGTCCCAAAGCTGAGTTTCAGCTTTTCAGTTGCAAGATTTATTGTTTGAAATTCCTGAATATAAATGCCTGCATATGAAAAGAGACCATCTATTTATGTCTTTTGTGTTTCATTGCCTCAGTGAGCCCAGGATCTTTACTGAACATGCAGTTTTAGCTGCCATTAGTATTCCCCAGAGCTGTGGAAGAGTCTACACGGTGTAGCCCCAGGTGTTGGAAGAAGAATGGAATAATAAATAACAGTAGCAGAGAGAGTGTAGCAGAAGTTCCTTAAGCATGTGTTAGTTTATTTTAGCCATTTCGGTGTTTAGAAAATGTCTAAACATCACATTGTATGTGTTAAACACATATAACTTTATATGTCAATTTAAAATAAATTAGGATCTGTAGCAGATTTTAAGAGCCTAATGAAGTGCTATGATGAGAAATACTATGTGTAGTTGGCTCTAGAGCTTACCTTGGGTAGCAGAAATTTCATTTGCTGTGGCCAACATCCCTCTACCTCCTCTCCTCAGCCCCTGACAAATTTTTGTCATTTCTCTCAGTGCCCAGGTGCGAGATCCTGCAGACCTTGGCAATATTCATATAGCGCAATGTTCTCTAGGTTTATCAGTGTCTCAAAAGTCAGGGGCAGTTCTTGTTTCCTGAGACTCCTAGCTACTTCCTTGTGTCCTACTGGGTGCTGCCCGCTGTTAATACTGACTTGAATCTGCTCCCTGCCTATGACTAGCCTGCCCCTGCAGGTGTGGACAAGCTTCCTGCTGAAAAGTCTTCATCTCCAGAAGACTGACCTTGATGTTCTTCTCAGGAGCTCAGGTCAGCTTTAGGAGCTGTGCTCGCTCGACTACTCAATCTGAGGACACACATGGTTCATGTTGCTGATGCTGTGGGGTTCTTCTGATGGGATGCTTCTTCACACGACAGTGGTGCTTGTGATGCTCAGTAGGTTCACAGGCCATGTCTCCGGTGTGACTTAGATGGAGAGTCATGCATTCTTCACTGCTCCCAGGGACCAACCACACCTAAAGTACCATTTAGCTGCATTGTGAAGACTTTCCTCTATTGAGAGAGTCTGTGTTCTACAGTCATGTTACTTTGGTCCATCCCAACCCTACCAACCCTAATAGGTATAATATAATAGGAAAAAAACAATTCAAACCAAGGTCAGTTTAAGTGACGTCAGAGTGATCACTCAGAACACCAGAATATGCTAGAACAACTAATTCATCAGCATTAACACAAATTCAGTACACAGAAAACATAATCTTTAATATGTTACTAATACCTATTTGGGCGTTTTGGAAGAAAAACAATGGAAGTTTCTTTGCCAAATGTGGTTATATTTTTTTCTTATGAACGACAGAAGATATTTCTGACCATGTTACTGAAGATTTATACAGACAGATCTTACAAGTACTGGGAGAGCTCCAATCAGCTGTTCACACATCTCAAAATGAATGGCAGTCCTGTGTATTTGGAAATCAGGTTCTGAGTACTTTTATGCAGGAGTAACTTGGCTATTTAATCTTTTTAAAGAGACATACACATAGTAAACCAATGCACGTAAATTAGTGCTTAGCTTAAAGCTAAATGGCAAATGGGTAACACTAATAATATAAATCCAAACTCCAAAGTTACAGTATTATATATTTTCTTCTTGACCCTATTTCAGCATTTTAAGTTTTTATCCTCCAATTGTTACAATGTTACTGTGTTTCAGGTTCTGTTGTGGACACTAAAGTATATCACTTTATTTAATTCTTCTGTAATTCTTTGTAGTGTCATATCACCGTTGGCTCCATTCTATATGAGACCCAGGCCCTTTCACTCCCAACAGATGTGGCTGAACCAATTCCAAATAACATTGGACCCATTGATCATTAGTGGTAGGAGCCACTGTCTAATGCAAATGACACAATAGTTTTAACTGGCATACTTGGAGCAGAAAACTTTAGAATGTTTTTTAAAAACAAACAAACAAACAAACAAACCTGGAGATTAAAATAAATGCAATGTTTAACATAAATAAAGATGGCTGCCAAGAGAAACATTTATAGATAAGTGCAGACACATAGGTTAGTTGGGAGAACTTAAAGGCACAATACTCCAGTAGTGTTGATCACAGTGGGTGCCCATATCCAACATTCTGATGTCACTCTCCAGGACAAAAAGCTATGTGTCCTTAGAGCTGTGGCTGATTCTAGGACCCCTGAGCTGCACTCATTTCATCTCTAGTGTGAGAAGGTAAAAGGGGCAGCTCTGCTGTATAGAGCACTGCCAAGCGTTCCTTCAGACCAGCGATAGAGGACCACATGGCAGGTTAATGAGGTAGGAAGTGGGTTGAGCTGGAAAGGATCTGAAGATAATAGCACTTGTATGAATTACTTTTATAATTTTTTTTTTGTGGCAAAATACCTTACAGGCTGTGACTTAGGAGAGGAAGGATTTGAAATTGTTCACAGTTTGAAGGGACAGTCCATCACAGTGGGGAAGGGCATGGCGGCATGGTGTCAGGAGTGTGTGCTTGCCAGTTTCCTCTGTGAACCAGGCAATAGGAAGGGATGGTTGCCACTCCTCTGGCCTACTCTTTTTCTCCTTTACATTCAGTCTGGGCCCTTTGCTGATTGGATGGTGGTCTTCTAATTCAGAAAGGCACTTCCCGCCTCTGTTAATCTGTTACCTGGAAATGCTCTCATGGATGCGTCCAGAGGGGTGAATCCCATGTGATTTTTCAACCCAGTCAAATGGACAATGAAGATTAACCATCACAGCACATCGCCTGTGGGATTTTCCCACCTTGTAACCCTGGTCTAATCATGAGGAAAATGAAGACAAATTCTAAGAGGGAGGCGTCTCGTGAGAGACCGGCACTTGCTCTTCACAGCTGCCGGTGCCTTTGGAATAAGCAATGTCTGTGAAACTGTCACAGTTGGGAGGAGTCTCAGGAGACTTGGTGATGAGATGGAATGGAGTCTGTGCTGTTCCGGGTAGGGTCCAGATGAGTAGGAAGAGAATCTGAATAAATGATGCGCTTTAGTTCATGAGAGTATGGAAATACTGGCTCATTGCATGCAACCAATGTGCAGGATGTTAACACTTTGTAAGTTGATAGGATATACAGAAACACTAATATTTTCTCATCTAAATGGTTTTTGAATTAAAGTCTTTTAATTAAAAATAAAGTGCGTGTGTGCATTTTCAGTGTGATTCATGAGAGAGCAGCGTCCGCTTTGTTCTTGAGCCATCATTTAGATAATGCATCTGTCTCATTTATCCAATGGGTATGGTAGGTGTGGATTTATTTAATTGAGGACTGTCAGATAAGTAATTTTCATAAAAGGAATGCGCATACCAAGATCCCTTTGAACCCCCACAACTAAGAAGATGAATAGTTTAAGAGGAAAAATCTACAGGGAAGAAGTCATTCTGTAATTTAATTTTAATCTTATAAAAGACCATAGAAAGGTATTAAGATTATTTATGAACAGCAATATATTTATTTTTTTGTAATGGTTGTTTTAATGGATCTTAAATTAGCTTCTTGTCTTTCCTATTTTGTTTCCCTAATTGTGTTGGGCCTTGCTATCATGTTATATTAATTGGCCTCCATTGCATCTGTGTGGGACATAGCGGAGAGGCAGGGAGGCAAGTGTTTTGCTTAAACTCATCCAGCATCCAAACTGAGGCTCTCAGAGCCTGATTTCTGTGCTTTGCGCACCATGGCTATATCGATTGGATTTCAAACCACACATCCTGTTTTATCAAGTTCTCTCATGTAGCTCCAACTTTCATTTCCTTTTAGGATTTTTGGAGAGCGGATGTTACTAGATGCATGCATGGAGGATGAAAACTCGAGACTCTTACAGTCTCTTTCTTTCTAGAATTAGGTGGGCAGACCATGGGAACCATCTTGTGTGTTCCCAGTGGCATGCCGAGCAAATCTGTAACATCTCTGAGCTCTGCTTTCTGTTCACCAGACAGAGATCTTCAGTGGAAAAGGCTGCCTTAGTGTAGAGGTTGATTCACGGGAGGTGGTCAGTAGATGGAATTCAATAGAGTTCCGATAAGCAATAGCTACGTAATGAAATAACCAAGTTCACTTGTTATGATATAGATGCCTTCTCTGCAACCCTCTTGTTATCCTGTCTTTAAGATTCATCCGGGAGCTCAGGATCTGTTTTAAGGTTGTGACTATCCAAAATAAATAAATAAATAGATAGATAAATAAATAAATAAGTAAATAATAAAAAAAGAAAGATGTGTCAAGTTTAGAAGAAAACAAAAACAAACAAACAAACAAAAAACAACCAAAACCCTACAAGTAGGCACTGATATTATCTCAAAAGCTGCAAACCACAGCACCCATTTAACAGCCATCATTGACTGTGCCCCCTTTAGGATGTGGTTTGTGTGAATCTGATTCTGATTTCATGGGCTCAAGTCAAAGACATGAATGTTTAAGGCCACCAATGGAAAATTCTTCCCGTTTGTCTCATAGACAGAATGTCGTCATCATTATGCCATCTGGCATTTGATAGTAGACGTAAGTGCTTCACTATTCCACCACCTGAAATAAATACTGCAATTAGCTTCTTTCTCCTCTCTGCCCCTGTGTGAGCTCAGTGTTCCTTTGACTCTTAACTAGAGCTAAATTCTGTCCTGCGGAGCATGTGTCCTGATATGCTACAAATGCCCCTGCTGGCCCATAAGCTGGGGAAATGTGATGAGCAAATGTTTTCTTTTGCCAGAGATGTTGAGTTTTTACAAGGTTAAGGTATTCTGTAACCTTTAAGGAGGGTATTAGTATGACATGTGTCCCTCACTTGAATATGGCTTGTTCCTAAGTGGGACGATCTTAGAGACATCTACTTGGATCATGGCACCTGGAGAGAGTTCTGCCTTAAAGCCCCAGTTTCCTGTTGTAAAGGTGAGTGTGCTTATCCTTAGGGTCATACTGAAAATTAAAAAGCAACAATATAAAACAATTCAATGTGGTGCCTGGCATCAGGGGTGACTTTAGTAAATGGTAGCTGATGGCAGTTACTATTGTGGAGAATCTTAGATTTCAGAATTGTGAAAAATGCATATCCATAATCATATCAGTTGTCTATTCTGTTTTACAGATGAAGCTAAGGATAGGTTTCTGTGGGTTGTTCATCTGTGTGTATGTAGGGGGAGTGTGTGCTTGTGTGTGTGCACATGTTCATGGGGTGGGGCTTGTGTGTGTGTGTGTGGATGCATGTGCAATGCATTTATGCATATGTGTAGAACCCAGAGGACAGTCTCTGGTGGTGCCATCTCTCAGGTGGCACCTGTCTTTGTTTGTTTGTCTGTTTTGTTTTTGCTTTATACACACACACACACACACACACACACACACACACACACACACACACGAGTCGGTAGTCTAGAACTTAACAATTAGGCTAGGGTGGAAGTTAGGGAAACAGAGTCCAACCTGTCTCTTTGCCAGCACCACCACACATAGCTTTTTTTTTTTTTTTTTTTTTTTTAACATGAGTTTTGGGGATTAAGTTCAAGTTCTTCTGCTCTCAAGTCAAGCACGTTACAAACTAATCTACCTTCCCAGCTCCTTAGTGATTTTGTCTGCTTGTTTGCTTGCTTGTGTCTTCCATGAATTAAATTTGGCTATGTCACCCAGACTGCATATTCAAACTCCCCATTTTACTGCCTCACTTTCCTAGTGCAGGGTAGCACTAGAGTGGCTAATTCCTGTCATTTATTCTGTAGTCTATAAAATGCTATTCTTATAGTCTTAGTGAACATATTTGATGGGAACATTCTATCAAAATGGTTTCATTTTAATGCTTGGCCTTTGTGAGTGTTTTAGGAATCTAGGGCCTCAAAGACATGACAATTTGGACCAAGAGATCACAATTAGTCTAGTGTGACCATAAAATGTTACATAGTACACTTTGCCATCAGAGTACATGGCCATCTTCCATCAAGAAGGCAGAAGATTTGGCTCACCAGTGGAGAGGAGAGATAGCTGGCTAAACTTGACTATGCTTAATTATTATGTGATTAGTATTTGTGTTATATTAAACAGATGTCCTGGCACAAAGTACTCTGTTTGTATTCATTAATTAGTTCACTTATTGATTCACAGATCCTTAATGATCATCTTCTCTGTGCTGGTAAAGGGAGGGCAGAAATGAACAAGACATGGTCCCCGTCCCTCAGGCATCCTTTCATCTCAGAAATGGCCTTGGGTTCAAAGAGTCAGGACACAGTGATGATGAGTGCTTTGGGGAGGAAATAGTAGAAATATCCTCAGTGTAGATTGAAATCCATCATGCATCAAAGAGAGGAAAAGGCTTTGGACTTCCAAGGAGTTTTGGAATTGCCCCCATAGCAGAGGGGAGTGGGCAAGGATGCAGGATGTGGTTAGAAATGTGGGTAGGAACTGATCAAGATGAAGCCGCTGTGAGAGGTTTGCAGGACTTGGGCTGTGATACAGCGACCAGATTACATTTAAGTAGGTAAGTGGAATGAAGCAGTATGGAGTGGAGCCCTGAAAGAACCAGGGTCAAAGAATGGGGACCAGTGGGAGCAGGAAAGTCATGCACACAGAAGAAATTTAAGGGAAGTACTTGATATGAGAGCATGAGGTCCTGGGTTTGCATCCCCAGCATACACACAAAAAGCTGAACTCAGTAGCATGTGTCCTCACCAAGGAGGTGGAGATGTGAGACCGCAAGTTTCTCTAGTCAAATTGATTGGCCTCAAATTTCATTAGACAGCATGTCTCAAAAAAATTAAATAAGGTAGAGAGTGATTGAGGAAGGCACGCAGCTTTGGCTTCTGGCTGCCAAACGCAAATGCGTACATGTGCATCTGAGCATCTGTGTACACCCAGAGAGGCTGGTGCAAGATGGGGTGTGTTTCTGGTTAGAAACAAGAACCAGACACTTCTGAGAAGCCAGGCATCCTTGCTCTGTCTTGAGGAAGGGCTAGGAATGTTGTGGCTTTGGAGGAAAGGACAGCAGGAAGCAGCTGTGAGTCCCTTTTGATAGAAGTGAAAGATTAGGGGTGATTAAGGTTTCTGGCCTTGGTTGGGGCATCTAGTCAAAATATGGGTTGACTCTGAGGGTTACGGTGGCCAGGAAGAAAATGTCCTGTGTTTGGGGAAGGCATAATCTATGGAGTCTGAAGTGCCCATGGAGCCAGGAGGATTTGTACAATTCGAGGAAAATGCAGATGTGATTTTAAGTTAGAAATGGGGAGATGTGGATACAGGCTATGTTCCACCCTGTCTTGGGGAGAGGGGATGCCACAAGGAAAGGAAGGTGGCTCAAACTGGATTCCAGTGAAACTGCTTGCTGGAGACTGAAGTCATGATGAGCCACACACACACATGAGCCTCTGCACACTGCTAAGAATCAGCTTGTATGTGTGTTCAGTGTTCAACAGTCTATTTATACTTTTGGAAACTCAAGAAATACCACTATGGGAATCAAAAGAGAACATAACTTCCAGAAGCCACTCTCTTAAGCCAGAGAGCTTAAAGGACATAAAGAAGATCAGTGGCATAGTAGGTGTAGACATAGAGATAGAGGTGAGCTCATCGCGCACTGGGATGCCAATGGAAGATGCAGAAACAGGTCTCTCCAAGAAGTGAGCCCACGGGGAGAGAAATGCACAGGAAGCTGGTGGAAATTAATTAGAGGACAGTCAGTATTTCTTCTGAAGACTTCAGTGTGCTGGAGGAAATCAGTATGGGGGTGGGGGGAGGATCTGAGGCAGAGGAGAGAGGAAAGATGGGTTGGGAGCTAGTCAGGAAGGAGAGGGGCACTCCTAGTGGAGACCTGAGCCTTCCATGGAGGGTCCCACTTGTTCTCTGTAACTGGAGGAACCAGAGATTGACAGGACCATAACTCAATCCAGTATCACGCTGTGGCTTCAAGAGCTGATAAAACCAACTCCTCTGGGCATCTATCTTTACTATAAAGGAAGAGACTAGGTCATTTTCTGATGGTGAGGGGGAAGGGGGAGTCAAATTCTTAAGAATATGGAAAATTGGGGGGGGGAGATAAATAGGAAATGATGTGTATAGGGTCCCTTCCTCACAAAAGTATTCTGAGGGATGCTAGAACCAGGTGATAACTAGTTATTCTCTGTCCCCTGGAGCCATTTGGGAGCCCCATGATGGAGATGGTTGGACCTATTCTGAGGATAGATAGATGGGGTGGAGTTCATGTATAAATGACTAAGTCTCTGCTTGTTTCCAAGACAAGGGGAAGGAAGAGAACACAGTCCGATGGTAGTGTGGAGCAGGAAGAGAATAGTCTGATGGTGTGGTGTGTGCAGGCAAATGAAAAAGAGTAGCTTGCAGGTAGATATAGGGACTATTGGGGTTTCAGACTATCAAGTCAGAAGAATCATGAGTGGTAACAAGGCCCAGGAGGTAGTGTGCTTAAGGGAAACGGGTGAGTGTTTGTTGAACAAAGGAATCACAGGGGATTCCCTGGAGCCTTTTGTTGAACAAGTTTCCCAAGTACTACTTGGGGATTTGCTACTGCTGATGGGAATGTACTGTAGACCCGGATCTCTTTGACTGAGTGGCCTAGATAAAAATACTTAGCTGACATCAAGCAAGCAGTAGGACTTAGTTTCCATTTATAGCTTCTGTTAAGGTAGGAGGAAAAAAAAAAATCTGAAACTTGCCCACTTTTCGCAGGCTAGCCTGGGCTACATAGTGAGTTCCAGGCCACTGTAGGCTGAAAAGGCTTTGTCTCGGAGATACAGACAGACAGACAGACAGACAGACAGACAGACGCAGGGACAGTAAGAAAAAGTGAATGAAATCTAGCCTTGAGACTATATTCCTCACAGGAATGCCACTTTTAGACGTGCTTCTCTTTACACCGCTCTGCAATCACCCCACCTTCTGGCACTCCAAGAATATTTTTAGCACGGCATTCAACTTTTTGGATGCTGTCTCTTAATATTTAATGATAAGGTTATTTTATGTTAATAGTGTTATTTCAAAAGTTTTGCTGACTTTTTTAATGTCCTGGGGCCATATGGAAGCATCTTATTCCGATTTAAGCTAATGACAAGAGAACATTCTACAAAGCATTTAAACTAAGCACAGAGCGTTTGAAAGCAGGCCAGTTGGGAGGCTGTGGGAAAGGATCAATGTAAGAAGCTTGGCACACCTCTGCCACCCTCTTCTCACGTCATCCGTTAATTTGTAACCCCACACCCAAAAAAGACACAGAAGGAAATATAATATACCCCTTAAAGTTTGATCATGGAGATATTCTTATGAAGTAGCCAAATGTGATGGTTATGTATCTGGAAGCAACTGCACCTGGATAATTTCTTCATGGGCGTTGGTTTCTGCTGTGTGGTAGATAGAAGGGGTCAGAGCACAGAGGTAGTGAGATTTCTAAAGACAACATCTGGAGTATGTTAGCCTTTACAGTGGCACCCTATGTCAACGGAGGTACCCCCAAACTGCTGTTAGTTGGTGGCTACCCTCTTGTTGTTGTAGGACAGTTGCCCTCTGAGTATAACGTGGCCAGTGCTATTTTGAATTGTCAACAGTTAGGATTACTGATAGATACCTACACCAAATTAGTCCCATTAATCTTCCATCCTTGAAATGAGGAGGAAGGGCTCATGACACCCTTATCTTTCTCCAAGGACTTATTGTCAATGGTTACTAGAGAACAGGGCTTACAAAGCCCAACTGCCGACTTACAGATAGTTGCTAAGTGGAGGTGCCCATGAGTGATGCCCCTCCCCAAGACAGTAACCTGTTGTTAGGGAGAAAGTCAATAGTGTAGCCTGCCCTCCACCCTGTAACTTTCTTCAGTGAAGGAATATGAACAATGCTTGTTGCGTGGGGCTAGAATGAGGAACTGGATTTTACATTTCACTCCATAGAAACGAAAATGATCCCTTGTGGCTAATGTCTACACAGCAGCTGTCTGAAAAGAGCCACACCTTGGATTCTTGCTCTCCCAGCTCCAGGTCCTGCTGTTAGCCCTCACATGCTCTAGTGTTGATGCACAAGTACAAGGAAGCCTGGGTATTCACCAGTTGGAGTTGGGAGGCCACCGGGGAAACCTAGGCAGTAGGTTGAGTAATGACCCTTAGAGTGAAGTATGTCATTTCAGAGTCACCAGCTCAGGTCCTCAGCTCCCCTTGGCTGCTTCTACAGATATAAATGAAGAGGACTAAATTGAGAGAGCTGGATAGTTTTGTTTTTTTTTTTTTTCTAGAGACAAGGTCTTGCTATAGCACCAATACTGGGGATTTATAAATGTATACCACCTTGCCCAACTAAGTGGGGACATTTTTTAAGGTGCTAGGTAGGTTGAGTCAACAAGAACAAAGGGGACTATGGCAGGGTGATGGTTGGAAGCTTTATCTGGGGTTGGCTGGTGATTGAGAATAGGCTCTTCTCTTACAGAGGGGCAGAGTGTGGCTTCCAGAATCCGTGATGGGTGGCTCACAAGCACTCCAGCTCAAGGAGGATCTGACACCACAGGCACCTGCGCTCATGCACACAGTTTAAAAATAGTAGAAACACATCTTTAACAAGTGACATCTTTATCTATATCAACTCTCACATCCAGATGCCCTTGAGGAGAGATCTTAACCGCTGAGAGAGTTCTTTCCCCTTCACGAAGGGAAGGTGAACCCTCTTGTTCTGCATTTGGGTGAACTTGTTCAATAATGAATCAAACAGTGTCAAGGACAAAAATTCCATTTAAACGTTTACCACTCCATTGTCACCGCTCTGGACTTGTAAGTTTTCTGGTGTGTGTGTTTGTTTGTTCTTCACCTCCTATGACTTTTCGTTGAGTAGAAAGGAAGTGCAAACAATGCAGGGATTTTATATACTGAAGAAATGCCTGAAGGATCCAGATTTGCTCATTGGTTTGCAGTAAAAGGCTGAGTGTGCAGTGGGCAAAGGTTCTCAGTCTTCCTTTAAGTTTTCTATGCCTCGTGAGGCTGGGGCTCTGTCATATCCAGGCCTGGAACAGCGCCACCAGCTTCAGTGTGCCGGGTCAGAAGACCACAGGAAGAGGGTCTCCTGGCTTTAAGAGGGAGGGTCTTGCTTTAGGAAAGCGGGGCTGGTTTCTGTACTTTGTGACCTGGAAGTGGCCTCAGCACACTTTGAAGCTTAGCTGGCCTCCTGGCCTCAGAGCAAACCATGAAGAAGCCAATTGCTTGTCCTTACATGGCTTCCAATTTCTGATCTGCAAACTGTGACAATTTCCTATTCCCTTTCTTACCCAGGAGCAGAGCCGTGGCCCCAGTGGGCCTATGGAAACATACCATTAGTTTCATTAGGAGGGAAAATGATCTCCGGAGAAGTGAAGATGTTTTTGCTGATTCCCTGACCTCCACACTAAAAGCAGAAGTAGAATCTGCCTCTTACCAACCACTGAGTGACAGTTTTCCTTAGCTCCAGTCCTCAGCACCAAATAGTTTCTCCTAACACTAGCTTGCTGAAGCAGCTGCTCCATGCAAAAAAAAAAAAAAAAAAAAAAAATTTCCTCCCTCTAAATGTCAAATGACGTGACATGGTTGTACGCACATTTCCCTTCTGGAGAGAACCACAACAGACTTGTTTCCAGCATATCAGAGAATTCTGTTCAACTGATTTGAAGTTGAAAAAAAAAAAAAAGATTTTATCGCCTCTGGCTACACTGTGTTCAGGCCACTTATTTAGATATTTGCATATAATACTGTTAGAAGGAGGCGGTAACTCTGTCGTTGAATCATATGCAGAAGAGACATGATAAAAATATTTCGATGTGGTAATATGATTGGGCCTGGCTGTATGACTGCTCTTAAGTATTTGATCTAAAATATTTCAATACTTAATTACTATGCAGGTGTCAGCACAAGATCTCATGAGTAAATAGCCCAACTCATTTATTTAAGGAAGTTATTACACATCCATGGTGCAGGTACCAGGGCCCGTGAAACCTGCCAACATAGCCCTTCACTTCTCGAAGCCTGTCAGCAGGCAGTTGACAAAGCTCGATGTTCTGAGAGACTGAGTGAGGGTATCCAGGTTGAGGGGCTGTCTAGTACTGGTAGGGAGTCATTCAAGCCAAGTTCCGTTGAGAATGTGATATTTGATCTGGACATAAAAGCGTTTCCTGGGTAAGAAAGTAAAGAATATCAACCCAAGGAATGCTTTATGTGGTGACATGGGGAGTGGTTTGCTTGGACTGGACACTGAAAGTGTCTGATTGACTTCATTGTTCATATTGGTTCTCTGAATGGCTCCTAACCGTCCCCAGGCATTTAGCCATGGAGTACTAGCTGTCTCTACTGTGGGAACTCTGTTACTCAGGGTCTCTTTCCTTTCCAACCATACTATGACATGGAGTCACAATGGCAGGCCAACCTTCATCCAAAATTGGCTTGTTGAAGCCATCTTTTTCTGTATTTGTCAGCTGCAGTTGTAGAGTGGGTGCCGAGACTCCTCACATCCTAAAGGTGGAGCTGGAGGCAACAGAAGTTGTGCTAACTAACCATGACCTTACGTGCTCAAACCTGGGACAGTCAACCCCCATTCTTAACTACTATGGCTTCTTTTCATTCCTAGCTTCTGACTGGGCCACACCTTGTCTTGCTCCTCCCTATAGAACCTGGTATGTCTCTGTTTCATGTCCCATAGACAGATGTAGAGTTGATTGGGCAAATAAACAAATCGGCTTTAAAGACATGGCCCAATCTTTTTATTTTCTCCTCATTGGATTCCAATCACCATTAAGGCAGCAGATGCTAAATTATGAGACTTACAGAGTGTGGAAATGAATGTATTGACATGCTCCATAATAAAATCAATTGACTTTTTTTAAAAAAAAATAAAGTGTTAATATTGTTGAATGTTATGCTATGAATATATAGGCACCTTCAACAAAATTGTCTGCAGAAATCCTCTGTTTCTGGTGGCCAAGAGCACAGCCAGACCATTTGTCTAGCTGTCTCCCTTCCTTGGGAAGACATAGCCACTGGACAGTAGCACACCTACTTCAAGATTGACAGATCTGAGAAATGAGTTCTTCTTGGACCTTTTCTCCTCAAAGAATGATCTTTCTTCCAGAAAGCTTGTGCACATAGATATCGTTAGAGGTTTATTAAGTCCTAGTAATATTGCAGTATACTATAATTTAAGTACAAACTCCTCGCGGATAGTACAAGAGATTTAGATTCTGAAATTCTGCAGAGCACATTCTTGGATATCTGATTATGTTTCTGGAAAAAGGAATAGATTTGAAGCTGAGAGAATTGTATGGAATTAAAGGTCATTGGGTTTTGTTGCTGATGTTTGTTTTGTTTTGTTGTTCATTGTTGTTGTTTGGTTTTGTCTCTCTCATACTGTCCATTTATGTGATAATGAAAGGGGAGGCTGACAGGAGATAATACTCTACCAAGTCAGTAATACAGGGTGTGGTTGTCAAGTGACCACTACAGAAATGCACTTTACCTGACAGTTTGAAATAGGTTTCCGCGTTGATGCTTAGCTTTCCCCCAAATACATTTGCAAATAAAAAATACAGAACTGTCCCACTGGAATCACACACGTTGTCAAATCAGACACACAGAAACTGGAAAATTAAATGCCTTGGAAAAAAAGTATTATTCGTTTATATTACTACTTTTTAAAAAAGAACTGTCAGTCAAGTTTACTGTGGATGGTATTTAGGGGCTGCGCTGCTCTTGCATGTAAGAGCGAGTGTCTGTCCAATTGTGCGCTAATTGGTAATCATGGAGTATTACATTCATTATTTGAAAGGAGTCTAGAATATTATTAAGATTATTAGATATGCTTTCAGAAGCCATCGATCTCATAACAGTATTTTTATAGTGACAAGGGGGAGAGAGACATGGCTGTGACAAAATTGCCAAAACATTGAGGCCTATCGGCATGCTCGCAGACCTCAGTGGGTTCATGCTGGCTTTGTTTCCCTAAGTACCTGACAGGTTCCTGAGTGCCAAGTCACTTTATATTTGGTCGCCAGGGTAAATTTAAGTCACTAAGGGACACAGCAGAGTGGCTTCCGCTGTGCGGTTTCTCACTTTGTTGTGGATCCAGAGCAAGATGATTGGCATTCGAATGAAGGTTAAGCACCACATTAGCGGCTTAGATAAAGAAAAGACAGTTGGTATCTTGCAATCATAATTTCGCTGTTATATTTAGAAGTCACTTTCCTATAGGCCATTTCATCTAGTTTTCACACATCAAAAGGTCATGTGATTTCTGTCCTAGGAGCCAATGGGGCGGGGGGGGGGGGGGGGGGGGGGGGGGGAGAGAGAGAGAGAGAGAGAGAGAGAGAGAGAGAGAGAGAGAGAGAGAGAGAGAGAGAGAGAGAGAGAGATCCTTCTTGCAGACTGTGTCTAGGGGACACTAGTCTGTCTCCTGGTTGGGTAACTGACTGCCAGGCCACAGTGTTTGCCTGGCCTTCCGGCTTCCCGCCATAAGAGAAGAGAGTAAGTAAAGAGGAAGAGAACTGAGACAAGAAACAGGCCTGGGGCTTGCAGGGTGGAGGAAGGGGCCTAAAGTGGCTCCTGTTCACAGCCATGTCTCCGGTTTTAGGAAGTAGAAGAGCAGACTCACACCTGTGCTTACAGGTCTAATAGCCGAATGTGACCGACAGGCGTGGTGGAAGATGACAGTCTCTTAACTCTTCCATATGCTGAGCAAAGAGGCTCTCGTCGGGGAGCCTGGGGTGGTGGCCTGGCTCCAGGGTCCACTTGTAGATCTTCTGAATCTTACAAGAGACTAGAGACTTTTAAAAACAATTTGAAAAGGCTCTTTAATTTCATTTCCGTGATTTGAACTCAACTCCGGTCTTCACTGTTAGCCCACATGGAGTTAAATTTTAATTCATGTCTGAGTTTATGTAGGAGACATATGTACACATTCTCTTTACACTCTGCACACACAAATCGAAATCTGATGTAGTGATGTTGTCTTTTAATCAGTGTACTTAATATCCTACTTAGCATACAAATACGCCAGATGCTATTATTATTTCGACTCTTATTTTTTTCTTCATTATTTTCCTACTTGGTCCAGCCCTTATTATAGGCTTGTTCAACTGAATTGAAAGAGCAGTTGATACTTCACCTTGATAATGGCCAGTCGTAATTGGTAACTGAGAAAGAGTTATCAGAAGAGAAGATGGGCCAAGAGCCACACACAATGGTTCCCATGGACTCTTAAGACTATTTAGTATTTAAATTGAAAAGGCTCTGGTTATAATTTTTTTATATGCCCATAGACTTGTGTATGTATCTCCTGAGATGCAGATTAAATTTTGAGAAAATGTTTTGAGCAATAATTTAATTTAAAGCAGTGGTACTCTTATTGTTAAACTGCAGGGCTGAGTGGAAATTTTTGTTGTGTCACCATAGATACCAACATCTAATTTGATTACTCTTGTGAATAGTTGCTAACTATAATCTGATAGCGACTGTTACTTTTCATCAGCAGGAAGGAGCCTGCTAATTGAGCTGGAGGGAAGCCAGAGAAATCTTTCAGAGGAGTAGTTTTATATACAGTGGTTTTAATAAGTGATCCAATGAACCCTTTTATAAACGCAACAAAGACAAGAAGGGTCTGGACACAGTAAGTATGAGCCACACAGCTACAAACGAGCCCCAGACAATGCTGGATCATGTCGGTCACTCAGACCCAGTCCAGCAAGGTCAAATAAGAAGAGCTTAATTTATTCAGTAGCCTTGAGCATCCTTATTTGCTTAACAACTCTTAAAAGAAAACCCTGTCTGTCACTGGGGTTCTGCAAATGGGCAAGGTGCCTCTTATGCTATCAAATTATGCAAGACCATCATCCTGCATGGAAGATGTTTGCATGTTGGCTTCACAAACACAATTAATGTTCTATTAGATAGATTCCTTTGCTAGCAAGAGGACTTTTTGTAAGAGATAATGGTATATTTCCCTGTTATCCCCTAGGAGTGTAGATGGATGGATACTTCCAAACACAGTTTTTACTTCCTTAATGAAATTGAAGCATTGGGAAAAGTCTTAAGCTAATGTCGTATGCTTGGTTAGCCTAACAGATAGCCCCTACTGGCTGTGGGTGCAGCATTTTATTTCTTACCTACTACGTACTTCTAAGCACCTATATTTTTCCTATAATCCTCCCCTTGTTGGTGAAGCGACACAATTTCAGAGAATTTAACCCAAGTGTGCCCTTTAATATCAGGCCATAGCATGTGGATCTGGCCTTGAAATTTTGTGACTGAACTGCTTCCCACCAGAGCCCGATCTTTAGATGAGGAGGTAGGAGTGCTATTTTTATGGCAACAGGGTTTACACAATTTGGATTGTTGAGCCTAAAGGCCTCATTTACTTCTAATGTTGAATGAGAGGCAGATGTTGCATGGAAATCCTTTGGCATGTGTTGGATATGTGGCAAGTAGTAGTTATCATTGGGGTATTTTTCTATGTGTTTGGCATGGTTTCACCTAGTTCTGTGTTGCTCAAACCTATTGCACTTATGGATCCCCCAAGAAATCTTATTAGAGTGTAGGTTCTCCATGTCCCCAGAAGGTGAGAATTTATGTTGTAAATTGGTCCTGAGCAACGCCGGTAGGCTCTGCTAATAGTCTGAGATTTTTGGCATGCTTAGTCTCGCTAAAGCCGTAGGCTCTTCATAGAAGTAAAAGGATGTTGGAGAGATTGCATGCTCAAGTCAAGGAAATACATCTCAGGAAACATAAATTCCACTGGGAAAAGTTGCTCTTAAGTATAAATGGGTCATCCTGAAAAGCCTTTGATTGGAAAATTCAGTGACAAATGAACAAACTGTCTCAGTTCCACAATGAGTCCCTCATTAGAGCCCTTTAGGCAAATGGGGCTGGTGGTTTATGGAATTGCAGGAGTTATTATTTTCTGGGTGCTCAACATGAACTTGTACTACCCTACCAGCAAGCTACTCTTCAGTTTTGAGCCCTAGGCAACTCACTGACCACACTTTATTCTACTTTAGCTCTTCCTGTAGGTTCTGTGTAGAGGCTGGTGTGTACCTTTGACATCACCAGCTCCTGGCCTCCCTAGGTAGGCACTGAATCCCAGATTAAGTGAGTTGTTCAATATTTAGGCACTCTTAGCAATACACCTGCCCCACATGGCCACAGCTCTGAAGTCAGGATTGTCTTCTCATTGGGGACTTTGGACCACTGTGTCACTGTGTGTTAAGTAGTATTTTGTCTCTCTTAGTGGTATAAGTGACACTATTGAAACATCTTGAAATGGACAGGTTTTCAGATGTGATGAGATATTGCAGTAGAGGACCAAGTTTCCTGGATCATTATATAGTGCTCCTCCATTGCATGATACAATTATCCATGATGCAGTCATCCTGATGCTCTTGAAGACATCTGGGTATCACGGTCAACTCTAGAGCCAAGCTGGTTACCACATAGTAGCTGCATAACTTCTATTATCTTCAGCTTATGCTCCTGTAGCGGCGTGAGACACTGTCTATGAATCCATTCCATATAAAACATTCAAAAAAACTGCTGGCATATAGTAACTCCTCAGCAAGTACAGTATTACTATTGTTGATGATCTTACTAAGTCAGTGCAGACCCTCGACAGTGTCTACACAGGAATGTGACCAGAATAGGTATTTATTTCTGTGTGCATGCTGTAAAACTCTACTCATACAGAAAGTCTTTTTTTTTTTTTTTAAAGATTTATTTATTTATTATATGTAAGTACACTGTAGCTGTCTTCAGACACTCCAGGAGAGGGCGTCAGATCTTGTTACAGATGGTTATGAGCCACCATGTGGTTGCTGGGATTTGAACTCCAGACCTTCTGAAGAGCAGTTGGGTGCTCTTACCTACTGAGCCAACTCACCAGCCCACAGAAAGTCTTTTAAAGCCCTGAATAAGACTTAGGTTTTTCAATGTGACACCTAGGGATTCTATAGCACTTCTATCTATAAAGGGCATTGAAAGCATAAATTGACAAAGATTTGTCTTGACTGATATAGACGCTGGCCTGCCTGCAAACTTGTATTTCACCTGTCCAGCGAAAGCCAAGACAGTGGTGCGATTGTCTGTTAGGTGAGGACCATTATTCTATTTGCCTTACTCCTACAGTGCTAGGAAGCCCTGACGAGATTGTGTTTGTTTTGAGACCTGATCAAATGAGACATAGTTTACCGTGCTGCCTCCTTCGTTCTGCATCAAGTCCTGGAGTTATTACTCATATTTGTTCCATGGTGTGATTGCCTAATTCAGTTGTCGTCAGTGTAATGGATATGGGCACTTTCATTCTGTGTATTTAGTCTTAAGCTTCTCCCTATGTTTCCGTCTCTGCTTATGACCATTGTGTTGAACGAGAGGAGTTGGGAGTCCTTTATTGGGATGAGAAAAGTGTCCCCCCTGGACTCCCAACGCACTCATGTGGTCTTGTACCCATCGTCACAGGCTGCACTGCCTTACTTTACTGGTTTGCTTTTTCTCCCTGTTGTTATGAGGATCCTAGGAGAAAGACCTTAGCTTATTTATTTAAAAAAAAAAAAAAAAAAAAAAAAAAAAAAGCCTGCAGAGTGCGGCAGAGTTCAAAGCAGAAACCACCTGACAGGATTTCTTTTCTGGGTAGATCCAAGCTAATTTGCTTCACTGATTTCATACTTACTCAAGAGAGATAACAGCTCATCTGAGCTCCTGTCAATTTCCCTAGGCACTTTCCTGATAAAAATTGGAAAAAGTTATTCTCCCACATTTTAGCAAATTACATATAAAATTTATAAGGTGCATTGCCTGACAATAATAGCTAACATGTTACATATGGAGGCTTTGGTAATAGATGGATTCAGATAAATTTGTTTCCAACCACCTATTCTACAGACAGACACACATTACATTTCACTAGATCTCCTGGCCAGTGAGGTAATAGCTCTCTCATCAGAGCGCTGTAAGAGGTGCTTCAGAAGTGAACAAAGGAGAGACATCAAGGGAGGAACCACCTGGCTCTTAGTGCAGCAATGAACCGGAACCCGAAGACTCCTTCACCAGGAAGCCAAACAGGTTCCACAAATGGTATCTAGGTCTTTCAGAACTGACAAAGTAGTAAATATTTTGAGTGAAGTTTGTTTTTGTTTGTTTGTTGTTGGCAAACGTTCCAAAAGGCACCTCAGATTTCTTCCGAATCTTCCAGTAACGTTTAATCAGTTTGTGCTGATCAGTCTTTTAGAATGCATCTCTTGCTGATCAGTTGACTTGTTAGGAAGGGTAGAGCCCGCTGGCATTGACATTTGAACAGCTATGTTTGTGGACACGGCGTCCATGGCTCAGAACTCAGGGATGGGTCTTGCTCCTGAGCGCTTACTGCCATCCCCAGGAAGGTGGCTGTGAAAAGCTCATTCATTCCAGGGCACTCCCTTGCCTCTCCGTTCTCTCTTACACATCAGAAAGTGTGAGCCACACATTTTGGGTTAGGTTCATACTTGCCATTCATTTAAGGTGAACAAGGCCACTTCTAACTTGGAACCTTGGAAAGAGGTGTGATCAGAGTAGTACATAAAGAAAGCCAGGCTAATTTCCAGCGTCTGCTGTAATCTTTATTAGGCAACTTTACAAAATCAAAGCTAGGAGTGCTGGCCACGCTTAGAATTTAAATCAAACTCTCAGTACAAATTTAGAAACTTAACCGTAAATTTTCATCTTAGCGTGTCAGAAAAACTATCTGAGGTTTTTGTGGAAACTTACAAATTGACTATTCCTTAAATCTTCTTTGTAACAGTGTGCTCTGTATGACTAATTTCAAGATAGCAGAAATATAACTATATTTTAGTTTCAAAAATAAAATTAAAAAATACAACAAATATTTTTTAAAAGATTTATTTATTGTATATATGTGAGTACACTGTCACTGTCTTCAGACACATCAGAAGAGGGCATCAAATCCCATTACAGGTGGTTGTGAGCCACCGTGTGGTTGCTGGGAATTGGACCTTTGGACAGGCAGTCAGTGCTCTTAGCCACTGAGCCATCTCTCCAGCCCCAAATACAATATTGAAGATGACTTTAAGGGTTCAGCTATTTTGTATGTTCCTGTGTTTGAGTGCATGTGTGTGCAGGTGTGCATGCATGTGTGTTCACACATGTTTGCATCTGTGTGTGGAAGTTGAAAGAATTCAGCAGGATCAGCTTTCCATGTTGGTTCTTCTTTACTTCTTTTTTTCTCTAAGTATGTTTGAGGCAGGGTTTCATTACTGGAGGCTCCCCCTTGGACCAAGGCAGCTGGCCAGTGAATCCCAACGGTTCCCCTGTCTCCACTTTCCAAGTGCTGGGATTACAATACGACAGCTTTTATTTATTTACTTTTTTACATGGTTTTGGAGGCTTGAACTGGAGTCTTTGTGAACTTTGCGAACTTCCCCCAGCCCTTAGGTGTATTTATGACTGAGCCCTTAGAGCCTATCTTTCCCTAAGGCAGAGACAGTAATTTCAAGCACCGCAGGCACGTAGTCACTCCTCCTCAAGCTGACTTGTTTGCAGACAGATCCACTGAGAGCATTACAGCTGGTGCTGGTGACAGGCAGAACCATTTTCCAGGGACTGAAGGGCTTCTGGTAATCTTCCACAGGAGCTTGCGACGGGACATGAATTGACCTCCCGTCTCTCCTTCATCCCACTGTGTTTGGAGCATTTATGTAAGGGCTAATGATGGAAGGACTGAGGGATGGAGCCCAAACTTGGGCTGACTTTTTTTTTTTTTTTCCATTTTTTACTTCAATATGAACCTCCATGTCTGTAAGTCTCTATCTCCTGCTGCTCAGATTTAGGTGAGTCTTCAGCTATTTATTGCTCAGTTTTGCCTTGTCTGCCCCACCCCACTTTGTGGTTATCTACACATTGGTGTTCTAGGAATACCCTTCCTGAAGGGATACAGCTGGTCGGAGAGTATCAGGCTCCTTACTGATGGTTGGACTTGACAGGTTGGTTGGAGGGCGAGTTTGAAACATAGGTGACCAGCAATGTCTTCTTCCTCATCACTCATGTCTCCAATATTGTCATCATCAAGTAAACAGACATCAATATGTGCACACATTGCTTTTTCGGTCCTTTTACTAGGAAGCAGGTTTCCTCCGGCTTTAGGGAGGAGAGGCTCTGTGACAATCCATCATGAGAACATCATGCCACAGGGATCACAGAGATTAGATGACATGGGTTAGCATAGCCACTAAGATTAGACCATGCTCTGGACCCTATAACAACAGCACATGGTATCTTGTGCAGGCTGCATTTTAGGTGCCATAGAAAAAGACTTGTTCAGCATTTTAAAGAAAACCTGAACTTCAGCCACCTCTACATGGGCCTCAGTGTTTTTAATAAAATGAATGGTTACAGGGGTTACTGTGCTCTGCAGAATCTTGTTTCTTGTTGCTTCATCAGAAGTAAGCAGCTAGACATTAGGAGAGGAGCCCCTACAAGATGAGCTCCAAACACACGGACCATCTTGTCTTAACTGCAAATCACGGGAGAACCAGGGAGGTTCATGAGAATGCCCTTTATTTCCCCATCACTGGTGGGCAATGGACTAAAAGATGGGAATTGGAATCTGAGCGCAAGGCTGCATGCTTTTCACCTGAGAACTCTAGAGTGTGGAGGAAGAAGGATGGCAAGATTCAGCCCAGCCTGAGCTCCAGAATGAGCCTCTGTTCCAAAGACACAAACAAAAGACAAGCATCAGGGAGACTGAGAATGAATAAGTTACATTTTATGATCTTTGAAGATACTCCAAAGGGTGTTGTGTTGTCGGGGTTGTGGGAAATTTTCATTCATCCGGTAGGCTTCATTCTGACTGGAGGTTGGACCCTCATGGTGAGTTCAGCATGATCAGTCAAAAGTCAAGGGCCCTGTTGTTCTCTCTCATCCATTTGATGTGGTACAGAGGTAAGCCAAGATCTTGAGGGTGCTGCTGACTATAAAATCTGCATGCAGAGCTACACTGCGTGTCCCATCTGCTGAGGCTTGTGTTTGGAAAGTGACAAAAGATAGGCGTTTGTAGGTCAGAGGAGCATGGAGGAGCCCTTCTGTGTCCCATCCCCTTCGCTCTTTTTGCCCCTCCACCCCTCATCCTCCACCCACCCCCACTGCTTTCCAATGCACCCTTAACACCCCTGCATATGAATGAGGTTTTGAAAGTCAGCTTCTAACAATACCATTTTTCATAGATAGATCATATCTTTATTGACTTGTTTTGCTGAAGTTTAGTGGAGGTGTTAAAAGACATTCTTACGATTGTTTTGCTTTGGGCTAAGACAGCTAGCTATAATTGGGACTAGTGTTTATTGAAAATGTAAAATTAGCAAAACAGTTTAGAAACAAGATTTTTGCCTGATCTGCACATTTCCTGAAACCCCACATCTGGCTTAAATTCGAATGGTTTTGAGTTTGTTTTTGTTTTTGTTTTTCCTTGAGAGCTTAAAAATTAGTCTTGTTTCTTTCTTAAAACATTAGAGCATGTCAACTATTAATCAGGTTTAAATTTACTGAATTGAATGAATGCCCATGACTGGAGATCAAGATATGCCTAGATTTTTCTCTTTCATGGCTTTGGCGTGGCATATACCAGCAGTCCACAGAGTAGGTCTGCTGGAAAGGGTAGAAAAATGAAGATAGCTTTGTGTTGGAGAAAAAGAGCAAATTGTTTTACAAGCGAGCAGCCGGAGAGGCGTTGAAAAGGGAGGAAGACAAAGAGGCCTAATAATGATAATCACACATTAAGGAAGTGAATTTTCCCCAAAGGAAGGTGGTAATGTTTATTTGGATGAACTGAACTGAGAATTCATTTTTCTTCCCTAAAGTAATTCAAAGTATTCTTGTCTCTAGCACTTTATTTTGTTATGGGACCAAGAGTTTTGTTTTCAGCATATTAGCTCAACATCGCACAAAGTGAAATGTATACATTAGATTGACAAAAAGGATATTTTCAAAATCTGTGAAATTTTTTTTTCTGCACTGAATTATTCTGCTTTGTGCCTATGGTATTTTCATTGGTTTTGTCTTATAATCTCAGTAGGTAGGTATGAGTAAAGGATTCTTAACTGTCCTCTCTGAGCTTACTAATATTACATGATAGCATGCCCCACTCGTTGCTAAGTTCAAAGGCTCTAATAAGAAAACCAGTGCTCCTTGCATGCTTTACCTAGCATTCATGATCACTTTTTCTCGCTTGGATTATTATGTAAGACTATTGCTGACCCATATTAATAGGTATATGATTAACGCAACTTCTGGAAAGGAAGAGTTCCCCGCTACTGAGCAAGACAACAAAGCTTGTGAGAGATTTAGTGCTATGGAGCACGTGACTTCACTTCTGCCAAGTGATTTGTAGTGACACGAAATGAGCAAACACTTGAACTTGTAGAGAGTACATGAAACACAGAGGCCAAGGAAGGAGTGATGGGGTGATGACTGTCAAGGTATTTTCCCTTGCTTCCTCCAAACACAGCCACAGAACCAGGAGGCCACAGTACTGTTGGCCACATGACTGCATTAGCTAGGGAAATGTTTGCAGAAGGTCAAGTTAACACAAGTTTCAGTTCACTAGGCCTCAGCTCTCCAAGCTCTAGTACTTGAGAAGGAGGGCAGAAATGAGATGGTTAAGTTGCTTTGAATGGACATATAGGGAAGTGAGAGCCTTTGCAGAAATGCAACTATACGCAGGGCAGGATGATCACAAGGAAACACAAGTAGCCACTGCCTGATTTCTACTCATTATCACATTTGCTCATTCAGTACACACTCATCAGCACCTGCTGTGAACCAGGAACTGTTCTTGCACTAGGGATGAAGGAATACATCATCAACAGGAGGTCAAAGATCCCTGTATCTTAGCTCAAATGCCAGTGTGGAAGATGAACAATAGGTAATAAACATAGTCATGAAGTAAGCTGTACTTGAAGGCTCTAACCGGAGCTGGGAAGATGGCTCACTGGGTAAAGAAGTTGCTGTGTAAGCATAAGAACCTGGAATCAGATCTCCATCACCCATGCTGAGGGGTTGGGGTTGAGGGATGTGGTCTAGGTATAGTGTGTGCCTGCAAGCCCAGTGCTGGGAAGACAGAGACAGGAGGATTCCCGAGGTTTACTGGCCAGACAATCTTCTAAGCTCCAATGTCAATGAGAGATCATGACTTCAGAGAGAAGGCAAAGGGCCTGAAGGGAAGACTCAGTGCTTAAGATCACTTGTTGCTCTTTCAAAGGGCAAGTCAGGCTGTTCATAACCACCTTCAAGATAGGCGACACCTTCTTCTGGGCCTCTTTGGGTATCTGTACATACATGGCACACATGCATACATGCACACACAGGCACACAAGCAGAGAAAGGCATAAGTAAGTAATAAGTCTTTGAAAAGTGCAAGGTGGAGAGTGATTAAGAAGGACATCAAATATCCACCTCTGGCCTATACAACAATGTGAGTGCATGTGCGTGTGCACACTGACACACACGTACACACACACACTCACACACACTCACATACACTCACTCACATATACATGCACACAGACACACAAATACATTCATTGCATGCATGCATGCATGCATGCATGGATAATGAATGTGATAATATCCTAAAGAAAGCTTAGAAATAGAATAAAAGTGACTTGGAGTATGTGTGGGGCAGACAGTATGAATTGGATGGAGTATGTATGGGGCAGTGTGTGGGCAGCTGGCACCAATCCATAAAAAGACCCTCTCCCCTACACACACACACACACACACACACACACACACACACACACACCAAATATGTGTCTATTTTAAGATAGAAGCTAACTGCTTCTCAAAGGGGTTAAGTACCTTGCCCCAGATCAAACAGCTGGGAAGACCGAAAGTTGCTTACTCAAACATATTTTTATTCTCCCCTGCTGCTGCTCTGCTCTGTGGGCTCCCCGCTCCAGTGTTTCTGTGCTTTCTACCAGGGATAGATTCGGCCCAAATGATCGGATTCAAGATGGTGTTGTGCAGATGTTTGATTGGATGTGGGGGTTTTGTAGGCCACTCAGGGTTCCAGTACCAGCATAGTTCATCGCTGTAGTTATAACCTTGGGAATAGCAGCTTATAATAACTGGAAATTAGACATGCATGAGAGGCTAGGAAGGTCTGGATGGAAATGCTAAGAGGAAGAAAGTAGGTTAGAGGGCAGGGCTGCAGCACAGGTGAGGGGGGATAATTACTTAACAAGGGAACCGTGCCCAGGGTTGGTATCGTGGGCAGTAAATAACTCGTGTGCACCATGAATCGAGAGAGCCGGTGCTAGTGAGGATTTTTTTTTTTTTTTTTTTTTTTTTTTTTGGTTTTTCGAGACAGGGTTTCTCTGTGTAGCCCTGACTGTCCTGTAGACCAAGCTGGACTTGAACTCAGAAATCCGCCTGCCTCTGCCTCCTGAGTGCTGGGATTAAAGGCGTGCTCCACCACCCAGCTGGTGCTAGCGAGTCTTACACACAGAGCCTCACACAGGCCTTGGATTTGGTTAGTGTAGGGTCAGCATTGCTACCGAATGGCTTTAGAAGTCGGTGTCTTAGGGAACAATCACTGTGATGGCATGAGAATCCAAACCTGGGTCCTCCTCTTTCCCACTGTGGCAAAGAATAAGTAGATTCAAAAGAAAAGGCAGCATAGAGCCAAAAGAACAAAGAGGACTGTGTGCACACTGAATTCTTACCGGGATGTAGGCTGACTTCTTTTTGTTCATTTGTGTTGTTGTGATTTTCTTTGTTGAGACTTACTATGTAGCCCTGGCTGGCCTAGTACTTGCTCGGTTGCCCAAACTCAACTCTTACCTTCCTCTTGCCTCAGCTTCCTGAGTACTGGGATTAAAGGCATCTATGACCATGCCTGGCTACAAACCAAGATCCAACAAAGATAATAACAACAACGACGACGACGACAATAATAAAAACTGGCCGAACTTTGTCCTACACTTTCTGTGTTTCTGAAGATGACCTTGAGTCCCTCCCACATCCCTGAGTGACAGAGGAATGTGCCACTCTATGTATTTATGCAGTATTGGGAATGGAACCCAAGATCTGCATACTAGGCAGGCACTCTCGCAACAGAGCTACATCCCAGATCCCTCTCCTCCAGTTCCAGTGTAGGAACTCTTGCTAGGGGAGTAATAAGCTCCATTTCCACACCTGATTTTTTAGCTTTCTGGTGCATGCTTCCCCTTGCTGGTGATGATTTCAAACAACTTGTGTTGTCATTAATGGTATTTTTTTTTTAAACTACAGCTTTTAGTGTGTTTGTGAGCAGTCACAGATAATGCACCTTAAGCACTTAACTCATGCCAATCTACAGTCTCAATTACACTTAAACTTCATAATGAGCCAGGCCTGGTGGTCCAAGCCTGCAGTTCCACCTACTTGGGAAGCTGAAGCAGGAGGTTTTAAATTAAAGGACTTCTCAGGTTACAGCAAGGAAATTTAGGGCTAGCTAGTGCAATTTTCTGAGACCGTGTTTTATTTTTTTAACTAATTAACTTATTTACTCCTTCACTTTACTTCCCAATATCAGCCCACCCTCCTCTCAGTACCCCCCTCAAGACCTTGTTTTAAAAGAGGACAAAGAAGAAGAGGACAGAGAGCAAGTATGGGTGGTAACACCGGCCTCCTTAATCGGCATCCTATGGGGTTGAGTCTGTATGTTCTGCGTTTTATAGGAGAACACAGCAAGGCATAGGAAAGTGAACTTTCCCGTGTTATCACAAGTCAGTGAAGGAATGTGGTTAAACTCCAGACAGTCCTCAGCCATGATCCTACATGGCCTCCAAAAGGAAGGCAGAGGAACAGTCAGGTGCTTTCCCCAGTCAGGAAGCATTATGATGAGTGCCACTGATGATGAGGAAGAGGATGATGATGATGATGATGATGATGATGATGATGATTGCTATTTCTTTCTTTCTATAGCTGGGGAAATTGCACATGAGGAGGTCACTTGAATTTACCCACAAGCATGGGGGCTCCTCAAAAGAGTCGAGAGGCAAATCCAGACATACATGAAACAAATTTTAAGTTATTATTGCAGATACAGGTTGTGTTGATTTAAAAGTTTGAAGTGCTGGAGCCCAAGTGGTGGCTCAGAGGGTAAGAGGGAGCACTGTTCTTTCACAGGACCCAAGTTCAGTTCCCCCAGCACCAGGGTTTTAACTCAGCCCCAGGGGATCGGATACCCTCTGCTGGTCGCTGGCACCTGCACACCACATGGATTGAGAAACATGACAGATTTCAGATTTCTAGATTTAGGAAGCTCAGTTTGGAATGTCTCCGTCCATTTAACAGGCTTCAGGTTCTGAGTGGTCACAGCGTGTCAGAGGATTTGAAGAGACTTGGGGGAGTCTTGTTATTTGATAGCTGAAGGCCACAAAAACCTGGTGAGTGCAGACAGAATGATTAACAAAGAACAGAAGCTATCTGGTCTGCTTGGCTGTATTTTGGGACGTCCAGTGTTGATATTTTTATCACATCTCTACTATAGCCTGTCACATCTGGGTCTTCTTTCCAAGTGCTCCAGTTCCCGTTCAAAGGCCATGGAGGTAAGCATCAGTGGCTAGCAAGCAGAGAAAAAAAGATGCCTATGTGGCTTTTCTCTGTGCCACATGAAGGCCCACTTGATGAATGCCTAGCCCTGGGTGGTAGGCCTTCTTGTAAACAAGAAGTTAAACTCCAGGGCAGCTTGAGCTGCACATTATCAGTAGCCTCTGTCAACAAAACAAACGAAGCAAGAAGAAAAGATGCAAGACTCTTTGCTATTGAAACAACAACTGGAAAGGGAACCTTTTTGTTCTCAGATTTGCTTTGCATCCTAAACCTCCTCTGTCTCTGTCCACCCCAGAATTGCAAGGCAGCTCTGTACTGAAGCTCCTTACAGTCCCTTTAAAGTTTATGGCCCTATGAAACACAGCTGGAGAGAGAATCCTTATTCTTCAGCCTTCCTTTGAAAGTCTGCAAGTGCCCAATCTCTTTTCTCTAGGTGGGACATTAGGGACGCACTTGTGTTCAAGGGAGACCCAATAAGAGTCCAGGGACACCATTAAACACAGGGAAGTTATTCTCTTTCTGCCCAGGGGGATGTTTCCCCTCCTTTCACTTACAAGGAAAAAAAAAACCACACAGATGGGATCCAAGCAAAGGAACAATAGCCCTTGGCTCTGGGAACAGTCAGGAATCCCTCTTTGGCTTGCAGGCCTTGGAGTCATTACCTTCTGCTGGTGGTCTGCCTTTACAGGGTCCTCCAGACCAGTTGGAAGCCACTGTTTGTTGTGCTTCTCTGCAGGAGATGCCCGCTGGCACATGCTCCCACACAAACACACCTGCAAGCTGCCTCAATTGCTGCTAGGCCTGCCAGAGTTTAAGAATGCATTAAACAATCAAAGCAGATAGGCCTTGTCTTGTCCCACGTTGCTTCATACACAGAGAAAGGGGGGGGGTGCACATCAGGAAGTTAGAGCAGCTACAAAAGACTGAATAGGGGTGACTTGGGGTGTCCAGGGGACCACTCATCTGATAGCTAATGATGAACTCAGTTGCTGTAAAGAACAAGGACAGCTTCAAGGAAAAGTGTGTAGAATGGATTTGGATATCTGGATAGGGAAGCAAGCTTCACCATTTGGTACCAATTTTACCAAAGGCAGAATTTAGACTTGCTAGCCAGGCATTATGGTAGAGATGTGAGATACCCAGATTTGGGGGCCTTTCCTACAGAAACAAGAGATGTTTCTCTTGGTCTTCCTATTGTCCAGCAGGAGAAAGGTTTTTCTTTTACTAGACCATTAAGTCATGAGAAGGAGACGAGGGCTTTAAAGAGTGTTTGTGCCCTTGTGGGAGCGTCTCACCCCTCCTCTGACCAGAGCACATTTGTGGCCCACATTTGGGTGAATTCCACATTTCAGAACCAGCCGGAGTCCATTCTTACCATCAGGGTCAGATCCTCTGTTCCCTGCCCTCTATCTGGGATGTATAATTTATGGGTCTTGGTTCCATCAATACTTCCCCAGTCTGTGACTAATGGACTAGGAAAGGTTGACTTAGCGAGGGACTCTGGACCACTTAAACCATAATTTAAAATTCATACTTGCAAGTCCAAATCTAGGAGGTAGAAGCAGGAGGATCAGAGGTTAGCCTCATCTACAAGCCTCATCTACAAGGCTAGCCTCATCTACATATAAGGCTAGCCCTATTTCAGAAAACCCAAAACAAGCAAGAAACTGGAATATGACAGAACAGCAATGGCTTTTGCTATTGACTCTCAGCTAACTCCTAGCTGTGGCCAAACTCTTCTCTAGGTCTCATTGACAAGAACATTTCTGGCACCTTCTCTAAACAAAGAGAAATCTTTAATAATAAATTGTATTTGCTTCCAGCGCAGACATTGGTATATTTTTGTATGAGTGATTTATAAATGAGGAAGCTAGTATCTGGCTTTGAATTATGCATTATTTTCCTATTTCTCTTCTTCAAGCTGTTGCATTGCTGACAAAAAATGGGGCCATGGAGGTCTTTCAGTTCAGATTTCCTGATAACCTTGAATATAGAGAGGGACTGGATTTTGGTATTTTGCTCAGGTCTTAACAAACGATGATAATTTTATAATGCAAATAAAACTGAGGAGGAACAGTATAGCTAGCTGACCCATCATCAATCAATATTTGCAGTGTACTCATTGGGAATTTGTGTTGTCATTGAGTTTCCCTTTAAGGTAAAACCAATCACCAATCATTCACCATACCTTTCTCTCTGTACCATAACCCTATACAGCACTATCCACCCCCATTACTTGAAAAATGCATGCATGTGTAAGTGTGTGTGAGTGTATGTGTGTGTGTATATATATATGTATATGTGTGTCTGTGTGTACATCTATGTATATGTGAGTGCCTCTGGGTGTCTGTGTGAGTGTGTGTGTATCTGTGTGTGTGTGTGTGTGTGTGTGTGTGTGTGTGTGTGTGTGTGTGCCTGTGTATGTTACACACAGACCATGTTTCTACAGTCTACTTACCAGCTCTCATCATGGGGAAATAGGGGGCCTACCACACTGAGCACATGAGTGACTGTGGAGGCCTGTGACTTGACTGTGGTTTCATGAATACCAGATCCCATATTGAAGCAACTAACCTGAAGAGCACCCACTCTTTCCAGGAGTCCTGAAATATCCTAGAGGCCCCTGGGCGAAAGATGCTGAGCTAACAAATGTCTTCTCAAGAGATTGGAAACAGCCCAATAAGTCATACTAGCAAATGACTTTTGAGTCCCTTTTTCTTCTAATCCTTGAAACAGGGTGATTGTTACTAATTAACCTCATTTTACAGATGAAGAACCTAGATCAAGGAAGCTAAATGGAAGTTTGGTAATTGGTTAGATAAACTTGTAGGAGGGTCCACGCTCTAACACTGATGGACCAGGTTCACAGCCCAGCCCTCATGCCACGTGACCTATCGTGAGGCAGCTTGCCATCCATACCTGGTTGGAGACTGTGTTATGGGGGATGGAGAGATGACTCAGTGTTTAAGAGCACTTCCCACTCTTCCAGAGGACCCTAGTTCAGTTCTCGGGACCACGTCGGTGACTCACAACTACCTCTAACTTCAGCTCTGTGGGATTGGCTTGCCCTCTTCTTGCCCTCATAGGTATCCACACACATGGTACAGACTCACACACATACATACACATGCATGTAAATAAAAACGAATCTTAAAGAGTGCTGTGAAGGTAAAAGGATGTAAAGGAAGCTCTGAGTGTAGTGTTTGGTTTAATAGGTGCCGGGGTTGTGCTGAAGCCGGGAGTGGTCTAGGTTCCGGAGATAAAGAGGAATGTTCTCACAGAATTTCATTCCGGTAGCAGACCAGATAATCAAGTAAACAAATGAGAGAGTGATAACCTTAGCTGTGGTGCTCATGCTGCAGAGACACCAAACGGATACTGAGATAAGGAATGATTTGCTGTGTCAAGGCTCTGGGAGGAGAGGCTCCTTTAATTAGACTGGCCAGATAAAACCTCCTTGGGGAGCTACATTAGCTCTGAAATGGTGACTTAGAACAAAGAATTGGAATACAGCAGAAGCCTACGACATTGTATTCCCATTCGAGTTTGTTGTACACTAGGCTCAGAGCACTCAAGGAAGGTTCAGGGGGACATGCCAGACAGGCAGATTGGCGTGGGAACCAGGAGCAAGACAGAAATGACTGGACAGTGCTCAGGTTCCTGGAGATAGTTAAAGCTGTTGAATAGGACCATTGTTTCCAGGAACCAACATGCATGTGGAAGTTGCATCCCTTCCCCATGACGACAGTAAGCCCAGTGGGACATTCTTTTATGCATATCATAAATAGTTGTTCAAAACAACCTCTAGGTCCCCAAACAACCCTCAAAGGGAGAGGACTATTGTTTCCTTTCCACTTAATACATTTCATTAACAGAAGGCTGAGGCACAGTGACATAACTTTTTCCAAGCTCAAACTTACTTAGTAAGGAAGACCTCAGAGCTTGGTTGTAAGCCTATGGCTCTAACTAAAGCAACATTCATTTTCATAGACTGACCATAGAAATGAGCTGCACATGGCCTCTGAGGATGGATGAGGGAATCCAGAAACCAGGAGGAGAAAGTGGGAGGGCACTGGGGAAAAGAATAAATGCCTTTATCTGCTGGTTAGTGGAGGAAATGCTAAGGTTGCATTTGTTGTCGCATAGTTGCAGATGACAATTATCCTGTTAACTCCGTCACACGCTGTGTTAGACCAATAGCTCAACTACATTAATGTGAATTCCATTGATAGTAGCCCCTTCAGCTGGCTGACAGAGGAATTCAAATGAGCACAGTCTTCAACAAAGCAAGAGGGCAAAGGAGGTTTTCTGGGTTCTGTAGACCTGTCCATGAAAAGCAGACAAAACCACATCCCTTCTCCTCAGCCTCAGCAGACAACTTCATGTTCTGCCTGTAGGGGCAGGTAGAAGCGCCAGCCATGTCCTCACAAGGTATTTTTCTCTCTGAGATCATCATGGGAGTGGCTGTGTCGGTTCTCACGAACAGTGCCTGCCGACCATCCCTGAACTGTGCATTCAGGCTTTTGCACTGATTTGAGTTTGCAAAGCAGAATGCACAAAACAGGATCACTTCTTTGTCGGTCATACTGCCCTGGTCTCAGAAATAGACCTGAACCTATTAAAATTGGTGAAGCCCAGATTAAGGTATAAGTGCAGAGGCAAGCTACACCTTTTGGGAAGATGTCGGGGAAAATTTTAGCTGGCTTCTCTAGGACTTGGAATTGTTCTTTCTCCACTTTGTGGCACTTACCAACTACTAAATGATTTTTTGGGGGAGGGGGGATGACTCGGCTTGCATTCCTAAGTCTCCAGTGTTGTGGCAGCACCAGGAAGTTGGAAATAAGTATAAAAACCTTTAAGATGAAATATGAAGGAGGCAGCAAATTCCTTGGTAATGGCCCCAGTCCCCCTGTGAGTTGTTAGCGCCGCTGAATGTGTGACCTTGTTTTTAATGACATCATTACTTTCCTTCGTTATGTTCATACTCTGGTTCTTTCCATACTTAACTTCGCTCCTCTATGATCTGTTCTAAATTATGGCTGCATTGTGTATTGCTCCTTAATTATAAGTCCTCCTGTCATGATTTGTCCTGCTTTTCTCCCCCCCCCCCTCCTCTGTTCCCCATTATCTAGTTTCTCTACTTGGAATGGATTTATGCTCCTTAGGCAAATACGGGTTTTCTAAGATCCCTTTGAAGAAAATGGGATTAAAACTTTGAAAATAATTCCATTAATTAATAATAGTGACCATGCTAGGTTGTTACCCTTCTCCAAGGGCCTTGCTAAACTCATTCTCCAAGTTGTGCAGTCACTCTCTGTATCATGCTTCCTGTGAAACCCCACCTGTGCTTATATGTTAGGACATGCTCCCCAAATACGTCTGTGTTGTTTTATAATGTAGTGGATGTTCAAGCCTTGAGTACTTCTCCTGTTTGCACACATTAGTTTATTTACTCGGCAGTCTGACTTTTGTACCAATTGATTAAGAATGTGGCTGTGTTTATTTTCTTTCCCCCACAAGTATAGATTAGTACCTGATAAAAATGAAGGAAGGCCAATTCTTTCCTAATTCTGCAAGCTCATTACTTGCTCAGACCGTAATAAATTCTACCCTTGTGTAATGTCAAGAATAATAATGGCTTCATTTTTTTTTTAAGTTGTGTGGAAATGTTCCTTAGGAATATTATTTCATCCATATTTAATTTTCCAAGAGGATCTTTTTTCTTGAACTGTAAATTGTAAATGTGATAAGGCTTGCCTGGAAGAAACACTGGCGGCTATAACGCACAGAGGGGCACACCTGTGCGCACATGTGCCCACCCACGGTGCACATGTGGGCACAGAGGTATGGTTGACTTGCTCCAGCTGCAGAAAAGGGGGCTGCTTTCAATCTGTCTGAAACTTGATTTGCTCATTTGAGGTAGGTGATTCTGGGCATCTGGAGTCTGCATTTTTTTTTCAGCCTTAAACAAAGGTCTTGAAGTTCCTTTTGCCTGGTGTAGGGGCTGTGCAGGTGACATTTACTCCAGGTACTCTCAGATTAGAAGCTGCCTGCTGCTGGGATACCTGTTTCCTGAACCACACTGGCAAGCCAGCTGGTCTTTCCATCAATCCCTAGGCCACCTGTACCTCTCTGTGACTTGGCATTTATAATGACTGGTTTAAGGAAACAAATGAAAAAGAACCAAGTATTTAAATATGAACAAAATTTGATTAAAATTTAGACCGTCATTGGACTGGAGTGATGGGCTTGACAGTTGAGAATGTAGTTTACTGATCTTGGAAAAACCTGTTCAGTTTCCAGCTCCACATAAGGTGACTCATGACCCAATGGAACTCCAGCCTCAAGGGAATCAGACACCTCTGGCCTCCCCAGGCACCTGTCCTCCCATTCGCATATCCTCATAGGGACACACACAATCTCTCTCTCTTTCTCTCTGTCTCTCTCTGTGTCTCTGTCTCTGTCTCTGTCTCTGTCTCTCTCTCTCTCTCTCTCTCTCTCTCTCTCTCTCTCT
>NC_034599.1:44801265-44808267 GCF_900095145.1 Mus pahari | reverse complement strand
TCTCTCTCTCTCTCTCTCTCTCTCTCTCTCTCTCTCTCTCTCTCTCTCTCAAAAACAGTTCTTTATAAAAGAACTATAGACTATCACCCTACACTTACACCAAATGTAACCATTAAAACCAAATCAAAGATGCTAAGCAGCTTTGTGAGGAATGAGGAGTCAGCGTAAGGCATTTGCGGAAAATTCTAACAGAAAACTCAGCTTTGTTAAGAGACTTTTAATTCTTATTCTAGAACTTGGAAACATTTAGAATCTTGTAACCGTTTTCTTGATTCCCACCTCAGAACTAAAACATACCTGGTTGACTATTAGACCCCCAAATAAACAGGGCAACATTTAGATCGTTCAAAACTGATCAGGAATGTGTTTCTACACATCAGTTTTGAGCCAGGCCAGGGACACAAGCCACACTGCATTCCCTGGCAAGTTCAGGATAGATTTAAGGAAATGAGCTAAATGAACTAGAAGGGAGTGGCTGCTTAGCACAGCCAATCAGTGAAACTTTACATTCTGATGCTTTAGTGGTTGTTGGAAAGCCAGGTATGCTTCAGGTTCCTATTCATTAGCCCTGATTCTGCACTTACTCTAGCCCTTAGCCCTCTCCCAACAGCAGCTGTTATTCACCTCAGGCTTGCAAGGAGCCCAGTGAGCATATGCAGGAATCACTTTGGACCTAAGCCTGAATTGTAAGACAGTATCAGCTACAGTGCTACACTGTTGCCTCCCATTTCCTCTGCTTTACTTTTGCCCCACTGCCTACTGCGTCTTTTATTTCTTTTTAATCTGCCCCCTCTTTATTTTGTGAGCTAGTGTCTCAATTTATTCCCTCAGTTCAAAAATATCACATCAGCTTAGTATCAAATAAGGCTCCTTGTGTTTTGCTTAAGCTTCTGTGAGCTTGCCAGTCATGTCTACGGCTTTTAATTGGTCCTTTGTGATAGGCAGCCATTCATTCGCTTTTCATTATCACCTACTCTTTGTTATTAGCCTTTTGTCCTCTCTCTTTCTCCCTGTCCCCCTTTGTGACATCACTCATGAATGTTAAAATTCTCACTTTAAAGTCAATTTTTGTTTTTATTTTTATTGGCTCCTGGGATAGCTTGAGGTTTTGTTTGTTTCTCATCATACCATGCCTTGTTCCCTGGGTCCTTGCCTTTATCCTAGCTGTTGACACAGGGACCTTTCTTCAGCCAGTATTCCAGAGCCTGGGCATGATCTTAAGGGGGCCTTAGCTCTGAACATATTGATGGGTACTTCAGGTGGGCTTGGCTGGCTTTATGGCTTAAAGTCTCTGGCCTGGGAATGTTTATTTATTTGTTTTATTTCCCTAGGATAAGTGATCCTTGAACCTTTTCATTCACCTTTAGTTGGTATATCTTTGGCTGGGATACATAAAGCTTTGCCTTTAAAAAAGATCATCATCACTATTTGTGTGTTGCCTTTAGTTTTTATTTTTATTTTCTTCTTGATCCAAGTATTTACCAACTAGATTTAATTCTCCTTGTTTGCTCTTATTATAACTTATCCTTGTTATTCCTAGTTTATTATACTGTCATAAGGAGGGTATGCTTTTTTCTCATTCTAGCTTTATAAAAGTGATTTTTCATATATATATTACAAAATTAAAAAAAAAAGAAAGATGGTGTCCAAAATGATAAGAAGTAGTTATCTAGTGTTCCTGGATGTGTTTGTTACTTGAAAAAAGTTACAGGCTAAATGGAGTGCAGAAGATTTGAATTGTAAATGGATTTCTTGTCTCTTTTGTAGATAATTGTACTAAATGCTAATTCATGGACAACTAATGTGTTCTTGTGTTCACTGATAAGCTATGTTGCTTAAAACAAATTTATAAAAGAGACAAATCGTCCGTCGGCAGAAACTCTCAGCCCAGTAAACTTGGTTGGTGTGCCCAATATTTCTTTATGCTTCTGCAACGGGAATCCAATACAAATTGCCTCCCTTCACAAACACACACCTCCCACTTACTACCCAGTGACAATGGCTGGTTAATAAACCTCTCCTTATTGACATCCATTTTGGAGAGGGAACAAATACACACTTTGGCTAAGTTAGATAGGAGACCCTCCCCACCTTTTTCTATAAAGGGAGGATGACAATTAGTTTCTACTTTGCAGGCCATGTTGCTGAAGCCAACAAGTATATAATACAGAGGAAAGGGCAAGTCTGAGGGGTGCTACAGGAATGGTGTGACTGATAGCTGCAAGGCCTGGGAACTTTCTTGGCCGTAGATGGCTCATTTCCACAGTCTGCTAAACTGTTTCAGTGCCATGATACAAGTCAATCTCTGGAAAGCTCCTTGTTACCACTTAAAGTTACCAGTTGAAATTAAGGATCATCTCTCACCACAGAGCCAAATCCAGAGTCAAATCCAAACATCAACCAGTCAGATTTGCTGGGCTTCAGTCCCACATGAAGCAGCCATGACCCACCATTCCCAATAGCTGCTTCTTCCGTCACTGCCATACTCACTGCCCCATTGCACTGTATTGAATAATCATGCTTTTCTACTCTAGACTGACTTGAGTGAATTCTTTCCCTGTCCCTAACTGTCCTGACACATTCAACCCCAAAGTAATGTACAAATGAATGAGCAAGAGTGGATCCCATAACACTGTCATACAACCCATAATTAGATATCATGTATTTCTTGTATGAAACACTATTACTTTGAGTTTTATTTTCTTGTAGCAATTTAATGAATTTCACCAGTTCAATTTTTTATAAGTTTGAGATTTCAAAGACAACAACAACAACGACAACACCGGGCTATGGTTTTGGCTTGATTGTCTCAGGAACTCTAAGTTTGTAGAGCCCAAGGCTAAAACTCTTGAGTGTGTCCATTTCTTTCTGATGTCTTCTTTTGCTGGATTTCAAAACTCAAATCCAGGTCTATTCCTGATATCTTTTGGGGAGATGTTTGGAGATTTTTATGATGAGGCCATGAGTAGGTCTTGTTTTAGCTTTGTTATGGGAGACGGTGCTGGGGGGGGGTGCCAAGGGTTATTTGTTTGCAGATGTAGGAAGAACACAAGAAGGTGAGTTATATTAACCACTAAGAGGATTATTTGATCAAGCATAGGGAATCTGATACTGTTCCTAAATTTTTCACCAGATACTTTTTTTTTCTTTTTTGGCTATACATTTTTATTACTCTCTTATGTAGGAATTAAGAGTAAAAACTTGAAAAACTTGGAACAAAATAACCTTTTCTCTACCACCCAAGTGAAACCCAAACACATTAACATGGCAGAATAACAAATAGTTCACTGCAGAAATCACAGACTCAGCAGCCTAAATGCACACTGGACTAAAGCTGTTCCTTGGCCAGGGGAGGTGAGTCCGTAAGCAGACACATCTGGCTATACATTAACATTGAAGTTAGCCATCAAGTCAGTTGGCATGGGCACTCTAAAATTCCTAGTGTGGAGAAGACCATTTATGTATGAAGGAAGAAATTTCACCTCCGATCCATGTATTTGGGTAGATATACTACATGTAAATGTAGGTCTACTGATGAAAAGACAGAAAGAATTGCCACTGGGCTACTTGGCCCTGGCTGTCTTTCAGTTCTACTGAAGTCCTTGCTTCAAGAACAAAATCCAGTTGTGGGTCATCCCTCATGGTCCTTAGACACCGCTTAGCAATGCTAGTACTCTGGGGGAAGATACAGAGGGTTCCTTTGTCCTGTGGGGCCCTGTCATGACTGACCTTTTGAACTTCTAGTTTGGGAGCAAATTGATTCTTAGGCATGAGAGTCCTGTGAGGGTGTTTCACTTGAGGGTGAAGACCCCAAACTAAGTCATGTTTGCCTAGAACTTCAGATGCTGGGAGATTCTAATGGTATTTATTTGGCATAGGAGCTAAATAAAGTTTAACTGTGGATGGCCTTTTGGGGTACCCTTAACAAAGCAGGCCAAGAGGTCATTGTTACTAATCTACCTCTTCAGATCTACTCTTGTCTTTTGGAGGAAATAGAGAACCATGAGGTAGAATAGGGATAAACAGGCAGCTATGAGCCTACTTAAGTGCTGAGGGGAATTCTCAAAGAGGTCAAGTTGAGAGGTCAAATCTGAGGGGCAAGCTCACTGACTCATTGGTGACTAGCCTTTGGTCCCTTTTGGATATATGCATTTGGGTTCAAGGTCCAGGGGATCTCTGTAGCAGGTGGAAGAAGCCAGAGGAGTCACTGTTTTGGTATTGTGACAGCTAGACCCCACTCTGTTCCCATACCTCCCAAGCACACGATGCTTCTGGTACCGCACAGTTCTGCTCTGTTCCCATCTCAGGTCTGACTCTTAGCACCTTCCCTCTCCTGGCTATCAAACAATTTGCTTTTGTTTCTTTGCTAGGGATTGAGGTTCTCATTTCTAAAGTTAGGCATTTTACATGTATCCAGGCAGAGTTGTATACGGTGTTTATTGCTACATGGTTCACAGCAGTCAGAAAGTAGCAACAAACAAACAAGCAAGCAAACAAAACAGTAGAAACAACTCAAATGTTCATCAAGCAGTGAATGGATAGATAAAGGGTGTATATGATGGAATATTCACTATCCATTAAAATGAATGAAGTGCCTATAAGGTAGCCCTGAAAACGTTAGGTGGGATCAAAGAAGCTATATATAAAGGACAGTGTAGTATGTGGGTGTGTTAATATCAAATGTCCTCAGTAGACAGATCTACACAGAGAGGACAACTATTGCTTGTAGCTGTGGTCTAGGGAGGGAGAATAACCTACCATTGGTTGTTGGTGGCCATGGGGGTTGATGAAAAGGCTCCAGAATGAGGTGACAGTGATGAGTTTACAATCCTAGGAATTTATTAGAAACTACTGAATTTTTTAAAAGGCTGATTTTTTTGAGGGGGTGTTTACAGAGTAACTCCAGACAACTATCATGTAAAATAGAAAATTTGCAGGTCATTATGCAAAACTAGTTCTGGAGGGGTGGAGTTATGGAGTTTTAATGCATATTTTAGAATATCTATCTATCTATCTATCTATCTATTATCTCTGTGTCAGTTTATGAAGATCTTTGTGAGGGGAAAGATCACAGGACAAGCAAGTTGAGCTACTTCTCTATGGTAATAGACTGAATTCTTTATTCGGTATAATGTGACTTTAGTTCTTTCTAGATATTATTGGGTCCCTTTAAACAGATACATACTTTGCAGTACATCTAAATGGAAACCATACTTTATTGGAGATGTGAATTTTCTTACTGTTTACCTTTGTGAACAAACATTGTAATTCTGTCAACTTCTGATCATGTAACATGGTACTCTAGATATGCCCAGTGAAGTCTTTTGTTTTATACAAATGTGGCCTTGGGGCATGGTGGTGATCACTGAGCAGATTAGCTACCTAATTTGGGCACTCTACTCCTGAAGGCAGCCGGTCATCCTCGGTGAGAAAAGAGGAGAGGAACAGAGAGGTTTTTGGTTTTTTTCATCTTGCTTTTTTAGTTTTATGAGAAAGTGATGAGAAATAGTTCTGAAATCCTAATACAGTCTTCCAGTGTATTTGCCTTTGCCATGACAGCAGGAGGATCAGGTGTGCCACAAGCAGGAAGCATGTCTTTAGCCAAAATACAAAGTGACATCGTGGTTTAAAATACATTGCCCTAGTGTAAAGTCTTGGAATGGGAGGACGGTTCTCCAGCCCCACAAAGGGCTTGTTACCAGAGAGGCTGCAGTTGTTTGTAATGGGAAGCTTTATTCTGGAGGTCACTATTTCTGCAACCCTGGGATGCTCCAGGTGTGTAGGTAGAACTGATAGCTCTCAGTAGCCCATCTGTTGCCAAAAAAGCCCAAAGAGAATTGGAAAGATGGCTGTTGTAACAGAAGAGGCAAACAGTGTAAACTGATGTATCCTGGCCACAGTTGCTACCTGCTTGTGGCTCTAACCCCGGATGTTCTGGAAGCAGAATTCTATTCGGCAAGTTTTACAAGTGATTTCTTACTTACGGTGTTTTTGACTTTTAATTTTGTTTGGCAAAAATAAGAGATGATGAGGGCTAAGAAAATGATTGTAATTTTGATCTTGGATAAAAAGAAACCAGAGTGCTGGGGTGAAGTTTAGTGGCTAGTGAGAGAGATTAGGTCTTAAGATTTATTTTGATGGTGTATATGTGGTATATACCTGTGGGGTTATGTGTACATGTTAGTGCAGATGCCCACGCTGTCCAGAAGAGGGCAGCAGATCTTCTAGAACTGGAGTTATAGGTAGTTGTGGTCCAGCCAGCTAGCATGCCTGGGTGCTGTGATACAAGCTCAGATCCTCTGCAATAGCAGTATAAACTCTTAACCACCAAGCCATCTTTCAAGCCCCAGCTAAAAACTTAGTTTTAAATACCAAACTATTTGACCTATTGCTCCTGCTCTGTCTCTCATTGGCCATGTACAAATGTAATCTTTCCGTGTAAGGTGAGGGACCTCAGGGATTAACTAATAATGTCAAGGAGTGGCAATAATTAAATATAACACTGTGCATAAAGATTCAGGATGTTTTAGTAAATATTCCCCAAATGTTTTTGAAGTTGGACATCAAGAAAGAGAAGACCACAACAGTCTCATGTAAGCTTCACAATAGTTCTGTGAGATCGGCTCTGTTTTAATCCTTATTTTTAAAATGAGCACTTTGAAATTAGGACATAATAAACAACCTGCCCAGTGTCATTCATACCTCATAGGTAGCAAGGCTAACATTTTAACCTAAATCTCACCAATCCTGGCACCTATTAACATTAGCTCTTAAAGGAGTCAGATGAGCCTACCAGGCCAATGAGAAACCCTGCCTCCTGCCAAATAAAGAAAGGAAGGAAGGAAGGAAGGAAGGAAGGAAGGAAGGAAGGAAGGAAGGAAGGAAGGAAGGGAGAAAGGGAGAAAGGGAGAGAGAGAAAGAAAGAAAGAAAGAAAGAAAGAAAGAAAGAAAGAAAGAAAGAAAGAAAGAAAGAAAGAAAGGAAGGAAGGAAGGAAGGAAGGA
>NC_034599.1:44799696-44801200 GCF_900095145.1 Mus pahari | reverse complement strand
AAGAAAGAAAGAAAGAAAGAAAGAAAGAAAGAAAGAAAGAAAGAAAGAAAGAAAGAAAGAAAGGAAGGAAGGAAGGAAGGAAGGAAGGAAGAAAGGAGGGGAAAATGAAAAAAAAAGAAAAGAAAAGAAAAGAAAAGAAAAGAAAAAGAACACATTATTATTCCTCAGTAAGTGTGATTGAAAAGTTTCTCATTCTTGACTAATAGAAATATATTCTTCCACCATTTTCTTGTGATTATTCATACACATATACACATAATATATAATATGAAACATAATATAAAACATACCCTCTAGCAATAGATTATCTTGTTTTGTCTTGTAGCCTATTGCTTTACTAAAAATATATCTGAAATGCCCTTTTTTGTGAATGGTTGTTTGCCTCTACCCATAAAAATGAGCACAGCTATTTGAATAAAAATTTGGGTGTTACTTAGATTAACTTCTGCTGGAGTCTTCTTAGAGTAGATCTTTTTAAACATTGCTAGTATGTGATCACTGGGAGAAGAAAAGAGCATCTCTCTCCAACAGCACAGTGGCTTTGCCTGCTAAAGTGCCTGGATATCCTCTTTGGGAACATTCTGTTGTTAGCCTGCTAGCTATAGCTATCAGGTAGCTGAAGAATGTGTTTTCCCTGACCTTGAGTTGAATATGTAGGGAGGGCACCCCCAGAGCTCGTGAGGGAGCCGACAGGGAGCTGTGTTCCACCTTAATGATTCATGTGAGCTGATGTGACCCCTTCACAACCAGATGTCTAACAACAAACTGCTTTTCATGATATGCCAGTGGAAATGTTTACTCTATTGCAACTTATTTTTCCGAGAGTGTAATGAATGCTATTTCTTCTAAAAGGTATAATAAATATTTTCCTTTTGACCTCAAAAAGTAGATGGTAGGAAATAAAATCAATTGTTTTTTCCCATAAATTTAAATGGATGTATTACCCTGTTTCACAAATGACATCAGCCAGATCACTTCTCAGGCTAATGACATTTTTCCTGCCAGACAGAGCACTTGATTTACCATCGCTGGGGAGCGCTGTGCCATCCCGTTTCCCATCCATGCCATACGCTTGAAGTATTGTGACACTTAAAGTTTCCTATAATGAAAAATAAGAAAAATTTGACAAGGCTCATTGTTTACATGCCACGGCCGAAGATTTCTCCACAGTCATTGGGAACACTTCTCCCTGGGTCTGGTGTAATGTAGCCGGCCGCCACTCGACTGCCTTGGAGTTAACACCTTCTCTGCCTCATCTATGTGGGATGCTTTGCTTGTTTGGTTTTCGTTCTGGTTTCTGGTTTATTTTTTACTTTAAACAGATCATGCTTTTAAAATATCTTTTTGAGAATTTCATACATGGGTCCTGAATTTTTACATCATGTCCACTCCTCTCTGCTTTCCAGCTCTTCCCCATGTCTCCCATCCAAATTCATGATCTCTTCTTTAATACACACACACACACACACACACACACACACACACACACACACACACACACACA
>NC_034599.1:44750471-44799607 GCF_900095145.1 Mus pahari | reverse complement strand
ATATATATATATATATATATATATATATATATATATATATATATATATGAATATGTAAACAGTACCTGCTGGATAGTTTTAGTATTGCTTGTGTGTGCATGCATGAGTGTGTGTGTGTGTGTGTGTGTTTAAGTACTTGTTGATATCATGAAAACCTCTCTGCTTGGAGGAGTGAGATTGAAACTGAGAGCTGCCATCTTGTATGCAAGATGCCCCAACTGTTGGAAAGGGTTCAGTTAGCTATACTATTTCACTAGGGTAACGTGTGTTCTAGTGACAGCTTTATACAAAGGGGCTAAGTCTCTGGTTTCTTTGTAGATAAGGCTAAAGGGAGGGTCTGTAAGTTGCTGATGTTGGCCCGGTGCTATGAACATGGCAGGGTACAGTGGGCAACCTAAGGAAATGGGGTTGGTTGTCTTACACCTAGGAGCACACCATTGTGTGTCTGGACTTGCTGACTTTGCTTCCCTCTAGAATTATATATAACTTTCTGTTGGCTCTGATCGCTACCTAAAATAGACCTGGAAGATCTCTGTGGGCGCCTCTTGGACTGTTCTGATTCATGCCTGCTTGGCGGTTATACCCATGACCGAGCTCCCAGGAATGTCCTAAGTTGGATCTGCAGGTTTGTCCCATTCCGTGTGGCGCCTGGTAGTGTGGGACTCCTGCTGAAATATGGAGTTTCTTCTGCTGTCCTCCTGGTGTCAGCAGCCTTGGGAAGATAACTGACTCTCCAAAGCCTCATTAGCTAAATTAAACTTAAGTCCTGATCCTTTAGTGTGAGACAGCTCTGGGGTTTGTGGTAATTTTTGTTTGTTTGTCTTTTAATCGTGATGCATGTGAGGTCTTATTCATGGATTGTTTTTCCTTTGAGAGGACTTGGTCAGGACCTAGATGGTGACCAGGAGATGTGACACATCTGTCCTTTTCAGTCTCCCTGCATTTGCTATCCACTGCAGGATCTCCCATTAACATGCAGAGAGGCTTAGGAAGGACTCTGCAGTTACTTTTAAATCAAACATTTTCATGTGTTGGGATTCCACCTCTGTCCTTTTTAGGTTTGAGTTTTCCTGGGGAAGATAATAGAGGCCTTGACTGTTGCCCAGCTGTGGCCTCCTGGGATGGAATGTTGCTTTTCTGGAGAATTGTTTTTTCTTTGATAGCATCACAGCCTAAGGTTTAAAGTGAAGTCACCACAGCTACTCCTGCTGGGCCAAAACCAACCCCTATAACTAACTCATCTTGTCTCTGGGGTTCGAGACACAAACAGAATGGTCTCAGAGCATGGCAGCTGAGGATTTCAGAGTGGTTGCCTGTGGTCACTCTGCTTTCTGTCTTGGAGGTGAGCTGTGTTGTGCCAGGGCTAACTCACATTAGTAACCAGGAGACGGCGGCATAGAAGACCAGGCATCCTGCGTCAGGAGGCTCTGCTGCTTCCCAAGCCCTTGGCAGCAAAACAAGATCTAATTTGGCTTTAGCCATTTTATGCCTTCTTCCTCTTCTTCAGTCCAGTTTGGATTTTAATCCCTTACCTTCCCTTGCCCTTATGCTTAGGAACTTTGTCTTCCTCTTTTTGACATCTCCTGTGGTTTTACATCACATGACCTCTGGGGTGGTGGCCCTGCTCCCCCTGGTAGAAGACTTGAGCTAAAATGTTCAGAGAACACCAGGTACCTCAGGCAAGTATTGTGGCCATGCAAGTGATTCTGCATTGGGAGGTGAGGGCATGGGTTCTAGCTTCCAGTTGGAAGTCACCATTCATTCATTCATTCATTCATTCAGTGAGTTGTCCAACAGTAGGGATTTCTTGACTGTTTACGTCCGGCAAATCGGCAGGAAACTATGTTGAGTTTTTACCCTTTAGAGCTTGCATTTTAGAGTTATATTTAATATGAATGGCGAATATATTTTTACTCTTTGAATGATCTTTATGCATTTATTGTGGGTGTTAGTGACTGTTCACGTATGCACGTAGCGAGACCGTCAAACGACCTATGGAAGTCAGTTCTCTCCTTCTACTGTGGGGGCTCTTGGGAGTGGATTCTGGTTTAGCAGACTTAGCGGCATGCTCCTTGAGCCTCTGAACCAACCCACAAGCCTACAAATAGATCATTTTTGGAAAAATCTATTCCAGCAGTTGCAACCTATGGGGTTGCAACCAAAGACCATCAAAATTATCTGATATTTACATAGCAGTTCCTAACAGTAGCAAAATTGCAGTTATGAGAGTAGCAACAAAAAAAAAATCATCTTACGGTTGAGGGTCACCACAACATGAGGAACCGTACTAAAGGGTCTCAGCACTAGGAAGGCTGATAACTGTTGCTTCTCCCTCGAAAGGCAGCTGCTCTGTAGAGTCATTGTCACCTTGGAACAGAAGTGGGGGAGAGAGGAATTGCAGCAGCGTGGTTCTCTGTTCATCTACCTTCCCTCGAAAATGAAATGCAGAGACAATACAAATCAAAAGTCCTTTTCAGTCTGGACGGGCATCGTAAATTGCACAAAGCTGCTTGGACTTAAGAACTGTGTAAATAAAGTTTTATGGAGGTGATGTTGTTGGTGGAAAGCCAAACGTTGGACCACACATCTTTGCCTCTATTTTCTTGGCAAGTGCTCAAAACATGTAAGCAGAGATGTTGATGTGTCAGCTGGGAATTCTTGGTTGAGTGTCCCTCCAGACAGGGCTTCTGGGCATTTCTGTTCTTATCAGTTGTTTTGGGCATCAAACAAAATATCAAGGGGGGGGGAAGCTGTTCATCGGCCTTCTTGTGAAGGAAGCCAGCAGTGTCAGATTCTGTAAGGGACAGGGTGACCAGAAAACCAGGGCTAATGTATCCTACCATTAACTGCTAACAAAGTGAATTTCCAAATCGTTCTAGAAGGAGAGCAGAAGAACAGAGGACCTGCAACAATGAGGTCTCTGTTGGATACGTGTTCTTCTTCTCTCCCTTCTGTTTGGGGAGGCTCTGAACAAGGGACATTTGCATGTGCTAGCTGAGAAACAGCTTTTGTTTAAAACAGCTAACAATGGTAGAAACCTGGCCAATCTTTGACTCAGAGATTCTGCCTAGCTAAATGGTAGGACCTCTCCTTCCCATTGCTTCTCTCTCCCCTTTTCTTTAAGTTGTGGGAAATGCCACACAACATAAAATTTACCCTCAAATCATTTTGAAGTGTAAAGCCAGTGTGAATCTAAATTTTCAAAGGCGTAGTCTATTAAGAACACAAAGGATTTCTTCACTTAAGTTTAAACGCACTAATTGTTTTCCATTATTACTTATTATTTTACAAGTAACTTAATACTTTACAAGTAAACAGGGGTCTGCAGCAAAGAAAGAAGAGAGAGAGAGAGAGAGAGAGAGAGACAGAGAGAGAGAGAGAGAGAGATCACAAAGCTTCACATGACAAAGTAGGCTTCCTGAACCACCAATGTGTGCCCCCATATGATCATGCCCATTGCCTGTGTATGTGATAAAGGTTTTGACAAGATCTGTCCAACACTAACTTGGAGCCCTTGCAGACCTCTAAAGTGCTTAACTGTAACATGTTTTGATAAAGAATCCTTTGTTCAGTGTTTTGTGCTTTTATTGGGGAAAGGTAAGAGACGGTAAACTATTGATGGTACTGAGGCTTGAAGCCGCCACTCTCTCTTCAGAGGGATCTTCCCAGCCTTGCAAAGCTGTCTGCAGAAAAGGACAGCTGAGACAGGGTGGACTTTACCCTCGGGCAAGCCAGTCCAGTGGCACCCGTTTTCAAATGACTTCAAGACAAAGCTTCTATCTGCATCAAATGATAGGATTCATTTTAGGCTTAAAGTTATTTAAGCTCATTGACTGTGCTGGCAAACAGCTTCTGGCTTTCCCTGTGGAGTCAGCCTGTCCAGCATCCATCTGCTCAAAGAGCAAGACCAATCGATAGAGGTATTATTTGCAAAGGTAAAGGAGAAGCTGACCCCAGACAAGGCTAGCAAAGATGTGCAGGCAAAGGGGAGACGTGTGGTCCTTGCCACACAGCTAGATGTAAGCTGGTACTGCACAGTGAGACTTTTCCTTAGGCTCTTCATTTGTGCTCTGTGGCTGGTTTGGAAAGGTACCACTATGTTTGGGAGAGGGGCCAAAAAACAGGTTAAAATCTAGCATTACAGCAGGAAGCTCTTTAGTAGTAATATGATTTCTTGTGCAAATATTTCTACAAAACATACCTTTTTTAGGAATATCAAAGATTATATTTCCCTCACTTGGTACATTCAAGTGGGCGTGCCCTGTAAAAAGAAGCCCATCTCTTCTGCCTCAAGTATGAACAGAATATATATATATATATATATATATATATATATATATATATATATTGCACATCTTTGTCTCTGCAAATGAGCCTTAATATTTCATGTGCCAAGAACACGTTACAAAATTGGGGAAGAATTAAATATCTTTTGCTAATGCTCTCTGAACATACTTTAAGTATTTTTTTTCCTTTTTAGTCATCTGCAAAAGCCATTTGAAAATAGCGTAAACTCTTATAATTTAGAAAACTGGTGTGTTATACTGTATATTGTATATTCATATGCAAGTGATTTTCAATATGTCATGCTTTCTCCTATGTAAGGCATTCAGAAGAGGTTGTGGGAAACATGGGGTATGACAATTGATACTGTTGTCTTCACTGAATGTAGAACCACCTAAGAACCACACCTCTGTGTCTGTAAGGGAAATTCTACATTGTGTTAGCTGAGATGGGAAGACCCACCCTGAATATGCATGGTATCATTCCATGGGGCTGGGGTTCTAGACTGAAGAGTACATAACACGAAAGGCCATCCCTGTCCCTGCTACCTGTCTGTAGCTGCGATGTGACCAGCTATGTCCCATCCCACTATGAAGCACTGTGCCCGCTGAAACTGGGAGAGGAATGAAACCACCCCTCTCTTAAGCTCCGTTTGACATTCTGTCCCAGTGAGGAGAAAGGCAGCATGGGCTTCCAGATATCATCGGTTTGACATGCTTCCCTTGGCTTTAAGCCCAGCATATCCTGAGCTCGCACAGAACACGTTACTCCCGCAATCCCAGCATGCAGCCATCTACCCAGCGTGTAGAATGGCACCATGCTGACACTTCTGTTTTGAGCCCTATCAGAATGTCTGTGACAGTGGTAGTGACCCTCCAGAAATTTCTAGGTGGGGATTTTAGGCTTTGGGGGATAATGAAAATTATTGATTTACTTCAGATCTTGATCCAACTGTATCGAATGAAGATCCAGTCATGTACGGTATAAAATTTTAAATTAGCAAACCACCCTCAGGCCTGGTAAAGTCCGTGCCACTTATGAACCCGTGAGACTCAGCTATTAGTTTATAGCTGGGATGGAATATGAAGGCACTGCCCTGTGAGAGCCAGGTAATAATACAAAGTACTTGATGTCTCAAATCAGGTTGGGAGCAGAGTTTCCAATGCCCAGCAATCATAAATAAGTATCACAGGCAACTCTTTACCCCTCCACCCCATTGGCTAGATCATTCTGACTGCTTAGACTTGGGGGCGATTAATAGCAATGATTGGAAGATAGGATATTCCTTAAAATGCGTTACTTTTTATTTTTTTAGTTTGAGTATCATGAGGTTATGCTGGTATTACATTTTATCCTTGCATAGTCCTCTGTAAGTAGGATTTTATCATGTTTTTCCACTCAAATCTTGTCTTCCGTGGCATTTCTTTGTATCAAGATATCTAGGTACATAGCACCTAAAAATGTGGTAAATCATTTTATACTACACTCTCTGAGGACCTTGAGCATGGGTTCTTCAGGAGTGACTGTGCTGGGGAGGAGTTTTCCTTTTGTTTGGCTATTATTTCAGCACCAATGGGTAAATGAAGAACCTGAATGAGCTCACACTATTCTCATGCAGTTACCAATGACACCTATTAAGTAGCCTTTAATGGGAAAGAGTGTCTTGGACTTAGGCAGAAGTTTGAGCTGGGCCAGGTCTCTGATCTGTGGCCTGACAAAAATCCCATTTATAGCCCTTGGTGTTTGTCCGAGTAAGGAGATGGACTTGGGCCAACCCAGGGCCTTTCTGAGGGAAACTGGGCTCCGCGTCCAGCCTGTGGCTGTGGCACAGAGAACAGCAATGAGCTAGACTTGGAGAGGAAACAGGCAGAACCAACCACCAAGTATCAAGAAACACTAACAGGACTGGGGTGTAGCCTGGTGGCAGAACGCTTGTGCAGCAAATGGAGAGCCCCACCTATAGCCAATAGGGAAACAGTAGCAGGGGAAGGGATGGGAGAGAAGTGAGGTGAAGGACACCCTTGAAGTAGCAAATTCTTTACAAATTGTGACTGACTGAGGACAGAAGGCAGGAAGAAGATTGGGAAGGCGCCTTTCAGTGAAGTGAGTCCTTTCCAAGAACAAGAAGCCACATACTTCAATTCTCAGAAGCCCGTCAAAAGCCAAGCATGGGGCTTTCAATTCTAGCAGGTGATTTCTGATCCCAGCGCTGGGGAAGCCAAGGCAACAGATTCTCTGGGACTCACAGGCCAGCCATCCCAGAATACTTGGTGAGTTCTAGGCCAGTGGGAAACCCTGTGCCAGAAAAGCTGTATAGCACCCTGAGGAATGACATCATAGGCTGTCCTCTAGCGCTCACACAGGAATGTATGGCAGGAATGGAGGTCATTTTGGATGGTTTTCCAAGCATGTCACCATTCCCTATTTGTCACCTGCAATTCAATGGGTGCCCTGGTGACAAACACATGTCCATGAATTATTATTTACATCTGTGTTCTTACTTTTCTTATAGTCTTCATCTTGGTTGTTCTTTAACACGCATTGCTTCATTATCCCAGGGAAATACTTAGGGAACATGTGTGAACTGCTCATTATTGTAAATTCTTATCACTCATTTCTAAACATACTTTGTCAAGGGAGAGAAACAACAAACACAGGAATGTAGGAAAGTGCTCTCGAAACTTTGAGCAACTAAACAATTCTGTGATTTAGAGTTAATAAAGACAGCTCTGTCCGGAGAAGCCCTGCTTTGTCTCGTTCCCTTCCATTCGTTGTGATGATTTTCAAGTGACGATCATTTGGAAGTATTTGGAAGAAGTAATTAGTAATTTGGTCTTGTAATCCTGATAAAATATGCTCCGGATTTGAGATTCAGAAGCCACAGGGTCACATTCTTCCAGAATTATGTATAAGGGAAAAGATCTTTAAAAAAAAAAATCAGACTTCCCCATTTCTCTTGACTTGCTACTGTCCCCTAAGAACAAATCCAAGTTCTTTCACAGGGATCTGGCAAGCTCTGGTCCTTCCCGTCTCTGCCATCTCTCCCTGTTCTCCTCTTTTCTTACTTGTCTCCAGTCACATGCACATACTTTCCAAGTCCATGGATATTTCTGATTCTTTCCTTTTGGAAGACATTTGTGCTCCCCCCCCCTTCTCTGAAATTCTCTTTTCCAGCTTGACATGCCTAGGGGTCTCCACTGGACTAAAACGTATATCTTGAAGAGGGCTCCCTCTGGGGAGCGGGGTTCTCTTGCTCCTTCCCTTCATAAACTGGACATGTTCTCTTTAACATATGTAATCTCCCATTTCTGTATCTCTACTATTTGCTATACATTCTCTGTCACCTTCTTCTACAATGAGTCTCTCATTGACCCTACAGTGCCTTGCTAGATTCCTGGCCCTGTTTTAGTGAATAGAATTAAAATATGAGTTGAGAACTGAAGCAGGAAGCCATGACTCTTTGAAAATGGAAGAAATATGCATAGGAAAGAACCTAGAGGCTTGACTGTTGGAGCTGTATTCCTCTGAGGCACAGAGAACTGGAATGAGCTACCAAAAGACAGATGAGGGGGCAGAGACATGACTTAGCCTAGCGGGGGCTTGCCATAGAAGTCTACTGACCTGAATTTGATTTCTCAAACCTAGTGGAAAGACGGGAGGATAGACTAGACTTTGCAAAGTTGTCTTCGACTTCCACACAGATGCCGAGGCTTGCATCCCACTCCTTGGTAATAGGAATAACTAATTAATTTTTGAAAGATATAACAAAGAGAGAAACAAGCATTAAGGTGGGAAGGAGAGAAAACCCTTTCTATGTAAAGCAGATCTAGGAAAACCAAGTATTTAAAGTGCCCAAAATCCACTGATTGCAAGGTATAGGCAAAGTCAATTTAGGTTGTTTTCTTTAGAAATTGATTTTAGGAAAAAAAAAATACAAATTTGTGCCATCACCATAAAATTCAGAGGAGAATGATAAAGCACTGGACAAGGGTAAGACACCCCTTTTTGGCCACATTTAATAGAAGGGACATGTGAAGGAAAAGGAGACTTGGAAAGAGAGTATGAAAGAGAGGACTTGGACGTGGGATGAAAAAGAAAGCAAAGATAATAATATCTGGAACAGGGATGTCCAACCCACTGACAACAAGATGCCTATAAACAGCTACCCAGGGACACCTGCGGCCTACAGTGCTCAGGGGAACACACCTGATCCTACTTAGAGAGGATGAGAGGGAAGATACCCTGAGGACCCTGGCCACTGTGGGGCTGTAGACACCTCTTCCCTGCGAAATACAGCTTAGTAGAGCACCACTGCCTGTAGCTCTGGGCCTGCCCTATGGAATGGTCCATTGCGTTCAGAGCAGAATTGCTCTGGACAGCAGTGGCCAGTGATAGTCATGGAACTAGTGAGGTGCAGTCAGAAGTACAACTCAGCCCATTGACCAAAGCCTGAACCCTTTTGAAATTCACAGGTCTTCATGATCTGGAAGCTTCTAAGCTTCTGCACAGTGGATTAGGAAATGATACCATGCATGGGAAATGGTCTTGATTTGGTTGGAATCGTTGGTAGCATCATCCTGGGTGGAAACACTGACCTGACAGTGCTTTGGGATAAACAAAAATTTACTCTGTTGAGAGGCTAATACAGGTTTCAGTGTTGGTGGAGGAAGTGATATTTAATATCACATAAAACCAGAATGAATTATTCTCCAAGGAGTCATCTGCTTGGCATTTCTTTCCTACTTCCCTTCCATCTTATGCCTGCTCAATTCTATTAAAAATTCTCTTAGTTAAATGCCAGTGGATTCAACATGTCTCCTCCTGGTATTGCTCACTATAATTTTCATATAAAACACTGTTTTAATGTATTAGAAATAAACAGAATTTTATTAATGTCATTCCCAGAGTTCTGCACACACACCTTGACCCCATCTGGGGTCACATTTGGCAGGGCTGGTTTATTTCACCTTTTCTCATCTCATGATGACAAAATAGTTGTGTGGAACACAGAAATGTGAAAGTGGCCAATCTACTTGGGGATTTTGGAGATGGCTTAGTCAATGCCTCCTGTGCGAACTTGAGAGCCCGAGTTCTAATTCCTAATACCTGCGTTAAAAGTCAAGGAGGGTGGCACAGGGCCATAATCTTACGACTGGGAGGACTGGGAGGCAGAGGCAGAGGCAGAGGCAGAGGCAGAGGCAGAGGCAGAGGCAGAGGCAGAGGCAGAGGCAGAGGCAGAGGCAGAGGCAGAGGCGGGGCTTGTTAACAAGTCAATGTATTCAAATCCATGAGCTCTGGATTCAGTGAGAGATACCGTCTCAAAAAGTAAGGTGAGGGGAAATTGAGGAAGACACCTGGCATCAACCTCTGTCTCTACTTGCATGGGGACACAATATATGTGCTTAGTACTGTGGTTATAGAGCTTATTGGGGCCTAGAGTTTCCTGAAAGAAAATAGATACGGACTATTCTCCCAGCTGTTCAGAAAGAATTTGCCAGCCTGGGTTGTGCCAGGTTATAGAATGTATATGGGAGGTGGGGAAGGGGGAAGACACATGTTATAGTAGACACATGAAGGGATTCTGAGCTGTGTGAGTCCATTGTTTCAGTCATGAGTATGCCTGGTGTTAATCCTGCTCATGCTAAGGAATTCTACTGGGCCATTAACACCCCTTGGCTGACAGTATCCACAGGCTGCTTGAAGAACAGATTCATTTGGGAATGTTTCAAAGCTTCCTTGGGATCATCGCAGGACACCTACACATTGATGCTCTTATGCTGAGCTCTGACTCACTGAGGATGGAGTTAGCATCCTCTGGAGATTAAGCTAAGCCGAGGCGCTGTGTATGAGATGGAATCAATGAAGGAAGTAAACCCCAACTCTACCAGTGAGACAGAAAATGCACCCCAAGAATTCTCACAGAGAGTGGTGATGACCCTGTTCAGAAAGAAGACTCAGGAGCAAGGGTTTCTGGGTTTCATGATTCCCATGCCCTGTCATCCCTCAGAGGGACAAATCCTTATCTAGGAAGGAATTCAAGTAGGACACTAAAGGGAGAAACAGAAGCAAGGAGGATGTGAGACAGTGGCTTTCAAAGATTTTCCACATTTTCTGTCAGCACAGACCTATTAAGAAGACCTATTTGTGGAAGCACAGTAATTGTTTGGGTGTAATTTACACCAGATCTTAAATCCTTGTCTGGCTTCTATAGTCCATTTTGAGCACAATTAGCATCATCGAAAACCCATCACTTCTTCGGTACCACCAACTGACCTTCCAGTCTCCTTTCCTTTGTAATAGCTGTATCCTTTTGGCAAAAACCCCAACCTTTTGAAGGAGAACAAAGTGTTAGAAACAAATCATTTAACCTTTGAAAGGTATTGAAATTGGCACACCCACTAACCTGGACCCACTATGTATTTGTTCAGTCACTGGGAAGTAATGGCCTGCCTTAAATGTCCCTTGTTCAACAGTAGCAGGCAGGCTGAGATCATTATGACACCCATGCCTAAGACAGACCATCAGAAGAGTGTTAAACCTAACATCTTTGGTAGACTTCTGATTGTTTTCATCAAGGAAGAATAAGCTCACATTTGTTTTGTTTAAAGCACCCTTCCAATATCCTTTGCAAATCTTTTTACCATCCACAACACCTGCCCATACTGGGTGTAAAGATAGCTGAGTGGGAGAGGTGGAGTCTACTCTTTCTGTCATCTTCATTTGCATCTTTGAGATAGATGATGTAACAGTGTTCCCTGGCTCTGGGATCCTCCAAGCCCTTCCTTTGCCTCATTCTCCATCTTTCCCTAAGTCTCAGGATTTCATTCACATGCAGGTCTCTCTCTACAGGTGTAGCTTCTTCCTCATATTGCTGGCTGATGTCCCTGCTTGGTGTCTACTGGGGATACATCTGAATTTTGACCTTCTTAAGGAACCCAAGAAAAGATTTTTCAGGATATTTGGAGGACCTATGGTTCCTTCATACTGGAGAACAAGTTTCACTTCTCCTTTATCCCGCCACCTTCAGGCCTGCCCCTGGTAATGCATCTTATAGCCTCTTCCTAGGGTCCTTTTCTGCAGACTTCCCTCTGCTATACAGTCCTGATAAGAGGATATGTGACCACTTGACCAAGGAGAGCCGTCTCATCCTCCCCTTCCTTAAGTGGTTGACTCCTTTGTCTTGACACTTTTCTCTGGCTCAGGTAAGCTCAGGGTGAGGTGAAAAAGAAAACCTACCCACCAATCAGTCATCCACACAAGAGTGAAATCCAGCTTCCCTACCAAGCAGTGCTTCTCAATTTGTTTTCTTGGATAAACACCTTTCCACTGACATGGGGAATCGGACGATAATGATTCCAGGTAGATGGGAGAGGAAGAAACGCCCAGATTACTCACTCATGCAGGAGAAAGAGGACACTGCTTGCCTTCTGTTCCTCCATCTCTGTGCTGGAAGGAAGGAAGAAAGCAGGAAATAGGAAGTGAGATGTAACAGGGCTGTTCTTGAAGCCTTGCTAGGAGGGGCTGTTTCCCAGACATTTGTACTCTGTATCAGGTACGCAAATCCAACATTGTCCCTCAGTTGCTGGTGTGGGACAGCTTCTCAAAATTCTGTGGCAAAACACAAATCTCCATTTCCCGGTGTGGAATCTCTAGATTCTCCATTGCTGAGCCTTTGTCCTGTGCTAATACAAGCTGTTGTCAGATTGTGAATTGGAGAGAAACAAGATAAGATATGTCAAAAGCCATCATTTTCTTTTTCTTAAGAGAATGTCTCTCCATTCTCTTAAAATTCATTACCTATGAGAAACTGCCACTTACTTCATTTTTCAATTTCATTCTTTTAGGAGTGCTCCTGAAAATATCAATTTATTTTTTGAAAGGCATAGATGGTAACTAACCTAAGAGCACCAGAATGATGGGGTATAATATTTTGAAATTTTAAAAGGGGAGAGAAAAGAAATCCTCGTTGTTTCTTCATGTTCGTCTGGCTTTCACTGTGGCATTAAAGTCAGTATAAGACACACTGACAGCTGGATTGTTCTAGATCTGGCAAAAGAGCAAGAATCAACACTTCTGTTGAATTCCTCGGCAGTACTATGATTGCATATTTAATGTGAGTCATAAAAGTGGGTGCAGATTGCTTGCGGCCTTCTGTCATTAAAGGCCCCAGTAGTTGGCATTAGCCATTGCACTTGTGGCACCTCAGACATAATTGAAAAAGGTTTTGGCAAAACAGGAGCATATGTAATGTTTCTCATTTCTATTAGTTGGTCTAATTAAAACTGCCTCCTAATCAGACAACTTAAAAACCTTAAGTAATATAATGTCAGAAAAATAGAATAAAACCCCAGAAGTGTGGGGCACAGCCTGGTACTGACTTTCCCACAGTGTTTTATAGGCTGATTGGTTTGGGGGAGTAGATTGCTCTGCCTTTGAATACAGAGAGCAACACACAGTTAGCTTACTCCAGTCTTCCCTTTAAAGATTCCATACAGGATTAGTTTTGCATGTTAATACTTATTAAACAATGGACTCCATTTCTCACACCATGGCTGTAAGCTTTAACTATGAATTTGACACAGTGTAGAATCATATGAGAAGGGAGAAGGGAGGCTCAACTGAGAGACTGCTCACATCAGATTGGCCTGTTGCTATGTCAGGGGTGGGAGCTGTATTGAGAGTTAATTGATGTGGAAGGGTCCAGTCCACTCTGGGCAGCACCATTCCCTGGACAGATGGTCTTCCCAGTCTGTCCAGGAAAGCCAGCGTATCTAAAGCGTGAACCTGTGAACAAGCTAGCCTGCAGTATTCCTCCATGGTTTCTGCTTCAAGTTTGCACTTTAGTTTCCCTCTGACTTCCTGCAGTGACTGTGACCTGGAAGTATAGGGCAAAGAAACTCTTCCTCTACCAAGTTGCTTTTGGTCTGTGTTTAGTCACAGCAACAGAAAGCACACTAGCACAGAAAATACTCTAGAAACTCTAATCTATGACATATTTTCTTGCAGGAAAATGACTACATGCTCTACATTTGGAAAAGTGGGAACATGATTATGAAAAGATGAAGAAAAACCTCAGTGACCTTTATTAATGGAAAGGATTTTATTGGATTACATTTCATTTTCTTTCCTTCATGATTTTATTAAAAATCAGAGCAGAGACTGTAGGTTGGTGGCGATGGAAAAAGCCCTTTGTACACTCTAGGCTTGAGCAGAAAGAATAGCGTGTGGGGCAGCTTACACCTCCTTATTCTAGAAAGTGCTGTTCCAACCAGGAAGAGAACTTGTTCAGAGCCTTCTGGGCAGAGTACAAGGGAGAATGGAAGTGCTGACCACATCACCCCCCCAAAATAGACATTGAGATCACTGTCTGTGGAATCTGGAAGGCTGTTTTAGTCCTTACATTACAAAGTTTAATCTTAGGTCTTTCTGGGTCTCTCAGTTACATTTCATTGTGAACTACAGTCACAAAGAACAGTAGTCAATAAGCCTACTGCATTCCCACAATGCACCAGGGACTATGCTGTGTGGTTTTCAATAGCAGCTGAATTATCTATGCCACTCTGAGAACATAAGTCCTTCAAGGTTTACAAGACCCTCTCAAGGTTAGAAAGCTCATGAAAGCACTGATCCAGGATTTGAACTCAAAACACAAAGGCATCTTGCTACCCCATGTTAGGTGGAGCCAAGAATGGAGGGGACATTATGTCATGCTCATAAAATGAATTCAGATCTGTTTATGGCCATATCCCTTATGTTGATTGCCTTTCTCATTTATTACTTTGTCATTAAGTAACACAGAAAGATCTATTATATCATTACAGCTCATTTTTTCATAATTGTGTTCTCAGTGGATGCAGTTGATAAGTTATCAAGTTCTCCTATCTCCCTGACATCCTTATGTCATTTTGAAATGCATTTTAGATAAACATTTTTCTCATAAAAGTAATATTGCCACTGTTCAATAAGAATCTATTCAATTTCCCCCAGCCTTCCACTGCAACTCAAGAAAACTTCCCCATAACACAGAAATTAGTCAATTGACAATGAAAAACTCATCCACCTCATAGCTAAGACTTAGGCAGAATTGGCATTGTTGGCTTTTATCTCAAGATGTCCATCACACATAGCTGAAGGCATCAGGTTCTTCTCTTGATGGATGCAAAGATAATTAAATACAGCCAGGAGATGTAAAGATGGACGGAGTGTATATTGATTACAGTGAGTATGGAAAGTGGTCAAACTACATACAGAGAAGCAAAGAAACACAGATGTTTTTGGAGAATCTGTGCAGACTGGAGACAGAGCATGTGGGATGGGCACACTACAAGGCGTACATGTGTGCTCGAGGGCCATAAATCACATGTTCCAGAAAGGTAGAAAACAGGCACCAACATTTGTATGTGGAGAACTTAGAAGTATAGTAAAACACACTTCCTGGAAGAGTGAGTCACATTAGTTTAGTGACTTTAGCTGCTTCCTTGTAAGATTCTCTAAAATGTCTTAACTGGAGCTAAAGCATAAAGGCTGGAAAGATAGCTCAGATAGCTCAGTTGGTAGAGTTCATGGCTAGCATTCTCAAAGCACTGGGTCCCAGCTTCAGCCGTAGAGAAACCCGCCATGGGGCGAGAAGCCTCTAAAGAACATTCTTGGGTCCACAGAGAGGTCAACCCAATCTAGACTAAGTGAGGATATCTTAGAAAGAAAGAAAGAAAGAAAGAAAGAAAGAAAGAAAGAAAGAAAGAAAGAAAGAAAGAAAGAAAGAAAGAAAGAGAATAACTCTGAATGTACAGGAATAGTCTTTTAAAGTATCAGCACCTTTTTACTTCTAAGTTTAAGAGTTTGCTATCCCCAAAATAGTTGTCTTGCGTAGTAACTAACACAAACAACGCTCAGTTCTCTTCCAACCATTTAGACAAGTCTTGGTGCAGGGAGCAAGGCCAGGTGTAAAATCCTAGAGATAATCTTTGTTCCAGTCTATTTTCTTTGCCTGTTTCTTGTCCACTAGCCAGCATTCAGTATGCTTACCACATAGATTTCTTCTAGCCTTGATCTAAGACCGAGTTGTGCTTTTCACTACTTGTGAGAACTGCGCTGCATTCTATGAGTCATCTTCCGTTTGAATTGATTCCAAAGTTTGACTCCACCATGCATACAGCTGGTGCCTGCTAGACAAATGCCTTGGGATTCTTATCCAGAATCTCCAGAGGTGGCCTTTAAGAATTATTGTGATTAAAAAAAAAAAAGCAAACAAAACAAAAAACAAAAAAAAACCACCTCTACAGGTACTTCTATTTTCCCTCTGGCTTAAAAAAAAATGAAATTTATTAGGAGCAGTGTAATAAATGGAGATCAGCAAAGCTATAGCAAGACATTTTGATGCGTCCACCAAATACGTTATCAGAAGCTGCTAGGCTCTGTATGTGCAGAGAGCTGCTTCTGCCCGCTCATTGTTTTTAAAAATCAAGTTTGTGTCATAGAACTGCTAGTCTGTTTGCTACTGTGGAAAAAAAAAAGTGGATGGAGATTATAATGGAGGTATCATCAGTGCAACATCTTTTTGGATAATAACTGTCTTTTTAGGGAGATTGTTTTAAAACCTAGTTGCTTTTAGGGAAATTGGTAATGTAAGTAAAATGGGGATGAGAGATAGAAGTTTTAAATGTATCAATGTTAGGAGCTGTGAGGCATTAAAACTTTGTAATTCAATTTCCATCCAAAGGGAAAAAAATGAATTGTAACAATAAAAAAAGTAAGTGCTTAGTGCTCATAACAAAAATCAACTAGCTGCAAACAACGTCACTGTATAAAAGAAAGACTCAAGTTGTCATTTAAAGCTTAAAGATGGACTGCATTTGGACAGTTCTGTCGAGTGCTGGTATTTTGAGCCTAGAGTATACATATCCTTAGATACAAAAGAACTTCGCCTTTCTGACGAGTGTCTACAACAGAGATCTTGACTAAGGGAAATTGTGCTCAAGGCCTGTTTACCACACTGGAAGTGGCTGAACTCTTATTTCTGCCCATTCTCCCTGTGACATGCCCACACCCTGCTACCTGCCACTAAGGGGTAGTCACTTTATTACAGGGCTGGTCTTGGGTTCTTTCCTTGGCTTGTATCTTTCTTGTTACTTGATTCTGCTTTGTTGCTTAAAAGTGAGCATCCTTTAACCTCTTCTCTCTTGGGAGGTGGCCTTCTTTTCATCAACATCAAACACTCACAGCAATGCACATTTGTTAAAAAATCCTTTCCTGCTCAGTTCCTGCCTATGGAGGTTTGGGAACATACGTCCCTAAGTTTGAGTTCCATGTTGTACTGACTGATTTTGTGTGTCAATTTAACACAAGCTGGAGTTATCACAAACAAAGAAACATCCCTTGAGGAAATGCTTCCATGAGATTCAGCTGTAAGTCATTTTGTCAATTAGTGACCAAGAGTAGGAAGGCCCATTGTGGGTGGTGCCATCCCTGGGTTCTATAAGAAAGCAAGCTGAGCAAGCCAGGGGTAGCAAGCCAGTAAGGAACATCCCTCCATGGCCTCTGCCTCAGCTCCTGCTTCCTGACCTGCTTAAGTTCCAGTACTGACTTCCTGTGGTGATGAACAGCAATGTGGAAGTGTAAGCTAAATAAATTCTTTCCTCTCCAACTTGCTTCTTGGTCATGATATTTGTCCAGGAATAGAAACCCTGACTAAGACACAGGTCTACCATGTATTAATTCTGAGTCACACAACTCACTTTGTTATTCTGTGACATAGTACTGGAAGGTACCTCTGGTGTTATCATCCAGCATGACCCAGTATAGAAAGGCTCTTCTTTGGAGTTTGATAAATAGTCTCTTGAGATTTGTGTAAAGAGAAAATCCAAATATTCCATGACTTATGTGATATTCTATACTACTGCTTTCCCATCTTCTCTGTTGCAGGGTCAGATTCTCCTTGAATAGCTATGTTCTGGAGTTGACATACTTGATTTTCTGGACATACTAAAGGATAAGCTTCACATTTTATTAAGGACTTCCCTTAATAGAGTCACCATAGACTCAAAAATGGAAGGGAGGAACAAACAAATCAGAAAAATGGCCAGCCTAGGATGGGAGTGGTCGTAAAAAGACAGCATTTGTCACTCCAGGTGACTTGCAATTGATACTGTAGGCCCAGAAATTATAATTACTGGAGTCTAGCTTTCTGTAAAGGTATGTGTGTGTAGACACATACTAAAACTTAAACCTGGAAGCCAGATGTAGCAGTATCTACACACATAACACCAGAATTAGGGCAAAAGTGTGAATGTCGAGGTCGGTGGGTCCCTGGAGATTTCTGGACATCTAGTCTAGCCAATGAATGAACTCTGAGTTCAATGAGATACAATGTTTTAAAAATAAGGTGATTCAGTAGAGGAATCTTATGCTTCACAAGTGTGCACATACTACATATGCCCATGGGCATGCATATACATGCACACAAATAAGTACATATGCACATGCACACACATAAATACATATTCATACAATGTAAAATATAGTAAACTTGGGAAAGATTTTACAAATGAACAATGAAGAAACATTGCACCATGCTTTCTGGGGCCATGTAGCTTCACGGATTCCTTAGGTTTTCTCATCAGTTTAAATTTCAGAGAAGGATCATCCTGAAATGGACACAAATTTGCTAGATCTAGGGCCTCTTGTTTCCCAAAGAATACATTTTTTTTGACAAAGGAAGATATTGTTAGTAAAATTCCATTGCTAGTTTGGTATCTGAGGGCCAAGTTTTGCTTTTGAAATTAAATTGTCCTGGTATATTGGTTTCTGCACAGTTCCCTGTGCATGTGGAGCTGGCTTTGTACATATCCTTTGGCTTCATCTTCACTATAATGAGATTCTTTCTGGTATGTTTCCCAAGTGCTCTATAGACAAAGATCTGTATTTTTTTTTTTTTTTGTATCCGTGACAGTGACCATGGCATATGAGCATCTGTCATCCACTCTCCAAACAGCCCTCTCAGTCACAGCTGTGAGATGAACACAGCCAGCCAGCAAGGCCAAGTTCAGTTCATTTCACCTTGTGATTAAAGATAGTGTTGTCCTAAGGACCACTTTAGAATGCGTCTCTTTTCAAAGATACTAGAGGAACATAAAGCGCAAAGCAAATACCCTGGCACTGAGGTTGCCAAGAAGAAAGGCAGGAATCTGGGTTTAAAGATTTCTTAGATGAGACTGTATCCTAACTTAAGATATGTGTGAGGCTGACGAGGGGCCTGGATAGGCAGCTTCCATTTTTCTCTGCCCTGGAAGTTATTCTCAGACCCTAACTAGTTCAGTAAATAGCCTGATTATCTTATAGCTTCAAGGTATATTGTAATAGTATATACACTTTATGCAGATTATCTATTGCCATTTCTTGTTTGTGTGTAGGGCACACATGTATGTGCAAATGCATGTAGAGAGCAGAGGGTAACCTTGGGTGTCATTCCCCAAGAATGTAATAATATACCTCATTTTTGACACTATCTTTCTTATTGGTCTGGCTTTCCCAGGAGACCAGGCTGGCCAGCCAGTGGTCCCCAGGAATCTTCCTGTCCCAAGCATTGAAATTACATGTAAGCACTATAGGGGCCAGTTTTCCCCCATTGGTTCTAAGGGTCTATCTCAGGCTCTCAGGCTCACAAGGCAAGCACTTGGTCAGCTGAGATATTTCCCCAGCTTCTCTTGCCATATTTTAAATATCAGTAATCGTCCTACTAATCTCTGGTTATGTGGGTGTCTAAGGGTCATCCTGTTGATTACACCAATCAATTTAAACAATGAGGTAGCTATGCAGAACACAGTCTAAGTCCAGGACATTTGGCACCTATCATCATCTTATTGTGTCCTTTGAAGTCCTTGTAAGTGTGAAACCATGCACCTTACTCAGCCTGTGAGTAGCATCGAACATCTTGACTACTGTTGGCAGAATGGTGGAAGAACCAGGATGCCTCGAAGGGCTATGGGATATTTTTCAGACTTTGATGATTGCTTATTGTTAATCTCTGTTTTGATAAACTTGATATGCTTTCCGTTTATTTGATACTGCCAGGCATTTTCTATAATTTCATGGGCACTGATCAAGGCGCTGTGCTACAGCCATGAGCAAAACAGTGTCTGCCTTAGGGAAGCTTAGTCAGTGTATTGAATGGGTCTGTTGAACAGTACAGTACATAGTGCTGTGTATTAGTTGGGTAGCTGCTCAAATGGGATAACTGACATTGGAACTGCCAGGAAAAAGCAGTGTTTATAAACTAGATGGGCTTGAAATTTAATATGGAAAGAAACAATGGGCTGGCTCTGCCTAGTGATCAGGCTGCAACTGCCTTTCTGACATCATCTGTACTTTGTCTTTCCATTTTATTTAACCTTCCATAGCTTGTGCTGCTTCTCTTATCTGTAAACAACATGAAGAGGGGACCTATAAATCAAAGGCTCAACTTCCCTGACCATCCCAACTTCAGTGTGCTCCCCACTGGGCTCTGAAGAAATCTGTGCATCTCCAAGTATGATCTTAGTCTTGGCTGTTTCACATACAGCTCTTATGGAGGGGTAGGTGCCTGAGCACTTTCTCTAAGGCAGAAGGCTGGCACTGTGGCATCCCTTTGCTGGATAATCACCCTTGCCTCGGTGATGTCTGCCTCCTTATGGTGCGGAAGGGATTATGAAGAAAATTAGCCTTTCACTGTGTTTCTGCTCTGTTGATTTCTTGGTATAGAAGTCACAGGAGGGAGAGTCAATGAGGGCCTACTAAGCAGGTGACAACAGTTTCCAGTCTGCATGAAGACTTGTAGACCTCTGACCAAATCCAGATGTTCCAGTTGCTGCCAGAAACCTCTGTTCATGTTTCTTCTAAATGTAAAGTCTAGTTGCCTGTTATGAGTCAGGCTCTAGTGGAGGCTGCAGTCCAGTTGACACAATGAACAGGGGGCCTGTCACTGTCCGCTGTGTGTCCACTGAAATCTGGATGAGTTCAGATTTTTTGGTTACCATGAACTAAAGATACACAGCCTTTGGTTTTCATGAACTAAAGATACTCTTCCAACTGGCCTCTCCCTCAGCTCCAGGGCACTTGTTTCAAGCTCCATTTCAGTGGGATTCGTGGGTTATTCAGACCACCACATGTTCAGGAGGGCATTGCTGGAAGTGTCCAGGGGCATTGGATAGAAGTTAATACCTGGAACTGAACCCTATAAGAGAGTGTAAGTCAGGCTGAGGTGGGTCATCTGTGACAGGTGAGCCCCAGAAGAGTAAACCACAGGAATGTAGGATGGCAGAACTCCTCCATGGAGCTCATAAGCCAGTCAGCAAATAGGAGGTGAAAGCGCGAAAGACAACCGTTGGTTTGATGTGCATCACCCAAATGGTGACTCCACTTACAGCCCAGTGGTCCGTTCCCAGGCACGTAGCCTAGCCCCGGCTGACTTCTACAAAGACTGGTGCGTGCTGTCCAGCTCTCTGCTCACTAGGAAATGGAAGTGGGTATGGTGGACGGCTCTCACTGTCTACCACAGAGGCAAACTTGAAGTTTGTCTGTCCAGATCACACTTCCCATGCCCAGGTAGGGCTGGGCCACGGCTATGTTTATTACAGCTCAAGTGAGAAGAGTGTTATGTGAGACTTTCCTGTGAAAGGGAAAGACATTCCCTCCCCTCAACATCCTCCCACCCTACACACACACCATGGGCTCCCATGGTCCTGCTGAGTAGACATAGTTTAGCTTTTAGGGCTGTCATTCAGGGAACCCTCCCAGAGGTCAGAGGTCATCCATACTGATAGCCTATCTTGCCTCAGGTAGCCTACAGAGAGGCACTAAAGTAATAGCTGTAAGTGAGGTGAGGAAAGGGAGTTTTCCCAGAAGGCTCTGACCTGAATTTTAAGCCAGGCTATGAGGATTTGTTTCCTTTAAAATAAAAGGAAAGAAAAAATATTCAAAATGATTCCCTCCGATCACATCTGCTCAGTTTGTCTCCGCGCTGAATAATGTGTGCTATTTAATTATAACCCAGGGGAAAGGGCTTCCACTTCCACTCCCTCTCCTTCCTGAGGTTTACACTATATTCTCTTCCTAATATAGCAGGTGACACAACTCTGTGCCCAAGCTTAGTCACCCAGCTCTGAGGAGTGTGCACATGAGGTCATGTCCAGACATGCACTAGGAAAAAGGAGGGAGAGAGAGAAAGAGAGAGAGAGAGAGAGAGAGAGAGAGACCTTGTGAGTTTAGGGGGTGAGTTCCATGGCCTATTTTGCTTGCTTAGGCTTTGACTCAGCGTAATTATAATGGGAATAAGAGCTAAAGTCAGCCTGGTGTCCCATGGAGGGTCTCCTGCCTCCCCACACACGGGCCTCTTATGTAGGAGCATGCGGCACTGACTGTTCCAAAGGTCAACTCTCAAATGTTGAGGACTAAAAGATGAAGGTGTGACTCCACAGGTTAGTTCCGCTCGGCTTTGTGTAAGTGTTTGCAGGGCTTTGATCCTCAGCACCCAGGAAAGAGAAAGAGCTGGAAGGCAGGCATGTCCATGTCAGGGCACTAACACAGGTATAGAGGGCGGGGTTCTGTCCTTGTATTCAGAAGCAGTTATTTCAAAAAGAAATGAGAGCCTGAACAGCCCCATTGTCCCACACTGTTGATGAAGAAGGCATCGTGCCCTGCGTCTTTCTAGCAACAGACGCAGTAGCTAAGAAAAGGGCCAAGGAAGGAAGTCCTCAGCTCCATCTCAAGATGGTCTGTGCTTGGTGCCAGAAGCAATAGGTTTCTAATTATGTAGGAAGGAGGGGTGGCTCCTCTGAGATGCCTAGGCACCAAAATACCTCTGTGCTGTGGGTTGCTGTGTTGTTCTTCAGTAGACACTGGGAAGACACCCTCTGCCCTTTCATCCAAGGATCTCATCTAATGGCCTTTTCTGTTTTCCCCGCCCCTTCTTCTTTTTTTTTTTTTTTTAATGCTTCGATTCTCAACCTGATGATGTGCTGCTGTGGCCTGCTCCAATGAAATCCCTTCCTTTATGTCACCTCACAACCAAAAGGTAAGGAACTGCCGATCACGTGAACGTGTGCAGGCAGTGGCATCGTCATAATGCGCCTTGATCCTGGCATATTTCATTTATTATTTTTACTTTAAGAGAAAGTGTGAGTGAGTGTGAGAGCCCCTGTACAGGGGCCAGTTCAGTGGTTAGTTGTTACTTTCACAACCCCAGAGGCTCGGTACTGAATGGGCTTGAAGATTTTGTACATAACATGTGCACATGCACACAATGCAGAAAGCCGGTGTTTGTATTTGTGAGGTGTTTTTGTCCGTAGTTCACAATATGGAGAATAATTCACAAACACTTGATAGTAAAGCTTTACAAAGACTCAACCTAACTGAAACGGAAGGGTGTTCATATTGCTCTGACTTCATACCTTGGAGCAAGCACGGTCCATGGGATAATGACTCTGACCTGAGATTCCTTTAAATGTGCTCAGTGATCACTTGGATACCCCTGCAAATGAGAAAATGTATAGTTTCCCACCTGCCAACCACACCTTTAGGCTGTGGGAGTTTGGTGGTGGTTGTTGTTTTGTTTTCATTGTGGTTAAAAACACTACACGACACTGCATGTGTGTGCTCTTATGTCGTCATACGTGTTTACATGTGTTTTCTCACAGTGTACATGCATCATGGTAATTTGTGCTGCTTTCCCCTCTTGGCTGTTATATACAATGCTGCAAAAAAAAAAAAAAAAAAAAAAAAAAGATGAATGTGAAGGGCCCAGGTAAAGGTGGCTGCCTACAGTCCTGGCTAGATCCACATGATGGAAAGACAACTTTTGTACCCAAGTTGTCCTCTGACCTCCACATATAATACACACTGACACGTGCCCCCATACATAGCTACACATGTACACAAAATAAATCAAATCAAATAAAATATTTTAAATGCAAACATGTATACAAATAACCCATCATGTAAAATCTTTTGATTTTATCACATATATCCATTCCCGAAGTGAGCTCCCACTTTCTCTTGTTCATTAAATTGTCACTATTTGCATTAATTGGCTCTTTAAAACTAAGGATTGATCTAGCAACGTAATACCTACCAGTGTTTCTTCGCACCTCCACATCCCGACCCTACACATTTCAGGCAGAAATGGTTCCTCTCCCCTCGATCCCAGTCACTCTCACACTGGGACTGCTGTCCTTTTTCACATTCACTTTCAAGTATTTTTCTGAGGCATGTCATCTCATGTAAATGATGGGATTTGAGGATTAGCCACCAGTTTACATCCTGCCACTGCGTTGTTTAGAAGAAGCTTGCTTTGTTTCAGTAATCTTCACTGAGAAGAGACAAGCACCAGGTATGTCCTCCAGGACAGATGGCATCTGCCTTTTTTCCTACCAGTTCCCTACGGGGACATGTGGAATTGCAATGGAGACCATGGCCTGGACTTCATAACTATCATACCTTGACAAAGACTGGGTCCTTTATGAGCCTGAAGACTGGATGGTCAAAACTACTTTCCCAGAATTCCCCTGGGTACATAAGAACAGTGACACAGGTAGGAACTGAGGAAGTGAGGAAGGGTGTAGGAAGCATTTGTAGATGGGGCTCTTATAGTCTGCGTGGCCAACCTTCAGCACCCCCAGCCCCCACATTCTGCAGAAGCATCCACAGGCAGAGGGTAGATGAGCTTAGCATATTATATACAGAGGGCAATAACCATTTTATGACTTTTTTTTAAAGCACATTTTTGTCAATAAGAGAGTCTCAAGGCATTGAGAATATACTTTTTGGGACCTTGGGACCCAAGATCTGATTAGAGCCCCTGTAATCCAGGGCAAGATGAAGCTGAGGTCATTGTGTAGTATGTGCTATGCACTGGGAAGTTGTCAAACCTGCCCTTTGGCCTCTTCAGGCAGGTGAGTCACATCTGCTGGTACCTTGAACCTTGAAGCGCTGCTTGGAAACGACTGTACTTGCCTGTGTTTTTGTGTATAGTCTTCTGTTCTCTTTGAGAGAAACCAGCGATGCATTGCATTGTGCAGCCTGCCGGGTCCACCTGCAGTGCCCTGGAGACAAGTTGATTTAATACTTGCAATTCGATTTAACAGTCAGAATGTATGCCAGGAACCTCGGGGCCAGCTAGTTCTTGAAGATCTGTAATGAGTTGACTGAAAAGTGGGGTTTCTTGCATCTCGTATGGGTCTGGGGAGTTCCTTTTTTTGTGAGAATATGTGCAAAAGTCAGTATAATTGATAGACCACAATGAATTCCACAGTGGATTCGTTTGTTTTCATGCTCATTTGGAAGTAAATGGGGTTGAGCCGTGGAACTTACTTGGCATTTTTATTTTGGTGTGCTTTATATTTTGAACGAGGTTTTTTTTTTTTTAATTTTTATTTTTAAGTGATAAATGATAGTCATCCACGTTTATAGAGAACAAAGTGATGTTATGAGCTATAAATACAGCATGGAAAAATGAAGTCAGGTTAATTATCAAATCTCTCGCTTCGGATACTTGCCTGTTATTGTAGTGAGAATATTTGAATCTTATTAGTGATTTTGACATGTACCGAATTGTGTTGGTATCTATCATTGTCGCCGTGTCCTGCAGGACACTGCACAGGGCAAAAAGACCTTATTCCTTTGGTTCAAAAAGCATTCCTCCATACTCTTTGAGTATGATCTTCACATTTTCAGCTCCACCCTGAAACCACTAAATCTACTATACCATCACCCACACTCTGCTTCTGTCAGTTTCATTGTTTTACATCTCACAGAAGTGTGTGCTTGTGGCACTGAAACTCCCCTTCTGTTCTCTTCATACTGCAAATGGAAGGACTGCCTTCTTTTCCAAAACTTTCTGGTACTCTCTTGTGCATAAATGCTACATTTCCACACCCTATCCTTCTGTTGATGGACATGTAGGCTAATAACATAAATTGGCCACTGTGGCTAGGGATACAGTGATGGTGTGACTGTAGACATCTCTGAAATCTTTGTCAGTCTTTAGAGTGAATGCATAGCAATAGGTACTGAGTCACATGACAGTTGGCCCTGGGTCTTTCTGAAGAATCCTCGCATAGCTTTTCATCACAGCCTTAGTGATTTGTCTTCCTGCCATCATGACATGAGTGGTTTTTTTACACTCCACAGTTTAGTGTGCTTTAAATCGAAGAGTTGGAAAGCAATACACAGCAGCGCCCTGGGACAGGAATGATGAGAAAGGAGATCTCTTGAGTCATTGATTTAGTTATGGTAAACCAGACCACTGAAAGTGTGCGAGTAGAAATATTTCCATGGGCAGCATCAGGCCAGTGAGTTTCAGGGTCCATCCCGAGAGTGGTCTGGACCTTATTGATATGGAGGACTGTTAACAGACTGGAGAAGAGAAAGACATGGGGGTATAACAGTCCTTTTGAAAATACACAGAGGATGACAGCCAAACAGGAATCCAAGGGACAACCAGGAGCCGTCAGGAAGGTGGGTACCAGGAGAGAAGGGCCATACACCTGAGCTCCACCTGGAGGCTTTGTTTATTATTAGTATTGTCATCATTATTATTATTACTATCATCATTGTTATCATTATCTTAAACATGTTTTTAATTTAAATAGAATCCTATAACTCACTTTCCCCCTCCCTTTTCACCATCCACCCCCTCGAAGCTACCCCCCCCATCAAGTCTCCCTCATGCTCCCATCTCAAATTGATAGCTGTTTTTTCTTGGATAATGAGTGCTACATACATACATATGTATGAGCTGAGTCCGTTTTTTACAGTTTGTGTGTATTGCTGCTCTTAAGGCTGACCCCCTCTGCATTAGACAGCCAATAAAGGGGCTCGTCCTGGGAGAGGCTAATTCTCCTTTCACCAGCAGTCATTAGTTACCTGTAGTTCTTTGTGAGTGGAAACCCACAAAATTTAGCCCCTTCCTCCTTAACATGCCCATCAATGCAGTATGGTACGGGTCTGGCTTATGCAGCCACTTCTAGGGAAGTGTTTCATGGCAGACTTCCTGTTATTCTGGCTCTTACAGTCTTCCTGCCCCGTTTCCACGCAGGTTTCTAAGTCACTGATGGAGAATCTATGAGCCATGTGGGCTAGGATCCCCACAATCTGTTGATCTCTGTATTGTATAGAGACCTTTCTGGATGCACACCCTGGTTGGCTTCAGAGCTGACTAAGGTCAAGAACACATTGGGGCCACCTAGGGAGCATCAGAAATGTACCTGCTACTGAGCCTCAACCTAACACTGAAGTCCAGTGTCTGTGAGCGGGACTTACTTAGATGGTCTGGTCTTGAAGCACCTTCATAAATGGCTGTTACGGGACTACTGATAAGAAAGGACAGAAAGAAATTCTAGTGACCAGACAAGAAACAGATGCTTGGCAAACCTGTGGTGCTGTTTACAGTGGAATTGTGGTGCTAGGAGAGAGCCAGGTTGTGGGAAGTGTGGAAAGGAATGAATGGAAAACATGGAAACTGTAAGTGGGAGCCCATGGGGAAGGAATTTGGTAGCAAGGGATGGGGAAAGATGGAGGGGTGAGGGGGATGGTTGGAGGGTGAGGCAGGAGGTTTTCTTTTAGTTTTTGAGATAAAGTATTAGAGAAATTGCTTGGTAAGGAGGGACAGAGAACCATGGTAGAAAGAGGTAGCATAAAACATGGGTCAGAACATAGACTAGCCCTCCTGGAGAAAGGAGGGAAAGAGTGAAGGATGGAGGAAGAGATAGGGAGAGGCAGTGAATGGAGCCCAGCAGAGCCACACACACACACACCCCGCCACCAGCTCTCTGAGAGGGGGATAGGAATCAAGAAGAAATTAGGAGTTCATTAGCATGAGGTCAGGTTAGACTAGTCCTATGGAGATTGCGACAGGAAGACAGGACAGCAATAGTTGATGTCCAGGCAGTATGGATGACTTTCAAGTGTTCAGTGTTTGGATTTGCCACAACTCAGCTCAGCAAAGATCTGGCTTCTTGTCTCAGAGGTAAAGGATTCTGGCTCAAATAGAAGAATGGGCTGAGGAATGGGCTGGACTGGAAATTGCCTTGAGGGCAGTCAGGGAACACTGGCACCCAGCGGGAGGCTGGCCACAAAGTGGGTGATTGGATTCCCAGTGAGAACCCTAAGTCCTTCCTGCAATGGGGCAACCAGTATGAGGACCCAGGGGAGGAGAGACTCTGAGAAGAGTCAAAGGCTGTGTGAGCAGGGCCAGGTGGGGACATGGACCTCAACGAGGAGACAGAGAGAAAGGGCATCTAGAGGTAATCAGGAATAGCATAGGCAAGCTGGAAGACAATCCCAGACTCCTCTGTGGAATGTGAAGTTCAACTAAGACCAAGAATAAATGAGAAGACAAGAAAATAAGCTGGAGTGAGGGAGTAGCTTTACAGCCCTAAAATGGCCTAACGGGAGGCAAGGAGCGAACTTCCTCTGAAGAGACACAGTGGATTAAGCACTGGTAATTGTTTCTTTCCCCTCAAAACCAGCAAATCAAAGAATATGAGTAAGATACAGAAATGGCTTAAATAACATGAATATTTTATGTTCTCTGTGTTATCTCGAAACCCAGCTGTTTGCTGACCATTAAAAGAAGACAGTTATAGACCTAGTGGTGTGTTATTTTAAAATGGATACTCTGAGAATACATTTGTTGAAAGACATTTCTTGACTTGAATTCTCCTTTATATTTCTGGCCTTTCCAAAAAGAAGCAAATAAACATTATGTACAAACGGGCATGATTACTCAGTCATCTGACATTTTGGTGGCATTAAGCAACAAATATTAATTTGAGACTCAACATTGTGATTGTTTCTAAGATGTGCAAAGTCTCCCAAAATATGAAATAAGAAATGACTTTCTTCAAAGACTGATTGTTGGCAGCCCACACTCTTGGAGGTTTCTATACCTTAAAAAGCTTTCAAAGAAACGCTGCAATTTACAGAATTCATTACTGTGCACAACTAATTAGAACTTTGAAGGAAATCACAGTAGGGGATTAGATATTCTCAAGAACACTTCCTTAAGCCACAGCGTAGTTTGGGGTCAAGGTTGTTCTCCCATGAAGGGGACACTTGGATCACCTATGTGTATGTCCCTGAGTGTGTCCCTGAGCCCTGAAGCACATCAGATTGGTCCTGTTCAGAAATCCTCCTTGCTCTCTGTTCAGACAGAAAGAAAAGTAACAAAGACAACAAGGAAGAGACAAGATAGAAATACGAAGTAGATGTCTCCTTGCATAAAGAGAATGCTAAACACACACACACACACACACACACACACACACACAGACATGTCTAATTAGTTTCCAATGCCAGCTTTACTGTAAAGAGATAAAAATAAATAATAATAATAAAAACCCCTTCATCTAAGATAAGAGAGACAAGAGCTGCATGAGTCCCAGGTGGACGGGTGATTACAGCAGAGAGCTCCAACGCCACCGCCGTTCAGCTCAGCTGCCTCTGTGCTACACAAATGTGTTTATAGAAAGAATATAAAATCGACCATGGATCGCTCCCCCCCCCCACACACACACACATTGATTAATTTCTCCACATGCTGGCAGCTTTCTCCATGGCTGGGGTATCAGGCTCGGGAGATGAATGTGGAAATCGGCAGCAGGTGGGGAGTTAGATTTGTCTGGCCCAGCTGCTGCTCTCCGAATCCCCTATTCTTTTTTGTTATCTCAGTCCAGCATCTGTGGTGGAGCAGGACTCAGGGGCTTCTGTCACCATAGGCCCGGGAGGCACAGTGTCGCCTATGTCTTCCAGCAGCTCAGTGGCCTGGATGGACTAGCAAATGGCAAGAACCAGAGCCCTATTTGTAGGGACTGACAGCGTTAGTGTGTGTGTGTGTAACTGTGTGTGTTTGAGTGTATGTATGTGTGAGTGTGTTTTGAGTGTGTATATGTGTGAGTGTGTGAGTGTATTTGAGTGTGTGTGCATTTGAGTGTGTTTGAGTGTGTGTGAGAGTATGTTTGACTGTGTGTGAGTGAGAGATTGTGTGTATCAGTGTGTGAAAGAGAGATTGTGTGAGTGTATGTGTGAGAGAGATTGTGTGTGCATGTGAGTGTGTTTGAGTGTGTGTGAGAGATTGTGTGAGTGTGTGTGAGAGAGATTGTGTGTGCATGTGTGAGTGTGTTTGAGTGTGTGCTTGAGTGTGTGTGTGAGTGTATGTGTATATGTGTGTTTGAGTGTGAGTATGTTTTAGTGTACATATCTGTATATTTAAGTGTGTGTAGGTGTGAGTGGAGTGTGTGTGTCTGTGTTTGTGTTTGAAAACATTTGTGTGAGTGTGTGTGAGTGTGTGTATATAAGTGTGTATGTTTGAGTGTGTGCAAGTGTGTGTGTGTTTGAATGTGTGTGTGTGAGTATGAGTGTGTGTTGCAGTTTGAACCTTTACTTTCTACAGATGCATGCTTTTCCACTGAGTATTGCATTGGCTGGGCTTTTTCATTTTGTTTTTTTTTTTTTGTTTTATAATAATCCCTTGCTTTATTTAATTTTATAAATAGCACTGTTATATCTGCATGTGCTTTTTATTTTAATATTGGTGATGGTGTAGAGATTAAAAAATGACCTGCCTTCCTGGCCTTTAGATTGAACATTGAAGAATGATATATTCCCTACATCCTCTGGGAATTGCAGAATTTAATCATCCAGTGTTTTCAGAGGTGTTTTAATCATAGAATTTTAGTGTGACCTTCAGAAGTCTCCATTCTTCCAATGCCCCACAGATAGCCACCCAGCCTATTTTGGTCATCAGCTGCTGGGAATTATGGAGATATCCAACAAATGGCAAGCACTTCTCTTTGATTGTACCTAGCCATCTTAAGTAATAGTTAGGGCTCTTATGTCTCCCAGGCCGTCTTTGAAATCGACAGTGGCCAGATGGCCATCTTGGAGGCTCACATAGATGAGAGTTATCTTCCCAACAAAACCAGCTTCCGGTCTCATTCTACAGGAAATATTGACTGATGATTGCTGGCAGGAAGGAAATCAGATCTCTAATGTTTACTACAGAATCGGCGAGAGAAATGGTTTTAAGTTTGGCTACAACACCTTATTCTGTTCCAAGCTTCTTGATATGGTCACTGACCTATTTAACTTGTGGATGCTTTGTAAATTCATCATGTGGGCATTGTTTCCTCCACTTGTTTCTGCTTGGAGGCCTTTCAAATATAATTCCATCTCTAATAACCAGCTGAGATGGTTGAAGGGCTCATTCTTTTGACCTGTCAACCTACAGAAAACATCAAATGTTGACCTTGTGCTACTATCAATTTGATATGTGTCGAGGTCTTTCTCTGCTTCATGCACATGTGTATTTATAGCCCCTATGTTTTTCCTCTCTCAGATTCCAGAAGTCTATTTGTTTTTTATATGTGTGATCTTTAATGTAGAAAGAGAATTTTGCAAGTACTATTATGGGGCTGGAGAGATGGCTCCATGGGTCGGAGTGCACACTTGCAGAGGCATGGGCTCTGTTCTCCAAGAGCAACTGAGTTCTGTTCCCAGCATCTTTCTGGTGGCCTGTAACTCAAGCTCTAGGGCATAAGACACTCTGGTATGGCCTTCACAGCACGTGAGTTCATTACATACCTCCACACAGACAAACAATTTTTACAATGTACAAAGTCTTGACAGAATTGGCCTTAAGCTTTTCTGTGCACATTCTCAGTCTAAACAAGCAAGCAGGCATGCTGTCACAAATTGAGCGTGATTTAAAGAGAAATCCTAAATTGTTTTGGGAGTAAATGCAAAGTTGGTATTGGTAGAGAATTAGGAGGAGAAGCATGGAGTGCTTGATTAGAGGCTCAGATCTTTGCTGACGCTCTCTTAGGAAGTGGTGCCTGCAGATACGAAATTGAAACAAGGTTAGGGAGACAGCTCAGCTGGTAACTATATAAGCATGAGGACCCAAATTAGAACCCCAGCACACACATTAAAAGCCAGGCACAGTGGCTTCTGCTTGTAATCTCTATGTTGGGGAGAAAACAGGCCAATCTCTGAAACCCACTGGCCAGCCAGCTGAGCCCTAATTAGGGAACTACAGATTATGATGGAAAGATCCTGCCTAAAATAAAAAGCAGACAGATTTCCTGAGAAACTATACTCAAGGCTGATGTCTGACCTCCACACTCATACCTACATACATGTGTGTGCGTTCATACACCTACACACCTACACACACACAAACACACACACACACACAGACACACACATACAGAGAGACACACACTAAAAACATCTTCAAGTTTAGATTACTTTGGGTATCAAACCCTTACAGCCTTTGATAAATTTGTCAACCTTTGAGCAGTTAACCACCAGGATTGTGAATGGTTAGAGCACAGACTGAGGTCAGGTACTGTCCTGGGTGTTAGGTGACAGTAGTGACCCGGACAGTAGTGCCATGAATAGTCTTGAGTAAAGCACCTGTGTAACTAACATCCTTTATAGACACTAGTTCTCAAGCCTAGGGCTTCCTTGGTCTCTGAGACGCAGACTCGGGCTGACCATCAAGTTCTCGTCCAGCCTCTAGGTGGAAGCCCTGCCTGGCAGCTTCTTCTTGAACATCCTGCTTGGATGCACTCAAGCAAACCTGAGGTTCTAGGAATTCTGAGCAGACTTCCACCGCCCACCCCCTGCTCTAGTACAACACAACACTATTCCTCCACCTGGTGTAGCCCAGCCTTTTGTTGGCCAAGGCAGGCTGTTAACTGCTGTGTGGGCTGAAAACCCTAGGCATCTATCACACGAACTAGTTTAAAACCAAGTTTCCCACACATGTATACTTAGAGATCGGATGGTTTTGACCCTGAATATAGGACTCTCTTTTTTATTTATCACCTTTATATTTCATTATGCTAAAAATCGAGCTTATTCCAGCTCTATTCCATGCCAGCTTAGTTTTAACTTTGGGTCTTGATTGTTTTCTCTAAACAGTTTTGATTGATCACTTCATCTGGAAACCACTCTTCAATGCTTTGTTATATAGATCTACACTTAAAGATTCATAAATTGTGTGTGTCATCAGCTAGTGTCTCAAGTCATAATGCACATGTGAGATGAGGCTCCCAGAGTGTCTTAAAGCCATATTCTGAATTATTCCTATGGTTACAGTGTTACTGTCCTTGTTCCTTTTATCTCACCTAGCCATCACAATGCTTGTACCAGGAACAACTACTCCACCATTGTCTCGAGATGGCCTGTGTTTTCATTATTAGTATCTTAAACCCACTGTTTCTTTGTGGAACTCTTTCTTGTTGTAAGCCAGCTGTTCATTTTGGAAAGATTGGTTTAGTTAAAACTAGAAAATGTAATCCATAAATCTACTTAACAGGGCTCAGCTAGATGGCTGTGTGGGCTATGTGTGGTAATGGGGAGGGAAAAAAATAGACAAGAGCCTTACAGCCTCAGCCGTTGGGAATATCCCACACACCTCACGTGCTTCACGGGAGAGGCTATCGTCTCCACTGTAGACCTGGTGACTCCATCTCTACCAATTGGTGCGCTTATATATCTGTGAACACTGAATTCCTTCTTTCTTAACGTTTAGAGACAAACAGAAATAGCTCGAGGACTGTTTGCTACATCACATGAAACCATTTCACAAGCTCCTTAGAGATGTGTTCACACCCCTAAGAGCCTCTGATTTCTGCTTTGGTAGCTCACCTGAAGTTGTTTGTCATAGTCGTTCACAGTATAGAAATAGGGGTGAAAAGATTGTGATGAATTGCCCTGGGTATGCTGACCCTTGCCTATAATCTCAACACAGAAGAGAATCAGTTAAGTCCTAGGCCACCTAGTGACTCCCTTTCTCCAAATAAAAACAAAGACATAAACCAGCAAGCGAGCATAAATAGTGAATTCTTGGATCACCAGAACAGACTCTCTCTTGGTTGATACTGCATCGTTTTTCAATGTTCTTAAGAGACAGTTCTTACACTAGATTGTGTAAACCTAAGTGAGTTGACCGTCTGTTCCTGATTTTTCCATTAAACATACCACTAAATACATTGATTCTAGATGTCCCTGTGGTGGTAATGTTCCTCGGTCCCTGAGCTTCTGAAGTCACAGGCTGAGTGAGAAATTCCCTCGGATGTTATTTCATTGGTTCTCACTGGGAACCCAGGAGATGGGCACTTTATTTCTAAACTGCAAATTAGGCAACAGAGCCATGGAAAGAGTAGTGTTGGGATGGCTCTAAACAGGAAGTAAGGTGACAGTTGAGCATTACTGGATGTCATTAGAAGAATATATTTGGGTGTATGCCCCACATAAACACATAGGGTGACTGTGCTGGCCTCAAGATGCAAGAAAAAAAGTGATTTTGTTTGTGGTACTCAGATCCATCCAGGGCCTACTGCGGGAGGACTGTGCAGATGGTCTGCAATGTCCACACTTGCTTCACGGAGACAAGATTTTACTAGGTTGGCCTTACTGGTCTTAGAGTTACTGTGTATCCCAGGCTGGCCTCAAAATCACAACCTTCCTGGGACTGCCTCCCAAGTGCTGGGATGGTGGGTACGCCATCACCCTAAACCACCATTTTGAAAAATGAGACATTTGAACCTCTGCATGCTGAGCCTCTCCTTTTTCCCTTTCTCCCTGCCACACTGCCTCAGGGATAGATGCCAGAGTATTCATAGCTGCTGTGTGTCTTTAGCCTGCAGGGTACAAGCCACCAGCGCCTTGAGACAGAAAGTATCTGGGTGCACCACTGTTGTGCCCTGCCCATCTTTAACTCCAGTCTTCCGGTCTCTGTGCATCCCTGCTGTCTAGAAGCCCGACCCAGGCAGCGCCTGCTTTCTTTGTGGCGTGATGTCATCTTACCACCTGCCCCAAACAGTAGGTTTTTTGTTAAGGACTGAAGGGCTAAACAATTTTGAGTGGTTTTTTTTTCTTCTCCTTTTTGAAGAACTATTTTAGTTATTTTCAGTTTTTATCATGAATTTTTCAACAAACTAAAAATGTGAAAAATGGTATAATCAATATCTAGTCACCAACCACTTAACATTCTTGTCACTATTTTTGCTGTTTGCTTTCGACTGAATTATTTTTAAGAGCTGAGGATTTATGTTAGTTTACTGCCAAATATTTTGGTATTGCATCTATTAAAAATAAGAATGTTGGTCAGTGAGGCATGGCTTGCTGGGAAAACCTGACTTTGATCCCTAGATCCCTTTGATTCTCCTTGTGAAGGTGGAAAGAGAGAAGCAAATTCACAAAATTGTCTTTTGACTTCTACATACAACCTGCATGTACTGCGTGTAAAAACACACACACACACACACAGAGAGAGAGAGAGAGAGAGAGAGAGAGAGAGAGAGAGAGAGAATACTAATACTGACACTGCTTAATAATAATAAAAAAGACTGTTATCACTAAAGTAAAACTATTCTCCTACATAAATGGGGTGCTGTGTTCACACAAAAAAATCATAACATAACTTTTAAATATTGTATGATAACTCTTTTTTTTTTCTTCAAAATATATTATGTATTTAAACTGAAACTTAGTCAACTCTTGCATATTGTAGTTGACTCTTATATATCAGTTTTAGGGTTAGGGATTTTTGATGTAAAGAAGGTGACATTACAAGACCTGGTTGATATATATATATATATATATATATATATATATATATATATATATTCATTTTATTTGAATGATGACTTTTCAGATTAAGTAGACTATTGATTTAGATGGTTCCGGTGGTTTTGCACTAGGTAGTAAATGGCGCCGGATATGTTCAAGTTGTAAAATATAGAAATCTCTAAAGTGTGCCTGGGAACCACATTTTAACAGAGGTCGTCCGTCATCTGCAGATGTTCACAGGACACTTACTACTTTGCTGCTTCATGCATGAAACCATCCTCTAAGCAGACAGTACATCTAGGGTTTGGGCTTGGCACTGATAATGGATTATAATAGATTGAAATTAAATATGATTTAAGTGACAGGAAAAATGGTGCCAGCGAAGTAAATAATTGATTAATTGTTCCCTGGTTAAAGCTGGCAAGTTAAATTGCAAGGCTGGAATTGAATGTCCCCCAATGCATGTTAGTCCTAATAGAAACTACACAGGGATACAGGTCAGCTACTGACCAGAAACAGCAAAGCAGCATTCCCTTGCTGTGTCCAGTTTGCACCAAGATGTTCCATGCATTAATAAAGGTATTAGACAGACAGACAGACAGACAGACAGACAGACAGACAGACAGACACAGAGACAAGACAGAGAGAGGCAGACAAAGAGAGACAGAGAGAAACAGAGAGACTGACTACACTCAAGGATAAGCTGTCAAAGAAATAAAAAACCATAGAGGCGAGACCCACATTTGCTTGGAAGTCACCAATTTAGAAGGCCAGAGGCAGCACACATTCTCTTGTTCATGGAACTGGGGTTCGTGTGAGTTCTCATGAATGAGTCTAGTGTAGCAAAACTAGTCACAGGTATGTTGGCAACCATGTAACCAGCGCCGATCCTGGATTATTTTGAGTCATTTAGACTTTCAGTCATCCAATCTTTAGTACATCATCTGAAAATGAAAGACGTGGATAGAAGATCTCTAAAGTGTCTTCTGACCCTTCAGATGTAAGGTCCTGTCAGATCAGAGTCTACGAAGTCATGGTGATTTCTCGCCTTGTGATTTTACAACTGGTCTTTTATCTTCTGTGCCTTTGTGAACACACCTCACTAGCTGTTTCCCTGTATGTTTCTGAGACCACCAAACAATTAAAGTGGACCTAATTTATAGGGAGTACTATAATTCTTCTTGCCAGGACACATGTGTGGAATCCAAATGACTTACAATTTTGTTCCTTTTCTTGAAGATCAGTATTCCTCCAAGGATGCTTCATTAACTAGAATGTTTTATTTGTCAGAATAGACCATTCTGTGACTATGTAGAGTTAGAGTAAATCTACTGTAATTTGAAAAAGATGTACATATTTTAGAAAATGGAATAAGCACTCACACATTGCAGTTTCTGTTTAAAAGCCTTTAATTCACAGTAACTCAGCAACATAAGACAGAAAGAGCTGACCCCAGTCATTACCCAAGGCAGTGTTGTGTTGAATTTTAATTATAAAGATCACTTCAGCATTTATATTTTCCGGGTCAGCAGGATGTGTTCTGTATAGCCCTTTACAAACATCTGAGATGGTTCCATCTGTATTTCTTCTTCATCAAGTGGGAACACCTTTGTCACAGAGTAACAAGTGTGAAGCTAGATCACAGATGTGAAGTGCCTCGCCCACAGCATGTTCTGACACATTAATGATCATGGATACTACAGTATCCCCGAGTCTTGAGCAATTTTCTTTGGAGTGTAGGGTCCTCCAGCCAATCTGCATGAACAAGAACTTATTACATTATGTCAATCATCTTAATTAGTTCATAACATTGAATTGACCTTGCAGGGATTCACAATCTAACTCATGACCTCAGAAAGACAGACACCTCCTCTTAGTTTAATTTAAACACTATGAACACTCTGGCTCACGGTACAGGATTCTTCTGTCGAGCACATGATGCCATTTATCAACTCTTCCAATTTCACTAGCAGCTGGCTTATCTGCAAATGTAAACAAATGTGAACAAAGAAGCCACAAAACAGACCTTTGTTAGGAAACGTTATGCTCAGTCTTTGTATATGAACCTGAACCTAGGCTGGATCCAATGATATTGCCTTAATATAAAGACTACAAAGGCTAAAGGGGTGAAATAAATGAGGATTCATGGATGACAGTAACATTATGACACCCAAATATTAAATTGCAAATAGTTCTTTATTGTTGTAACTATTGCAAGAAAAATCATACTCTTCAACCCAATGTTTGTCTTCGAAACTTGCAGACATTCTTAATCATATTAATAAAGATAATGTCCACACTGGTGATAATGAGAAATATGAACATTAAAATTGTACTTTTTTTTGTATTCCTCCTCTGCCGTGTGTGTGTGTGTGTGTGTGTGTGTGTGTGTGTGTGTGTATGCACGCGCACGTGTGTGTGCGTCTGTGTGTTTGCATGTGCAGGTGAGAGTGTGTACACACGTGGGTGGGAGCATGTAGTAATAGTTTCTGATACCTCATCCACCTTTTCTACAATGGCTCATCTTCCTGGCTTGCAGGTCAGCATGTTGCCCAGGCCCACCTCCCCTTCCAAGGGCTGGGATTTCACAAACATACAGCTACACCCAGCTTTTTATGTGAATTCTGGGGATCAAACAGGCACCCACGTTTGCACAGCAGCCCTTTATGGACTGTGCCATCCCCGGTCCTTTGCTTCAGTGATCTATGTAACTATTGTCTGGGTACGTGTTACACATCAGGGAAAATGTTACCTGGTAGTATTTTCCAGGTCCACTTAAAGAAATGTTTCTGCCTGGGCCTTGTGTAAGTGGAGGTACAAGTAGCATTTTAGTTGATGTGCTCTGAGCAGAGAATACTTTCTCTTGCCATTGGAGACACACCCTTGCGTGCTGGAGTCTACGACTCAAGCATATCTGAGTACAAATGGACAGGCCCGTGAGTCTGGAAGTGAGTCTTCCTGGCACTAGTTTCTGGATTCGCCCAGACACAGTCATCTCCAATAACATTTTTAGTTACTTTTCATCAAAATCACTCATAATCTGGTTTAATGATTCCATAAAAGCCTTGGTTCACCCTGCCCCATGTGAATAGAAATATTTGCCATGAAAAAAATTAGTTATTAGTTTTATAGCCCTGCCTACTTCCGTGCCTCTCTATATAAAGAATATGAGAAGAGATATTAAATCTCAATTTTTAATAATGTTATTGACATCTTTGGGGAGCTTTATAACACTTGACATTTGCTTTCGGTGTTGGGGAGAGAGGGAGAAAGTAAATTGATTTGGTATTTATTTCCGAAGTTGGAGTATGACAAGTTACTTTAAACATAAAATATGTAGGCGCTTTGGAACACAATGAACAGAATGGGTTGTTGGTTTTGAAAGTGAACATAAATTTTAGAATCAAATGGGTAATGTGGTAATGATAATAACATCATTTGATCGCTAAACGAACCTGTTTTATTATATTCATCATTGGATTTCTATTGCCACCTAGACAGCCTTCAAAATTGATAGAACGTGATGTCTGGACCTGCAGAACACAGCTCATGACTGAATGTACAGCTCTTGTGATGAAAGTTAAGTTCTTCAGAGTGCTATGCTTTCAATAGGTCCTTCTTTTTCTATAGACAAAATGTATGTGTTTCAAAAGAGCACCCTCTGAATGTGGACTTCTTTGTAAGAAATAGACATGCATTTGCTTCCAGTTGTTAGCAACCCAGGAACAGTCGCACAGGGGAGACGATGGGGATATTGACTGGGCACATGTAGATAAGATCTAGAAAAAGCCTACTAAGATCTTGGTGGGGTGAAGAGAAGCCAAGATCTTTGCCACTACCTTAACAGGTCAACTGTGACTCAAAGGCTGGCTTAAACCCTACACAGTCAGCTCAGGAAGATTCTTGCTTTGTTTTTTGTTTTATATAGGTCTCATGTAGCTCTAGCTAACCTCAGACTTATGTAAGTGAGAATGACCCTGAACGCCTGGTCCCCCCCACTTCCATCTCTAAAACCCGGGACTATAGGCATGAATCACCACAGCCAGACCAAAAAAAACTTCCCGCTGCATAATAAATGGTGCAGAAAGTGGGCTTGGCAAATCCCAAGCCAGTAAGAGACTGTCTAGAAAAACAAAGATGCACAGGACCTAGGATACAGCACTTCGGGCTGTCATTTGGCCTCTGAATGTACATACACATACCCATGCACAGAAGTACACTCTTGCCTGCACACACATGTACCCATACATGCATGAAGACAGACATATAGACACACACACACACACAAGCTTATAAAATGTCAACTCATCACATTTGGTCACTAGACACTTCAGGCCAGCTCAGGCACCAGTGGTATTTGAATGCATGAGATTCAGTACCTCATTCAGTACTGTATGAGCTAGTGAGTCCCCTGGTTGATCCATTAGCTTGCTGCCAGATGCTCAGGGGTGGTAAAATGCTTGTTTCTCTGTTGCCTACTTGCACGTTCAGGCAAAGGCTTACAACTCTGTATGTCTCCATCCACCATCCAGCTTCTTGTATCTGCTGTTCCCATCCCCACGAGTGCCAGTCTGCCCGAGTTCTTTTCCCTGCCTTGCTAAATGAAGATGATGCCATATTATTTACCCCAGCAGTGTTTCTTGTGTAGATAGATGTTAAACTATGCAATAGATTTTTTTAAATGAAATTTTAATTACTTTCTGCTATTCTGAGCTCATTGCAATCAGCAGCCATCTTGCTGGAAGATAAAACAAAACAAAGCCGCTCACTGGGAGGGGCAAAGGCCTTTTGCAGAGCAGGGCACAGAAGCCCATTGTCAGCAGCAGCTGTGGACGCCTTCCCCAGGCACAGGCTCAACTGCCACAGGGTTCAGAGGTTTTGAGTTTTCCACTGATGTTCCTCTTCCCTAATGAGGTCACCTCTCAGCACAGTAGGGGAACGACTCTGCTAATGGGAGACTCAGAAATGCATGTTGCAATTACCACTCTTTGTTTCTAGCTATCTCACATAGTTTCCAAACAGCCAAGAGCTAGAAGGGGGGGGGGCTGCTTGCTCCCCTGCAAATATGGAACAGAGCTAGAGAGGGAAGCTGCATCTTTTATAGACTAGCCCCTGATTTCCAACCATTGTGCGGTGCTATTATTTCTAAAATCTTGAGGATGGGAGCAACTCACTTTCCTCTGAAATGACTCTAGCCAGCAGTTCATGCGATGACCATGCTGGCGTGGCAACTAAAGCTTTGTCAATGACAACTTCCTATATTGAATTAGTCACTTGATCTACATTATGCCCCCCCTTCAAAATCAAAAGGTTTAAATGATCCATCTGTGGCTTCCCTCTGGTACCATCTTCTACAAAATGAACATCACACCATCATTTCAAACCCACTATTTGAAATGGACAAAGTAAAATGCATAGAAATGCTTTGAAAATGCATAATTCTCTAATAAAACAGTGCCCAATAATGATAGGCAGCAAAATAAAATTTTGTGGGCACAACACAGAAAGTGGAAACAAAGGAATAAGAATATTCCCCACCATGTTTGCCCTTCAAGGACTCTGAGAGGGGACACTCCAGTTAGTGACTGAGGCTGGCACTAGGTCAACTCAGGATACAGGGGTGTGGCTCTCCATTGCTATTGTAATCTCTGTTCTCCCGGAGGACTGGATTAGGATCCTCGAGTTGCCATGACAACAAGCAGCTCTTAGCCACATTGCTCTAGTTATTTTGCTTGTTGTTCATTTGTTTGTTTGTTTGTTTGTTTGTTGAGTCTTTCTTTTTCCCTTTGTCAGAGAAAGCTCTTATTTGGATTTTTCAATCATCTGAATTCCTGACTATTTCTTGGATCTAATTGTAAACCACTAATTCCTCTTTCCCTAGATGTTTCCTCTCAGTGAGACAGGATGAAGGGTAGAATATGAAACAAGATCCCATTTGAATGCCAGCCTGGAGTTGAGGAAGCAGGCATTCTTCCAAGGGAAAACATTAGCTGGAGTTGTGTCAGGGTGTGGAGGCTGATCCAAAGCTTTGATGTGTCTCTCTGTCTTGAATTTATGGCTGCATAACTACCTGTGTGGCTGGCCATGTCCAGCATGGCTGTGGACACTTTCAGGTATGCTCAGACCTCACAAGAGTGTTGAGAAGGTAGTGTTTCTGTCCTTTGTTCAAGAAGATGTCAGTCTCAGAAAAGCTGTTTTGCCTCAGCAACTCCACTCTGTGCATGAGGCCCCTCATTTTTCTCAGAGGAATAAGACAGAAGCTAGCAGGTGAGCATCTTACCTCCTGCCCTCTCACTATTGGCCAAAATCCTCAGCATCCCAGCTCCCCCCTCCCCCCGCAATAGGACCATGCTTAGTCACATAGGAGCATCACTTAATGGTTTCAAGCCAACCAGTAGGTTGGGATTCTGAAGGGAATGATTGCCCATACTCTCCTCTAACCAAGACTCCTAAAAGTCATTTTCTGGAGCTTAGATTTTTGTAGAAAGGAGCAAGTGACCTTGCTGGATATTGGGTAGACCCTGAGTCATTCTCTATGATAAGAGGCCATGCCCCCCAGTACTTTGACTAATTGTGTACCTTTTTGATGTATCCCTGTTTGCATTACTAGGAATCAAAATAGGACCTGATGTACGATGGCAATTATTCGGCCACGGAGCAGCAACAGCAGCCCCATTTTGCTGCCTTAGTGGTGTTGATGGCATATTATTTATCAGCACAATAAAACCACAAAAGATATCTTTTTATAAGGATTAATCTGTAGACCACATAAAATTGCATATGAGGGCAGATATTGAGCCCAGAGAAGCCATCTAGGAATCTGTTATCATAATCCAGATGAAGGATAACATATGGTTGAAGACAGAGCCAGTGGGAATAGAAGAAGACAGAAAATGGAGGAAGCCAGATAATGCAAACAGAAGGACTGGTGGTGAATCTGGAATCTAGATCGGAGGCCTGCAAGGTTTAGAACTAGATAACAGTATTAAAGGAGTCCTGGAGGTAAGGCCCATCATGGCCTCAATTGCTCTGTCTGTGTCATATTCAAACATTGAGGACAATGGTAATTTTCTTTAACTGACACTCCTTGGTGTTTCATTTAATCACGCTTATGTTAGCGTATTGCTTTCTGCTGCAGATGGATTAGCCAAACTTTGTGCCGCAGCCAGAGAGCAAACTGAATTACTATTTATAATGCAGTTTCTATGGAAAATGCAAATCGAGTTGGGCATGTTGTGCTGTGGGCTTCTTTTGTTGCTTTCTTGTTGGAAGAGAAATATTCTCACCGTAGATGTGGAATTGACTCTCGGTAAGGAGGTAAAATGGGGAGGCATGTATTAGTATGTTTGATAATCACTCGAAGAAAAGTCAGAATTGAAAAGGGATTGTGAGGGTTGAAAAGGAATCAAGGTGGCAGCGTACTCAGTTGGTTCAGTGAGTTAAATACTAAAAGGAAAGCAAGAGCTGTTTCACTTTTAAAAAATCAATTATGCCATGGTAAAAATAAATTACAAGGACAGGTATAGTGGTGCATGCGTTTAATCCCAGCACTTGGGAAGCAGAGACAGGTAGATCTCTCTGAGTTCAAGGCCAGCCTGGTCTGTATGATGAGTTCTAGAACATCCAGGGCTATGTAGAGAGACCTTGTCTGGAAAATAAATAAATAATAAAAAATTACAGTCAGACAAATCACTATTTTCAGAAAGGAACCAATTTCAATGAATGTATCCCTGAGTGATAGAGAATTTGAATTAAGATATCAAGCAATGTAAATATTCTTTGTAGTGGGGTCATGGGGTGGATTGGAATGTGTATTAAAGATTAATTCAGAAAAAAAAATCAATGCTGTTCTCTGCAGCTGTGCTGCTCTGACTTCAGAGAAACCAAGGAAGTCACTGGGGGTTCTTGGTGTGCATGCCTCTCTGTGGAGACTATCATTTATACTGTATTCTGTTCAACTCCACAAGTCTTTATAAAGCATCTTTCACAAGCTAACACTAGTACAGGAAGTGGAAAAGTCATAAGCTCATGATCTTTCTTCCCCTGTCATTAGGGACATATATTTCAGTTGGAGAGACAGACAGACAGACAGACAGACAGACATGAGCCAGATAGAGTATATAAAAGGTAGAGTTTTCCCATACTGTCAGGCAATTTTCACTGTGGACATGCTGAACCCTTTGAATTGAGGTAGTTTGGGGAGACTTTGAAGAGAGAGGGATTCAGGAACAATTTAGATGGATTTGGGATAGAAAAAAAAATGAGGGAGGGAGACAGGGAGAGCTGTTGAAAATTCATCTAATATCAAGATTTGGTCATTAATCGACAGGAGAAGGGTGAGTCCACTGGACCTTGTGATGTTAGACCTAAAAGTGCAGCAGGAGGAGCTGAGCCAGGCCACAGTGCTGAGGTTACTCACTGGAACACCAGACACTATGTTGATACTCTGAGACGACAACCTTCCAAGTGGTGACTCTGGCCTGCCTCCCGCTCCTAAACTCAAGTCTTGACTCTTAAATGGGCCTTAACCTGAATAACATCAACTGTGGTGGAATTGAAAGGACTCAGAGTGCAGATAGCAAAACTTGCCGAGCGGAGCCTGGAGCCGAGGGATCCTTGTCCACTTGCAAAAGCTGCAGCCTGCTCAGCCAGCACACATGGGAGCCGGGGAGAACAGGAGAAAACAGCTGGATCGAACGGACCTGCTTTCGTGGTCTCAAAATAATTCCTCTAAGAGAAAAAATCCTTTCTGCTGGGGAGGCTGCAAGTGACTAGTCCATTGGACATGGCTAGGAGACAATCCCCTGCCTGGACAAGTCAATAAAGCTTTCATTTTTAAAGGCTGCTTGCCATTCTATAGAACAAGCCATAAAGTTGCCTAATTAGTGCATCTTTTCTGAGATCCTACACTCCATCCATGAGCTTGAGGAAAGCATCCTACCCCTCTCTCATCCTAATCCCCTACATCCACTGTCGGTGTTCCCTGAAGCTCTTCCTACAGAGCAGGAGCTGCAGGATGACACTGGCCAGCCAACCCTTAGTAGTAGTTTCTCAGCTTGACCCCTGTCACATACCCGTAGTCTGTTTTCTTGCTTCAAGTGCAATAAATGTTCATTGAGGCCCCTATGGAGCAACTCCTTGGTCCTCAGCTTCTCTGGATTCGGTAGCTAGATTAGAACATGCCTTGAGCACTTTTTATTGCTATGATAAGGCACCATGACCAAGGCAACGTAAAAGAAAACATTTGATTGAGCTTACAGTTACAGAGGATGAGTCTATGGCCATCACAGTGGGGAAACATGGTGGTCCACAGGCATGGTACTGGAGCATTAGCTGAGAGCTAATATTGATCCACAAACAGGAGATAGAAAGAGGCAAAGATAACTGGGAATGACATGGGCTTTTGAAACCTCAAAGCCCAGCCCCAGTGACACACCTCACTCCAACAAGGCCACACCTCCTAATCCTTCCCAAACAGTTCCACCACAGGTAGGCGTATGGGGAAGGGGAATAAACATTCAAACTTAATGAGGCTATAAGGGCCTCATTAAGACACCAGGAAGGATGGAAGGCAGGTGTGGTTATCAATGACACACCAAAAGGAACCTCAGCAGCGTGATAGGCCTCAAGGATGGAGTATGTCTAGGGACCACTCCACGGACTATAATCACAAGAAAACACCCCTCCACACATTGCCTTCAGAGAGCCAGTGACCTTAGAACTGGTTCATCTAATTGGAGAGGTGGAGTGGGTTCTAAAGAAAACCTAAAAATAGTCAAGAAGCGCCCTAAACTTAAGCTCACAGTGAGTTGGAGGAACACATCACTTGTGTGAGTCTAGCTGGAGCCAGAGATAGACTTCAGGCATCCTCCTCTGCTTCTTCCAACCGTATATTTTAAAACCGTCTCTACTGAGCCTGGATCTTGTTAGCTTGGTAACATGACCAATGAGCCCTAAACAAATGAATATTTGTTCTCAAGCCTTAAGGTCAGAGCTCAGGCTTCGCTCCTTTGACACACCACATGTGGAGGTCCCGGTGGTGAGGCCCTCCCTGTCTTTGCACACAGCACTCAAGTGTAAAAGCTGTAGAACCTTGCTGGGGCCGTGGCACGTTTCCACAACTCTGTGTTTGCTCTCCTCTGCATGAAACATGCCAGCTCCCTTTCTTTTTATAGCAAACGGAGACAGCAACTGTCACACATGGCCTGGCAACTTCTCGTCTCGAAGCCAACATGCGAAAGGAGTCAGGGTAATGTGTTCTAAAAATATTGGTGCAGTGCTGAAAAAAATGCCTATTTCCAACATGTTCTCCTTCGGATTCCTTTGCCATGGCAGGCAGGCATTACCTCGGCATGCTTTCTGCGCTGTGCATACCAGGCCCATCCTTAGCCAGGGCGACTATGCCATTGTTCATGTTCTTCATGAAAGTGGCACCAGTAAAAAAATCATAGAGAATTTTAAATATTATTTGGTGGCCCAGCCAACAAAACTATCGAGGCCGGGAGAAAGTAAGTAAGCAAAGAGCTACCCACATAAGCACTAAGCCCTACTTTCTGATCTCAGCACCCGTGAAAAAGACAGGCATGCTGGCATGTGCCTATAACTCAACTCTGGGTATGACCGAGACAGATGGATCCTGGGGACCTGCTGGTCAGCTAGTCTAGCCAAACAACAAGTCAGGCTCCAGGCTCAGTGAGAAACCTTGTCTCAAAAAATAAGTGGACAGAGGCAGGGGAAGATACCCAGTCAATACGGTGAGTGCAGCCATCTATAAATGAGCACATGGCACACATGTACACAATAATAAAAACACATACAAGTTCCAAAAGCAAAACTATTGTACAGTCACTATCATATAGTCACATATATAAATATATGTGTATGTGTGTACACGTACATGCACGTGTACACACATACATATATGCATATATAAAACCTTTGGTTCCTCTTTAAAAAAAAAAATGGGAAGGGCAATGTGTAAGCAGACAGGCAAGTAATGTAGCAGGAAGACAGTCGAAGTGACATGTAAAGATGTTCCATGTGACATTCCAGGGAAGCTCTAATACGCAGCAGGAGCTTGTGGGGAGAGGGTTGAGAGTCAGGGAAGACTTAATTGAAAAGACCAGGCTTTATGTAGGACTTCATAGAGAGGGCTGCCATAAAGAAAGTGTTCCTTCCAGCAGAGGAAAGAGAAATGACAGGTGTGAACTGCCTTGAACCGCAGGCAGCACAGCATGCCTAAGGCAGGGAGCCTGCTCAAGGAACAGACTGCAGTGAAGATACGGGACATAGCTATAGAGAAACCCAGAGACATCTTTACATCTTACATTGGGAGCCTTGACTCAAGCATCTTGTTAGGCGGGAGACCAAGTCACCTCAAACCCTTAAAAAAAAATGGCATCATGCTGCCTGCACAGTATACAGAGGGTCTTGATATCAGTAGAAAGAATGAGTTGCTGAGACTTGACCCAGAGCAAAGAAACCAGACACATTAAATAGCCAGTGGTCCAGGTGAGAACTGCCCAGACCTGACCTGGGACAGTTCCGCTGATGAAGTTCTGAGGAAAGGCACAAATAGTGTAACAACTGGTCACTCAGAGTTCCTTGAGGTAGAAAAGGAGCATTTGCTATGTGAGCAGATGATGAGATGGCGCCCCCTTGAGTATGAATGAGAGAACAAGCTTGAATGGGAAATGCAAGGATGAGTTTTGCAAAAGGCAAGGGGCTTTCAGATGAGAATTGAAGAGGGCATCTGTCTGTGAGTCTAAGAAGAAAGGCCTGGGCTAGAGGAGTAAATTTAGGAGCCTGTCTTCTAGGTATAGGTGTCTATGTGATGTCAGTGGAAAAGGAAGGAGCCCGAGGAGGCAAAAAGAGCAAGCTTCTGGGTTTGAGGTCTGTGTCTACCCCTGCTCGCTAGGCAAGTAACCTAAAGGCAGTTGTGTAGCCACACTGAACCCCACTCTTCTCCATGATTCAAAGGAGGTGAGAATACAACCTTAAGGCTTCTTAAAATTTGATCATTAATTAAACAAACACCAAATTCTTACTGTATGTTTGAACCTAGAAACGCCAAGTGGACATTGTTCATGCAGCGTTAGCTTCCACCCTCATGTTAGGGTGGAGCATCTATTAGATGTGTAATAGCAGGGCAGCCTCGTATTGAGGGACATCTATTAGATGTGTAATAGCACAAGTACTATTAGTGAAAATACAAGGAAGTACAGCAGGGGATAATGGATGTCGGGGCTCTGGCACTATTTATATCTGAGTGAGTCCTCAAGTAGTTCCAGCAAGAGAAGTGACACATGTTGTCACTTTCCATGGCATTGTTCAGACAGACTCTGACTGGCAGTGGCTCAAGGAGAAAGTGGGAAGGGTGAGTTTAGCGATAATGATAAGAGATTGCTATTTCAATGTCGGGCTGTGATGAGAAATAATGATCTTGAAGGCTAGCTAGAGCAGATGGGTACTTGAGGAGAAGTTTGGGGGTTCCTAGATGAGAGACATAGGCATGGTGACATGCCGATGGATGGAGCAGGTGGGGAGAATACAGTAAAGGAAGAGGAAAGGAGACCTCTAGGGAGACTGGCAGATGCCAAGAAAGAGCCCTTTGCTGAGATAGCATAGGAAGTGTGTGAAGATTAAACGGGATAATGCATTCTGGAGTGCAGGGAACAGCATATGGTGGGGACTTAAGAAGCTGTTAACAGCAGAGTCACTATAGATAGTGTATTAGTCAGGGTTCTGCAGAGAGAGAGAACAAATGGAGAATGCACATCAATGTATGAGAAGGGATTCATTTATGATTCATTGAGTCACAAGATTAAGGTTGTGGTAAACCGCACAACAGGTTTTTCTGAAACCCAGACACCCTGGGTTTGTGTCAGTTGTGTGTCTCAACCCAAGCCTGAAGGTCTCAGAACCAAGGAAGCTGGCTATGTAACTCTTATTCTATTGTTTCTTTAAGATTTGTTTACTTATTTTGAGATAGGTTTCTCTGTGTAGCCCTGGCTGTCCTGGAACTTGCTCTGTAGACCAGGCTGGCCTCAAACTCAGAGATCTGTCTGCCTCTGCCTCTGACTGTGTGCTGGGAGCAAGGACATGTGCCACCCACTCACTTACAACTCTAATTCTTAAAAGCCTCGGAGAGTAGGGCTACAGATCCAAGTCCTGCAATCCTAAGGTCCAAGAACCTGGAGCTCTGATTCCTAAGGCCACAGCAGGAATCTCTCTAAACTCTCAGAACGGAGGACATTTTGCCTTTCAGATTCATTTTTCCTGGACCCTCCACTGATTATATGCCGCCTGCCTGTACTAAGGGCAGGTCTTCTCCATTTGCTCTCCTCAGACTTGCATACCACCTCCTCTGGGATCATCTCACAGATAGCCAAAAGCGTACTAAAGAGAATTCCTAAGTATGCTTGAAGTCAGTTAAGCTGATATTCCTAAGTATGCTTGAAGTCAGTTAAGCCGGTACTCAAACTGAGCGACCGGGGATAGACACATGCATACACATGCACCTATGTACCCCACAGAAGAGAAAGTCTCTCTTGGGACTCATCTAGGGGAAACTAAAAGTCCTATCTTCCCCCTTGTTGTCTTTATCAAGAAAGTAAATTGTCTACTGAGACAAAGGCAGAACTCTAAGGCCATGAGGATGAGAGTGATGGGTTTTTGTTGTTGTTGTTGTTGTTTTAAAGACACTCTTTTTTTAAAATTGGGTATTTTCTTTATTTACATTTCAAATGTTATCCTCTTCCCCAGTTTCCCTCTCTCCGGGAAACCCCCTATCACATCCTCCCTCCCCCCGCTTCTATGAGGGTGCTCCTCCACCCACCCACCCACTCCCACCTCCGTGCCCTCGATTTCACTACACTGGGGCATCTATCGAGACTTCATAGGACCAAGGACCTCTCCTCCCATTAATGCATGACAAGGCCATCCTCTGCTACATATGCAGCTGGAGTCATAGTCCCTGAGAGCTCTGGGGGTGGGGGTGGGGGTGGGGGTGGGGGTCTGGTTGGTTGATATTGTCTTTCTTCCTGTGGGGTTGCAAACCACTTCAGCTCCTTCAGTCCTTTCTCTAACTCCTCTATTGGGGACCCCACGCTCAGTCCAATGGTTGGCTGCGAGCATCCACCTCCATATTTGTAAGGCTCTGGCAGGGTCTCTCAGGAGACCGCCATATCAGGCTTCTTTCAGCATGTACTTCTTGGCAGTCACAATAGTATCTGGGTTTGGTA